>NC_056735.1:893265024-893865024 GCF_019279795.1 Protopterus annectens
AAGAAAATATTATGGACAAGAAAGTTATTGAAGAAATAAACAAACTAAATGAGAAATACAAAGAAATTTTAACTCATAAAGTTAAAATAACTTTAGAGAAATACAAGTTTTTGTCTTATTCAATAAGCCCCAAATACTTACATAGACTTAAAAATAAAACAAAAAGGTTGAATAAACAAAACCATATCAAAGAAATCTTTTCTCTAAGGAAAAGAAGAATGTTTCTAGTATACCAGAAATACTAGATGAATTTAGAAATCACTTTCACAAAATTAACCATAATAATATTAACATGGAACCTAAAGATAAAATAAAGGAGTTTATAACCACAAATATGAATAAAAAGCTTAATAAACAACAGATTAAACTATTGGACAAGGGTATTTCATATACAGAAGTTATTACACAAATAAATAAGCTTAAATCAAACAAAGCACCGGGTAATGATGGTATTATACCAGAGATATATAAAATCCTTTCTAAAAATACATATTCATTAATACATAAGGTTTTTATTTTGGCCCAAACTGAGTTAATAACCCCCCCCCATCTTGGCAATATACATTTATTTCGCCAATTTTAAAACCTAATAAAGATCCAACTAGATGTTCTTCATATCAGCCCATCTCATTACTTAATGTTGATTATAAAATGTTCATGAATATCTTTGCTGATAGATTGAATACAATCATTCCCGGCATTATAGATATAGATCAGACAGGCTTCATTGTAAATAGAAATACTTTTGATAATATAAGAAGAACTTTAACATTAATAGATTTTGCAAATAGGAAAAAGAAAGATTTAACACTTATTAGTCTTGATATAAGTTCAGCATTTGATTCAGTAAGTTGGGACTATCTGTTTACCTTAATGAAGTGCACAAACTTCTCGGATGCATTTGTAAATCTAATTGAACATTTATACAAAGGAACATTGGCTTATATTAAGGTAGGAACATATGTTTCACAAAAAATACCCATTTTTAAAGGTACAAAACAAGGATGTCCACTTTCTCCACTATTATTCACTTTAGTAATGGAGCCTTGGGCTAATTTGATCAGAAATAGTACTGACATAGAGGGTTTTGAAATAGATGAAAATACAACATCCAAAATTCAACTTTTTGCAGATGATGTTCTAATTACATCAGCAGGATCTAATTCTTCTATACAGTCTCTATTTGATAACATGATGAATTTTAAAAGTATTTCTGGTTTAATATTCAATGAAGAAAAAACTAAAATACTACCTATATATACACGAAAAAATATTCTCATTAGTGATTTTACTAAATATGTACCCAATTCAGGTCAGATAACTTATTTAGGTATAATACTATCTAAAGATATTAAATCTATTATATATAATAATTATAATATCTGTTTTCTTAATATACAAAATCTTTTTAATACCTGGAATAATATGTTTTTTACTATGAAGGAGAGACTTACAATTATTAAAATAATAATATTCCCCAAGATTTTATACTTAATACAATCAATAATACTTCCACCTACAAAAATAATTATCAAGAAACTGAACACACTAATGTTAAATTTCTTATGGGCACCTAATAGACCTAGGATTGCATTAAAGAAACATACTAATAGCTGGTCTCAAGGGGGTATTTCTTTTCCAGACTTTAATTTATATACTATCTCTTCTATTGTAAAAGTTATTACTTTATTAATAGATCAGTCATATGTCACAAAATGGAAAGATTATTGGGAGCTAATTAGTATACACTTCATGAAAATCTCATTAACACATAAAAATATGATTGTAAATAACTCCATGTTATGGTTACTAAAGGAATTTTGTACTTCACCTATTACACCTAAACATATGGTTTGTTACCCATTAAATATTATTATTAGTTATCATAACTTTATATTCATGCACCCTAAGTATAGGGAATGGAATTTTATTGTATTTCCTATAATGTATACTCAGGGTATGCTTTTGTCATCTACATCTGAAGGAACTCATTTAGCTATAGATAATGATCTAAAGTACTGGTATCAGTTGATATCTGATAATAAAGTTAAAAATCTAGATTTCTTAAAACAAGAATTTGATCTAAGAGAAACTTGCTGGTTAGAGGTTCAGACCTTTAGACAACATCTCATTAATAAAATAGATTTAATGTCTATAACTGTTAAAGAATCTATTCCAACACTGATTGATTACTTGATATTAAATTTACAACATAAAGTTTCTGATAAAGGTAAACTTTCATACATACATAAAGTTATCAGACAAGAAACTTTTTACAGTGTAGATTCATACTGGAATTATTTCACTTCTATTAATGGGGACCCACCAAATCAACAAGATGAACAATATATATTGGAATCTGCTTATAGGACTACGTCTTCCATTGTCTGGAGACTTTATACATGGAAATTTTTACATAGATCTTTTTATACACCTTTGATGATGAATAAAATAAATAATAAAGATAATCTATGTAAGAGATGTAATGTAGAAATTAATGCTGACTGGGCTCATATGTTTTATGACTGTATAAAATTGAAAGAATACTGGAAGTCAATTAATGAATTTTTGCAGGCTCTTTTTACAGATAATTTCATTATTTCTAAATCTCTTATATTATTCAACAGACCTGTACCTCAAAGTGTTAAAAAGGTTAAGCTTCCCTTGTTATGGTCTATTCTAGCAGTGGCTAGGAAAATAATAACTAGAAATTGGATTTCAGATACACCTCCTTCGGTCAATGAATTTAAAAATGTTATGAATATAGTGTGCCATATGGAAATAAACACAATTAGGACTAGAACAAATAGAAAAACATCTTATTTTATTGTATGGGATAATTTACAAAATTTGTTAAAAAAATTTAATTTCAATAGCATGGTATTTTAGTTTAATTAATTGATCTGATTGTAGTGGATGTCTTTGTAAATACTTTAGTTGTTTTGTTGAATATTATAATAATACCTATTTTTAATTACTTGTATAAAATTGTTATGATATTTCTCTTATATGTTAAAACAATAAACCTGTTTTGAAAAAAAAAAAAAAAAGATGTGACACTGAAGGTGCAAAATAGGCATTTCCTAACAGTTACCCTTTGTAATTTGCCATTAGATGTGTAAATTAATGAGATATTTTTACAACAGTTATGCTGATACTTCCTGTCACAATGGTAACAAATATCTGTAGTACTATAATTGTTTTATTCTCTTTGTTTTGTGAACATAATTTTCTTTTCTACGGTTTTCTAGCATGAGTGCAAAGTCATTTGGATTGATTATGGTATCTGCTGGGTATGTCTAAATGGGTTAGATAGAAAACATTTTGTTAACTGTCTTCTCCTTGACATACACTCTCAATAAGTACACATTAAAATGTCAGGAGTGTGAAGCACTAATTATTCATACAGTTAGACTAATCATTCACACCTGCAAGCCCTTAGCAAGTAACACTTCTCAGTACTTGTTCTTGTGCTGCTTGGGTGTCTGCAAGGGATTGCATAGGTCTTCACACCATGTTTACCTTCTCAAAACTTAGTGTAGAATATGGGATTCATGAATGCTAATGAGTTTCCACCTGATTTGCAGAGTCACTCTGCTCACAGATCTGAATCTGCACTATGTAATATAATCATGCTGGTAAGCCACTGGTGTTATAGCAAGGAAGACGGGATACAGGAACTTCTACACTGCTGTTTCACTGCTCAAATTGCAATTGTTTGCATACTTTCATACAGAATATTTTTTTCTGTAAAGATATGTGATGTTTCTTTTCAAAGGAATATTTTAACATTATTGATGGCTTACATTTCTCAATAGCAATTGTTTGCTGTCTGGATTTTGTCCATTGGTGTTGTCATAGCATGTATAGCACTTATGTTTCTTTTAAGTAGACAGATACAGCGAATGAGGTGATTATGCAGGCCCTGCGTCAACACAGCCCATACATGTCAACCAGGAAACATCAAAAATCTGGACAAAGCCCATAAAAAATATCTACAAATCTGCGCCCTGATTAACATAAAATTTGCATACATAATTATGTAACCTCGCCCACTCCAATGGAATTGTGTTAGCATTTGCACAGTCACCGTTATGCATTATGCACTATGCATCATGTTTATTCTGTATATTCAAGTCAGAAATCATGAAGTGGTAGTTCTGCAAATTAAAGTCAGCTATATTGGAAAGAGAAATGTCATGTATTTGCAAAAATGGGAAACAAACTGTGCTCTATGTATTGTAGTTTGAAGCAATCATGTATATAATAATTCATCTATACAACTTTCTTGACCTATAAACCTTTGTGTTTATTTGAAAATATCTTGAAAATATCAGTGATATAAATTGGAAACTTGCAGATTTTCTTTCCCTTCAGTGTGACCGCATAAGTCTTGGTAAATAGTAAAAAAAAGCCCTTTATAGCACTAATGACCTCGAGTGTGTTCCTCAGCGTAGGCAGCTTTATTATTTCAGAAAGGAAAACCTGTGAGAATAAACTGTACAGAAATGCTCTTTACTAAACTATGTCATCATGTTCTATTTGTGAGTGTAGTAGTTGGAACTAAATAAACAAATGTTTTCAGGATTTTATACAGACATTATCAAGAGACAGTTGGAAATGAATATAATTAAAGGAGGAAACTATTGCATTTTTGAACTGAAATGAACTTTGCCACTAATGAAGAATCAGACCACCCTTTTTCCCACATACTCATCTGAGTCTCCCAGCATGATATTTTAAACATGTTTATTTGTGTGCCATCAATTTAAGGGGAGATAGTGTTGAGAAGTAACAGTGGTCATGGAAATGTATAGTTTATTTACTCTTTCCTATACTCAAATATAATCATATTAGCAGTGATGGTGTTGTATATTATCCTTTATGGCTTGCTGAACTTTTCCATTCTTCTGTAAATTATAATACTGAAGAAAGAAAAGTTTAATAGGATTCATAACAGAAAACATGCCCATGACATCAGTACTATAAACAACATAAGTAAAACTAAAATGTAAAATGCAGTAAACTGAAAGTGCTGACAAATCCAGCAGCCTAGAAATCTAAAATACATCAGTTTTGAGAGCACTGTCTTTGCATCCTAATGTCTACATATACTGCCTTCAGGATAATCCAGACTTAGAGAAAAGTGAAAAAAAGTATTACAAAAAACTTTAAAAATAACAGCTTTCTTTTTCTCCTTTTTCTTTTACTCTAAGTAGCCCAGCCTCAGAGAAACCGCTGAAAACAACACGCAACAGTTTCAGACATTACAATGCAGACATGATATTACAGCTTTTTTAAATGGGCATGGCCCTTCAGAATTCAACAAAAGTGCACATAACAATCACACACACACACACACACACACACACACACACACACACACACACACACACACACACACACACACACCTCTCTTTCCCTGCAGCTTAAGCAGCCTATAGAAACCTTGAAACAAAAGTTATTGGAACTTGCATACTTGTGGAAAGCCTTAACAGACGTTCCTGTTGCCTGCAGCAGCTTAATCATAACTTTAACAGACATTCCTGTTGCTTACAACAGCTTATTCATAAATCCCTCACAAATAGAAGATGTTCCTGGAGCTTAATCATAAAACTTGCACAGAAGAAATAGAATTGCTCATCCTTACCGGAAATGCTCGCACGTCTCTGGAGCTCAGTTCCTACAGGCTGGCAGACTGTTCATGGTGCTGAAGTCATCGTGCGTGTGATGACAACAGGTCAAAATCAAATATTTGAAAAAAGAAAACTGTGAAATTCAGAAATTAAGGGGTGCCACTTGGGAATCCTGGCACTTCATTATTTGGACCTCATAACCGGTAAAAAATGAGGAATTTGGCACGGTTGACAGGTATGACACAGCTCAGACCTGTAAGGCAGACACAGAGCTTATAAATCCTCCTGTGACTGTATTTGGGAACAGGTGGTCAGTGATATCAATGAATTGGGAGGACATGTGAAAATCAGACATTGGGCCAACAACATGATTACAAAAGTCAAGAACATTGCAGCTGCTATTGCACAAGAATTGAGTGCTAATGTAGTGGTCATGCTACTGAACCATCACTGAATGATGGAAGGAGTTGCTGTCCACTGTAAGAAATTGAGACAGCTCATGGGGGTTCCAGGTTCTTAGTCTACACACTTGCCCATGTGGATGATGATCCAAGTGTGTCTATTGCTGAACTTCCTGGTCTGCTATAGTGAATGACAGGGAGAAGGGAGTATGAGATAGAGAGACAGAGAGAGTATGGGAGAGAGAAGGAAAGTGGAAAGCACATTATTATAGAAGATGTTTCTTAATAAGCAGATGTATGGTGGACTTGTTGCTGTTTATTGTGTCATTTGCATTTTAATACTTATCATCTATCTTTCATGTCTATTACTTCTGTCTAGATACATCTAGTACTAATTTACAGTGACTACTTGCAAATGGTGGGCACATACATTTTTAGTACTATAGACAAAGTTGGTTTATTTAAGTAGTATTTTTACTTGAAGTTGCATATATTATTGTTTAACTTAAGTTTTATATAACTTCAGTTTGATAATTTTTTTTCAGTTTCTCTATTTGTTGTTTTCATTGTTATCATAGGTGAGCTTGCCACCGGTACTGTGGAACTCCTACTGCCTGATGTCAGAGTACTGGTATCCTCTGATGATGATGATGGTGATGAAGAGATATAGTCTGAGGTTGCAGAGGGTCAGTCTGACACTAAGGTTGTTGCTCCTACATACTCTGCCTATACTTTGGACACAGTCAGTATGCTTATGTGTACCCATGAAACAGAACCATTAGAGATAGGACAGGCTGAGGGTAACACAGTTGATCTGGGTAGTGTGTTACTCCAGGTGAAGAGACAGCCCACACAATATATGTGTAGGGCTATCACTGAGGCACAGGTACATTCCACCAGGGCCTCCCAGGGCCTCAGAATAGATAGTCTGAGTACTGCATGTTGTATACAGGGATGTTGCGAGGCATATGCACTGTACTGATTTCAGTACAACTTCTTAGAAGAGGGGGTAGCATTTAAAAAATAAAAAGTACGTATTTTTAAAGGTTGTTGGCTCCTTTAAGGGGGATACGAGCCAGTCGGAAGTGAGCTCACGTCATGTCCGGCTGGCCGCGAGCGGGAAATGTGCAGTAGCGAGCAAATTGAAGAAGACAATTGCAAATGGATTATCACGAGTGGGAAACGTGAAGATGGAAGGCAATCGAGTGTCACAAACAGATTATCAGGTAAGGAAGGTGTGTGTGTGTGTGTGTGTGTGTGTGTGTGTGTGTGTGTGTGTGTGTGTGTGTGTGTGTGTGTGTGTGTGTGTGTTTATGTGTGTAGATTACAAATCTTATTTTATAGGGGCATGTTTCTTCAGTATTCAAACTGAGCAAAGGCACAAATCAGGGAAGCCCTCAATAAAGTCTTAGCAACAACCGCTGATTGGGCAGAACAGCATCTGCCTTGCTAGTAATTTATAGTGGTGTCCTGTACACAATTTTTACTGTACAATCCAAGAGTCAGAAAACAAAGTGCACTGGCTTGTGAAGTGTATTGCTTCTCAGTTGCAGGCTTTAGGGTTGAGGTCATAGAGCCGTTGCTGTACAGGTATTGTTTGAGGGAGATCTAGGTGGTTATGATGTTTCCAATTCCCGGAGCTCCATCTCCATCCAGCAGGGTGTGCCTTGCAAACATCAAAAGGAGAGCCTAGTACAAAAGAAACTCAAGTAGGCTGCAACATAAAAAGGAGAGATGAGCTACTGGTGAATACTAAATGAGTTCAGTAAACCACAGGAGCTCTTAGTTTCTTGTATTTATCTTATTCAGAAAGAAGCAGCAGTGATATGAATCCTGATGTGAAACCCTGCCACTTAATGGTTTTATGCAGAACCCTTCCAATTTCTTAATGTAACTCTGGACAGAACCCCACCCCCACCCCTTTGGTTACCGGATACCTGTAATATTGCATTTGGACAAGTTTCTGCTTTTGTAGTTACAGCCTCATATTGTTGTCCACATCAGTCTGGTATTAAAATGCACACACCCTTCCAAATGCCGCCATTCTAACTACTAGCTCTTATAATCATTTTAAGTTTATTTTTTATCTTGGAGTAGAAGTGTACTCATTTATGTAACTTGTTACTTAAAGTAGTTAACGATGTTGTAAACTGTTGAGATTAAAAAAAAAGTTTTGAATATTCAGTATGCCAGGCTACACAACCGATTCACTCCCATATTTTTGTTTTTCTTCCCTTTCTGGACAAATCAACAGCTTTGATTAAAACACTTTTATGTAAAGTGTGTGTTTGAGTTTTAGAATTTGACTTGTGCAATAATTCATTGAGTCACGTATAGATAATCACACCAATCGATAATTTATTTACACAGTCAGTCCCAAAAGTTGGCATTTAGTCTGGCAAACAGCTTGTAAATGAAATAATAACATCTGCTACTACCCTAAAATACAATTGACTTCTCTGTTAAGTTTCTCTGGGGCTGCGCAATGAAAAACTATACCAACCACTATGTTTCTCAACTAAGCTTGAACTTAGTGTGCATTTACAATTTAACATAGTCTTTCAACATTAATGCTCTCTTGAAGAATGTTTATTCTCCAATACAGTGACAACGTATATTTAGCCCATTATTAAAATTTTTGTAAAATGGCTTTAAAAATGTGATAAACTACTAGATAGCATCAAAGAGTTGCAGAAAATAAATGTTGATCTTCAGGCAAAAGAATATAGAGAATTATGATTGGGTCTCCAGTCACAACAAATTTATTATGTGTTCAAAAGCTGATATCAAGAAGTTCATGGGCAAAGCTCAAAAAGTGAGTCCAATATAATTCTTGGTTATACATAGAGTTTAAGCTACCCAATGTGTTATCATTAGAAAGAGCGTGTGTCACCTGCTGGCTATAAGTGATCAGGCTCAAACCCTGTATCTTTGCTTTAGGGTAAGAAGAGCCTAAAGTCCTTCACCACCACCATTTCTAAACTTTGTTCGGATTTGTTTTTCTAATGGTTTTTAGCTATGGTGAGAACTGAGAACTGAAGTTGTATTTCTCCCATTCCTGTTTTTGTTGTGTGTCCAGGTTTTCTGTGCTAAGGTGTGAAGTGAGAACTGTTTGTATTCCCTCATTATTGGCTTTGTTTGTCCAGGTTTTTTTGTGCTAAGAGGTTGAGAGCTCTCTAAATGATAGCCAATAAGTTTCAGTCTTCCTATTTTTTAAACTGCTGATTTAGCATAGTGGTATGTTGCACTGACTGTATTGCATATGGTTCTGTGTTCAAGACATGCATGGTGATAACACAACATTTTATTCTAGCAACTTTCCAAAATTATACAAGCAATGTTTAAAATGTGTCCCTGGTTTTTGGGCTTTTGCCCCCCCCCCCAATAAATGTTGGCTTTTTCCAGATTTCTTGTGCTGCAAAGTTCAGAGATACAGTTGAGTGTTGACATTTTACAAGGAGCTGAGAGCTGCAGGGGAACTAAAGTTTAGTGCTGCTTATGCTGAGTCTACTTGTACTGTTAATTGCACAACAGGTAGTGTACTTGCTTTTGATGCAGAAGGCTGTGGGTTCTTCTCCCGCAGTAGGTAGATACATTGCTGATACTGTACTGTGTTGTAAAAGGGGGGGGGGGGTACTGTAGTCTGTTTTGGCAAAGATATCTAGTAGTAACTATGAACATGTTATCAGTTTGCCATCCATTCCCTATTGCAATATTACTAGTGTATCATTGTTTTTAATGCAACATAGGCAATTTATTCCTCAAGGGCATCGGGCACTTTATTTGTAGATGAAACCATGAAATATAAAGTTGTTTGCTAGCAGCAGCCTCTTCATTAGTTACAGATTTCTTTAATGTGGAATTATGTAGATGGCTTTTACTAGTTCAGAGATTGTGCATATTTACTGATACTGGTGGACTGTAGAAGTTTGAGTAGAATTTTATGATGGAAATTTTATGAATTGGGCTGTTTTGTCATTATTGGTGCATGCATTTTGTTTCATTGTTTACTGGAAAAATGTTCAAACCAATAAATTTAAAATGCTCTCTAACAGCTATACTGTAATGTACAAGGAATATAATTTAATACAATCAGGAAGGTGTATCAAAGAGCACGCGTATGTTTCATGTGCAAGGGGCCTATGATTTGAAAACAGCCCAAAGTTAATCTTTATCTGCCACTGGCAAAATGTATTTTCTTAGAATGTGGGTTTCAATGCTGTTTCAATGAATGTGAGTTTCAAGGGCAGAGAAGTTTTAATGCTAAGTCTAGTTTCATTGTGAGACTGCATTGCTTTGTTTAGCAGATATTTATTGGTGTCCGTGCTGTAAAATGCAAAATAAAACTTTTCTGGCAAATCATTTAGGAATGAAGTCACTAAATAATGACCGACATTAAGTTTCAGATGTCACAATCTTCAGAAAAATGCATGCTAAAGCAAGACCTGATATTCTGTCAACTGTCTTAAGTTTATACAAGATCAATTTTTAGTACTGTTTGTATGTTCCCCCAATATATTTGGCCTTGTCCAGATTTCTTGCATTAAGAGGTTGAGAGGTATGTGCAAATAAATCACATTATAGAATTAGGAATATCCAAACCTCTCAAATGTCCCCAATTTTTTGCTCATAATGTTGCTCTCCCCCTAATAATCTCTCCACAAAATAGCAATTTTGGAAGAAAACGTGGAGGGTTTACTTTTATAAATAACTGTAATGATCAGAGTTATACATTACTTTTATTTCAGAAATGCATGTAGATTCTCTAATTTTGTCAGTTGCTCAAGTTAACTGTGCTCATATTAAAATGGTGTCCCTTCTTTGACAGGTTTCCAGCTGTATTGTGTGGCAATTTTATATTTTTGCATCACATTTTTGGTCCATTTTTCATAAAATTGCGGTTTTCTGGCAAATTAGTGGCAAATCGTTAAAGACTGAAGTTAGGAAATAATGGCAGACATTTGAGTTTTAGATTTCATACCTTTCAGAAAATTCGTACTAATGCAAGACCTACTACTATTCTATTATCTTTCTAAGTTTATAAGAGTAATATTTAAAAAAAATGTCCTTATTTTTGGACCTTTGCCTCAGTTTTATTTCTGAGTTTATTGCTCTAAGATGTTGAGGTGTGTGTGTGTGTGTGTGTGTGTGTGTGTGTGTGTGTGTGTGTGTGTGTGTGTGTGTGTATGAGGTAGGTAGGTAGCATACTTCTCAACTGTCCAAATTTTGCAGAATGTCCAGATTTTTGCCCCATATTTTTTGTCTGTTCCTCATAAATTTTGTGATTTTCTAGAAAATCATTAAAGGCTGAAGTTGCTAAGTAATGACAGACATTTGAGTTTCAGACTTCATGTCCTTTAGAAAAATTCATACTAGCACAAATCCTGTTATTCTAGCAACTTTCTCATACTAGCACAAATCCTGTTTTTCTAGCAACTTTCTAAGTTCACGAGAGCATTTTTAATATCTGTCCCTGTTTATTTTAGGCTTTGCCCATATTTCTTGCCCTAAGAGGTAGGTGGAGTGTGTGTGTGAATGAAACACCCTAGTTAGGGGTAGCAGGTAGTAAGTAATTTACTCACACTCAAAACCTGTACCTTAGTTACAGAAAACAAAAGCATGAATCCTCTACTCCAACTACCATGCTGCATTTTTCAAAGAACTGACTTTCAGGTTCATTTTCAATTCAAGGAACCGAGTTTGAGTGAATCTATATTATATTACTGAAGAGGCATTACAGCGAATGCCTCTTCATCGACACTAAAAGAGCGAACCGTGAATTACGAGAATGGCCGTAACTTGGCTGGGGAGGGGGGGTAGCAGTTTGAGAGCTGTGAGTTCAAATTTTGAAAATCCTAGCTACACCCCTGGTTGTATATTCTGATGTGTGAGACTGTCTGAACTATGTGGGTAACTTCTTGGACATGCTGAATGGCACATTTGATTGGAGAGTGTCTGTAAGAGAATGTCTGCCGGGGGAGGGTCAGCATACATGTGAAGGGAGAGCTGCTACATCATCAGATGTTAGCCAAAGTGGCCATGTCAGATTCCACTCCTGTAGTGGCACTACTTCTACTGCTGCATCAGTGTTTCAGGTATCCACACCCAGATGTGATAGGCCATGTGATGGGAGTCATGAACATAGTCATGATGTGAGCTCATCCAACAGACATCATTCACATTCAGGTAGGACCACAACTTCTAGATGAGACCATGGAACTAGCACTCAACTTCTGGCAGAGGTAGACCTCATGGTTGGGTGCAAGGATGATGAAATGACTACTCTACCTTGCATGGTTCACACCTGTCTGAGATGCCGGGAAGTAGTGGTAGCACAAGTGTTTTGCTTGTGCTCATGGAGACCCACATGGATTAAATATATCTTTCCCATGCCACTTCACACACACACACACACACACACACACACACACACACACACACACACACACACACACACACACACACACACACACACACACAAGCACACACACATATTATACAAACATTACTGCTAACAGATATAAATTTATTGCTACTGGCCCAGATAATCATACACTTGCTGGAATACTTGTTTATCACTCACATACACTCACTTCTTTGGTGTTGCACTTTACTGTGTGTATTTGTTATCCTTTCCTCATATATGAGATGCCCTCTCTGGTGTTAGTGGTGAGGATTGAGGCTGCTTGATTGCTGGGCCAGGGCATGGGGTGTCACATTTGAGTTTGGCAGTGGTGGGATATCCACATCACATATTAATTAGTTGGCAAATACTAATTGGCTTGTAGTGGTCTGGGTAGAGTGAATCCTTTAGCTTGTGTACAGTGAGCTTTGAAGGTGTTTTGCACTCTAAAACAGCAATGCAGTGAATACTAAGAGTTCAGATCACAATTCAGATCACACTTGTGTTATTTCATTTGTTAGCTTAGTTAGTCAGGGTGAGCAGGCAGCATGTCAGCAGAGGAGTATGGAAAGCTGACAAGGAGCCAGCTGACGGAGATGTGCCAGGCTAGGGGACTGGTGCAAAGAAACCTGACTAAGGCAGACTTGATTGCAGCCCTGGTTACAGCTGCATCAGAAAACAGCAACCAGGAGGACAAATAGACTGGCAGTGGAGATATAATACCCTCAGAGAATGGACAGCTCAACATGTCTGCAGTAGACTTAAAAATCCAGCTGGAGCTAAAGAGACTTGAGTTGGAGGCCAGGCATTTGGAATTAGAAGCAGTCAAGAGACTGAGGTCTAGAGAGTGAGAATAATGAGAAACTGCTCCACCTATAATCTGAGGAAAAAAAAGAGGCAGCATGAGAAGGAGATGCTGACTCTTTGTCAGAGTCATGGAGGTAATGGGGAAGGTAGTAACTGAATCCCAGAAGCACAAAAGGTCAGTAAATTTCTTCCGCAGTTTAAAGAGAGGGATAATTTTGATAGTTTCCTTCATATGTTTGAGAGGGTATGTAAACAGTTTGAAGTTGACAAAGGGCTCTGGGTATGGTTCCTGACCCCCTTACACCATGGTAAAGCTGTAACTGTATTATTTAAAATGTTGAATGTTGAATGTTTTGATTATACTGCTGTAAAAAATTGCCTATTAGAGTTTTTTAAGCTATCACCTGAAACATATAGGAAAAAGTTTTGTGAGCATAGATGCAAGGCAGATGAAAGTGTGTGTGAATATGTTGTTGAATTTAGCACTTATTTCCATCGGTGGGTGAGTGGATGTCAGGTCACCACTTTTGAAGGGTTGGCAAATCTTTTGGTGAGGGAACAAGCACTTAGCACTTTGCCTGATGACATGAGGATCTGGTTAGCTGATAAACAATGTGCTACTTCAGATGAGTTGAGGAAGAAGAGAGACCTATACCTAGCAAGCAGGGTAGCCCTGCACATGAAAGTGACCCCAGTACTGCTCATGGGTCTAAAAGAACCCATGGTGGGCAGCACAGACTGCCACAACATAATTGACTAGTAGCAGGGGAAGCCACTAGTCCAGGTACATGTCCAAGAACTAGGGTTAAATGTTTTGAATGCAACCAGTGGGGCCATGTGGCATACAGATATCCACAGAGGCAAGGTGGGGAACAAAAGGTGAGGGAGCCAGTAAGATGGAAAGACAAAATGCCAACAGTAGGTTGTCTTGAGACAATAGGGGTACTAAACTATCATCCTGCAGATGTCCTGAGAGGGAAGGATTAGGATGAGGCAGTACCATGTGTTTATGCAGTTACACATGGTCAGGCTAGGAGACAAGCATGTGGGTCTGGTAGCCTGGGGAGACCCAGACAGACTGCATACTTGCAGCCAGGACTGGTGAGGTTTCTACTTCAGGGAGGGAGCTACTATGTAGCAGTGAGACTGAAGGTGAGCCACAGCTGCTTGGGGGTACTGATGGCCCCTTGGACAAAGTGACTGCAAAGGTAGAGGTGAGTAGAAGTACCTAGGCTGACAGTGAGGCACCACTGTCAGAGAATGCCAGACTTCCTGTGGATGGGGAGCTGGGAAGGGTTACAAAGAGAAAGTTGAGACAGGCTCAGCTCTCAGACCCTACATTGCAAGGCCTGAGGCAGGTAGCTAGGGAGGCACCTGATTCTCAAGGAAAGGAAGAATCTGTATACTGGGACAAAGGGTTACTATACAGAGAGTGGACCCCTGAAGGAAGACTAGAAGGTGAGAGAGTGTACTGCAGGACCTGTGAGCAGTGTCAAAAGGTAGGCAAGGCAGGAGCCAAGGTGAGAGCTCCTTTGATGCCTTGGCCTGTGATTGAGGAGACATTTTAGAGGCTAGCTATGGATATTGTGGGTCCTCTGAGTACCCCAAGTTCCACAGGGAAAAGTATATCCTAGTGGTAGTGGATTATGCTACACGATACCCTGAGGCAGTGGCTGTGTCCTTCATTGAGGCAGAGAGGGTGGCAAATGCTTTGTTAGAGATTTTCAGCAGGGTAGGTTTTCCAAAAGAAATACTAACTGACAGAGGTGCCAGTTTCATATCAGACCTGCTGGCTTGTCTGTGGAAGTCATGTGGGGGTAAAGCACATGAAGACCACCCCCTACCATCCCAGACTAATGGTCTTGTTGAGATGTTAAACTCTAACTCAAGTTCATGCTATGGGCATTTGCAGATCAGTTTAAGAGGGAGTGGGACAAATATATGCCCCATTTGCTGTTTGCTTAGAGAGAAGTTCCCCAGGAATCCACAGATGTTTTACCCTTTGAATTGCTGTATGGGCATAGGGTAAGGGAACCTATAGATTTAATTTGAGATGAGTGGGAAAGTGAGTGCGAGTCTCACAAGGAGTCTGTTGTGGCATACATCCTAAACCTCAGGACAAGGCTCAGGGAACTCATGGGCTTAACCCAAGAGAACCTGGCAGAAGCCCAACAACAGAAAAAGGTGTGGTAGGATAGGAATGCCCATGCTAGAGAGTATGCTGTGGGGCAGCAGGTAATGGTTTTCATTCCTGTCAGACACAACAAGCTGCAAGCAGCTTGGGAGGGTCCCTACAAGATGGCAAGAAAGGTTAATGATGTTATCTACATGGTGGAACTGCTAGGCAGATGGCAGGGGCACAACTTGTACCATGTTAACATGATGAAACCTTATCATGATAGGAAGGCTCTTGTGCTAAGCATTTGCAGTGGATTGCAGGAGGTGTCTGAGGGTGATCTGGGGACTGATCTCCTCAGTGAGGCTAGGGCTGACACCTCAGTGGAAGGGGTAGCAATGTCCCAGCATCTATCCCCTACCCAGGTTTGAAAAATGCGAGCGGTGTTGCAGGAATTTGGGGACATGTTAACTGGGAAAACAGGGTGCACCCACCTGGTGCAGTACCAGGTGGATACAGGACCTCATAGGCCTATTAGGCAGGCCGCTTATAGGGTGCCTGAAAGAGTCAAACAGACTCTGAGAGAAGAAGTACAGGAGATGTTGGAACTAGGGCTGATTCAAGAGTCCAACAGTCCCTGGGCCACCCAGTGGTGCTGCTGCCAAAGAAGGATGGCAGCACCAGATTCTGTGTGGACTACAGAAAATGAAATTGTCACACAGAGTCAGATTCTTATCCCATACCTAGGACAGATGAGGCCCTAGAGCAGCTGGGTGGGGCTTAGTATCTTACAACCATTGATCTTACCAACGGTTACTGGCTGTTGCCCTTGACCCCCAGTGCTAGAGAGAAGTCAGCCTTTGTGACTCCTTTTGGCTTGTATGAGATCACAAAGATGCCCTTTGGGATGAAGAGTGCCCCAATGACTTCCCAGAGGCTGGTAGATCGTATTCTAGCAGGAGCAGGAGGATTTGCCATTGCTTACCTAGATAGTATTGCCATCTATAGCCGTTCCTGGACAGAGCACCTTCAGCATGTCATGGAGGTGCTGGGCAGACTACAGAGGGCAGGGTTGACCATTAAGCCAAGAAAATGTCAGGTGGGTATGACAGAGGTCTCCTACCTAGGACATAGAGTGGGGAGTGGTAAGATAAGGCCAGAACTTGCCAAAGTGGAAGCCATTCAGGTATGGCTTGCACCTGTTACTAAAAAGCAGGGGAGGGAATTTTTAGGGACAGCAGGGTACTACAGAAAGGTTTTCCCCAGTTATAGTACCATAGCTGCTCCCCTCACAGACCTGACAAAAAAGAACAGGACAGATAAGGTTGTGTGGACCCCAGCATGTGAGCAGGCATTCCAGAAGCTTAAAGAAGGTTTGGGAGGATCCCCTGTGTTAGCCAGTCCAGATTACAGCAAAGGAGTTGTTGTGCAAGTGGATGCTTCATACCATGGGGTAGGGGCTGTACTTAGCCATATTTCTTCAGAGGGGGAAGAGCACCCAGTGGTTTATCTCAGTCGTAGGCTCCAACCCAGGGAGGAATGCTATGCAGCTGTAGAAAAGAAATGTCTAGCCATAGTGTGGGCACTGCAGAAAATTCAGCCTTATCTGTATGGAAGGAAATTCACTGTTATGACAGATAACAACCCTCTAATATGGTTAAACAGAGCCAGCCATCAAAATGCCAAGTTGCTAAGATGGAGCCTAGGGTTGCAAGCATATGAAATGTCTGTACAGCACCACAGTGGGAGTAGCAATGCCAATGCAGATGGGCTCTCAAGACAGGGAATGGGGTAGGTATACTCAGATAGACCTGACCCTCTCAAGCAGCATTTCTCAAGGGTCACTTGAAAAACTAGCTTGAGTTCTCCAGGGGGGGGAGGTATGTGTAAATTGGGTGAAGATAGATGAAGGCTGCCAGCCTAGCCAGATAGAATTGTATAGCTATTTCTATCATTTGTAAATATAAATGTTGAAATACAAGCTTGTTTTCTTAAATGAAAGAACATGCTGTGAAATGTTGAAATTAAAACAATGTAGCAACATTGCCCTCTGCTGTAAATAAAGCTAAGTCATGCACTTCTTTTCTGTCCTTTGAAATTAAATTTACTTCATGCCTGTCCTTTGAAGTTAAAGATTCAGATTCATTCCGTCAAGACTAGCACATTCTTTTTATTGTTTTAACCAAGAGTTAGATTGCTAGATTTAAACATGCAAATGTATTTTTATTGCTCTGGTTTCTGCCTAGGTGTAAAATAATGTAGATGCAGTTGCTGTTGGCCTAGGAACCCCAGGAAGTTTTGAAGAATGATGTAATGTTTATCAGAGCTGCAACTTCAATTTAAACAGAGAAAATCAGAAGGCATTAAGCATTTCTGTCTTGACCATCCAACTCATCAACACTGCCTCTGTTCTATATGTAAATTATCTTATACTTGTGTTTTTTTTTAGAAATAGCTAGGAACTAGAAAGATTAGACTAAGTGTTTTTCTGTGATGTCAGAACTGTACTACTGAATTGTTTTAAGTATTTCTGCGTGATCTCTGAACTTTTGACTAGCATTGTGTAGTAGAAAGTATTGTCTTGTGGTTTCAATTATTTATTATTAAATATTTTAAAACCTTTCAACTGTGGCTGTTATGTGTAGAGATAAGTTAAGCTTTAAGAGTACATTGCATGTATATAAGGATACTGTACCAAGTCACTCTAATAAGCCTTGACTGTTTAGTTATACTACCAATTGGATAATAATATTGCACAGTAATAATTGGACACCCTTTTAAGAACCAGTGAGTAGCTGATAAGTATTAGCTGGATAGTGGAAGTGATTTCTACCATATAGTCTGGGTAAAAGGAGCACAGCTGGAGAACCTGTGCTTGCCTTTCCCAGGAGTGTATGTGTGGTTGTATAAACTCATCTCAAAGTGTGTGTGTGTCAGCTACTTGGGCAGGGACATGAAGTACTGGTTGGACAGAGAGGGTGCTGGAGATTTTAGCTTGCCCAGCTGGCTGAGATTTGAACCCTATAGCTGTGCCAGTGGGGACTCTTATTGTGGACCTGGAGATCAAGGGAGTGACCAGCACCAGACTGACTCTGAGCTCTGTGTGCTCTTAAGGGAAATTGCACTTTACTGTGTGTATTTGTTATCCTTTCCTCATATATGAGACACCCTCTCTGGTGTTATTGCTGGGCAATGGCATGGGTGTCACGTATCTATATATATATATATATATATATGTATATATATCTATCTATATATATATATATATATATATATATATATCTATATATATATATATATATATATATATATATCTATCTATATATATATATATATATATATATATATATATATATATATATTTCTTTTTTTTACAGGTTCCACACTTACCTTACTGCAGCCTACTTAGGGGATGACGTTATCTGTTGCTGACAGCATGCAGTCATTACATGGTTAAGTAAAAGTTGAAGACTGTGGTGGACATTGGTTTTAATATCTGTATGTGCTTAGGATCTTAGTTTTTCACTTAGGTAGTGATACTGTGTGATATCCTTTGCCTTTTAGTCAGAGACATGGTATGTTGTGCATGCCTACATCTGCCAGCACAATCTAGAGCTAGAGGTTCTTCCTCATACTCATCTTCAGTATCTGCTTGCACTGCTGCCCCTACCTGTGGGCCTGGGTCTTGTTTTCCTAGTTTAAGCTGTTTCCTAGGAATGGTATTTTGCAACATGACACAGGCTGTGAGTATTCGGATAGAGGTGGCTGGGTCAGACAGAGGTGACTGGGTCATACTTCAGGTCACCTCCTGATGTATCTAGACACCAGAACCTTGATATGGGCATGTCAGATACACATTCTGTTATACTCCTAGTCTGAGCATGGCATCATTGTATCCTTGCTCAGTGGCATTGTGTGGGTTTCTTATGGGTGCTATGAGCCAAGGCTCCAGTACATAACTTGCATCCCCCATTAGATGCCCTAGAGGAAAGTCATTCCTGCATACCTTGTATACAGTTCACAGGTGTGCCATATGTGTGAGTCATGGAAACTGACAGGGTTACCTGCACTCACATTGCAGATGATCCCTTGAACATTACAGACAACTTGATAGTTAATAGAGTGATATCCTTTCCTGCTTATGTACCTCCTTCCCTGTTCACCAGACAGGGCTTTCATTTCTATGTGTGAGCTATCTATGGCCCCCAGAACATCAGAGAATTGTGCTATGGCATAGCAGTGTTGCATGGTTGATGGTCTCTCCTACAGGGTGTATGAGACACATATGATTCCTTGCATACTGTAACATTGCATTTAGAAACTGATGTAAGATTCTAAAAGCTGAGCCCTTTAACACCCCTAATATATCTCTGTAAAGTATTTGTGGCTAATATAAATAATGCTGCACATACCCTTGTTTCCACTGGGATGGATGAATTCTACACAATTTCTCTGACACCTAAGGTAAGGCAGTTGTTGCATATTTCCTCTACTGTACCCCTGTCTTCCCTATATCACTCTACAATCTCTGTGTTATGCAGATCACGGTAAGTCAAAAGGGGTCTGTACAGCCTTCTCCCTCTTGGCAGAGTTCTGGCAGAAGCAGCAGCAGCAACAACACCTTGCATTAAAGCCTGTTGCACATGCAGGTTGATGATAGCAGCAGCAACACCTAACATTTTTTTTCTAAGTAACTTCATGGCTGTGTTCCAAAGAGTATTGGATTTTAGGGCAAATAGATACACTTAGTGTACACATTGACTTTATACTTTCCTGAATAGCTCCACCAAGTTACATTGCTTAATTAGCATATATTTCAGCTATTTATGCCTTCATTAGCATATTATGCCACTTACCCTTGTTTTAAGGGTGGGAGTAGAGTGCAGAGTTACTTACTGAATACCAAGAGCTGCTTAATGAATACCAAATACTGTGCGCACACAATAGCAGCACTAAGTCTAGGTGTTCATGAATTTGGCCAAATATAAAAACAGCCTTTGGGTGTTTGCATGTGTTTAAATAGTACACTGCATTCTTTTTTACAAGTTATAACATTTAAAGGTGTGCTGGCTCATTTTCTAAACAAAAAAGAGTTTTTCCCCATTTAAAAAGAGCCACAAGTGCACAACGTAATACAAGTCAGAGCTTATCTGATGCCAGAAGTATGATATCTGGTTTCAAATGTTCTGTCAGTGTTTTTAATAGAAAAACTTGCACAAAAGTTCACCTGTCACATCTGAAACAACCCATAGGAATAGTTATAGATCTGTTCTGAGTAGCCCCCATATTTCTTCTCACCAAATATCTGGGTTAGATTTTTTGTCCTCCTATAACTAAATTTGCAGTCGTCACTTAAGTGCATACTAAAAATAGGTTAATTCTTAACAATGTGCCAATGTTTGTTAATAATACATGTAACATGAATTGAGTTACTCCTATACATTGTAGTAATTCTCACTGTGTTCTCTTTAGTGTTAGTCTTTACTTTGTGTTATAAAACCTCAGCCCTATTACTTTTATGTACTAAACTCTTGGTCTCAATAATATCATGAGCCCTGTAACTCCTATGTTTCAAATGGTGTATAAAATCCAAAGAAAGCCATAGCATATGCCTCTTCAGTCTTACTTATTCATTTGAGCCTTATAAATTACGATTTATTTATGTCATGTATAATATGTCTGGGTTGGGAATTATGTACAGAAAGTATAGAATTCTTACTGAATGGCTATTTGTAGATTTCTAAGTGCAATGTTTGATCCTAGGTTTTTTTGTTGCCATCACATCTAATACATCAATATTAAACAATTTAGCTTTTAATGTAAACCGTATACCAAATATATTATTTAAACTGTCTAAAAAAGATTTAAGTTCAGCAAATGTTCCTTTACATTTCTGCCAGCAGACATCAAGATATTTCTGAGACATATCAATGTATTTTAAAAATGAATTATTATTGGCATCATAGATGCACTTGTTTTCAAAATATCCTATGAAAAGATTAGAATATGGTGATATGAAGGTAGCACCCATAGCCATGTCTTGAACCTTTGGGTAATAGTAACTGCCAAAATAAAAGGTGCTCTTCATAAGTACCTGTTCAGTAAGATATAGTAATACTATATAAATTGGTAGCCTCTAACCAGAGCCTACTAGCTTCTAATCCATAACATTGGGGTATTATGGTGCATAAGGATCGTGCATATAAGAATACACAGGTACCACTGTATTAGTTGTCAGCTGGAGAAATTGTCTGGTGTCCTTAATCCTAGATATTATTTGGGTAAAGGGTGTCAAAAATTGAAAGCATTTCTCAAGAAAAAAAAGAGAGAAGGAAAAAAAAGAGTGTTCCATTAAGGATCCAGCTCTGGAAACAATAGGATGTCTGGGTGGAGTAGTCCCATGTTTGGTAACTTTGAGTAAAATACAAAACTGATAAAACTGCAGTACAGCAACTGGGTTGCACCTCTGGTCACTAGGAAATGTAAGCGTTGTAACCAATGCCCTTTCATTTATATTACACCTGGTGACTTGTGGCAACACAGGTTGAATTCTGTTCACCATTGTGGTAAATATAAGTGTGACTCAGAAAGAGTGGTGTACCTTGCTTTACGTGACACCTCCATGGCATTTTATATTGGGAAGACTATCAAGTCTTTGAGTAACAGGATGTATCAGCATGCCTATAGTATTAGAAAGAATGATAGTAATAGTGCATTGGCAAGACATTCTATTGGTTGTCCTGGGTTTAAACACTTTAAATTTTTAGTTTCAGAACAAATCAAAGTTGGGGCTTTCTCGGGTGATTGGCAGAACTATTTATTGCAGAAAGAGATGTATTGGCAGTTGCATTTTGATGCTGCCAGTTTTCTGGATTTCAACGATACTATTTCTGTCTTTAGTGAACTGAAAAGAAGGGCTAACATGTACTAGTTTATTGTTGTTGATGTGGGTGATCAATATACTTAAGTTTGTAACATTATTATTATATTCATTTTCATATTCACTGAGTGCATTCTTAAATTACATTTTTAATATTACAATTTTTAATATCACATCTTATAGTATAGTATTTTTGCAATATTGTAGGTTTATAGTGTTTTTAAATGTTTCATGATACATTGTTTCTTTAAAAATGTGAGGGGTCTTGATTGTGGTGCCTTTTCTGAATATAAATGGATTGTTGTGAACCTGTTCTGGGTTCTGATGATGTCATTAATTTGACAAAAGCACTTAATCTTACAGTTTTGTTTTACTATCAAAGTATCGTGAGTGACTTTTGACTTTGTGAACATTTTTGTTTCTTTTTTATTTGGGTTTACATTCATGCCGGATTGTGAATGTTTTGTGCTATTTGCAAGAAAGAATATCTGAGTTGCAAGCTACTATGATTGCTGTGAACTCTATTTATTATTCTGCAGAGATAGGGTTAATTAAAAAATCATTAATACAAAAAATGTTTTCTGAGTTTATGTTGCATGAATCCATCAATCTACTTATTTTATTTTATTTACTGGTCTGAAAAAAATAATAAACAAATCAGGGAGAGAAAACACACACTCCAGATGTTCAAAGACAGATCAGGGACTAGTTTTATAAAAATGCACCCTTAAGAAATGCCAAGCAGCTTTTTAATGGCAGCCCCTTGTCCAAAGAATGTCACATGACTGAGTCTTCCTACTTCTTTCTGTTATTCAAACCATAATGAAACACTTCCATTCAAGGTCAAGGCACATTGTACTAGAACCTTTTCTTCCAAGATTTCATACTGTATTGAAAAAGTGTATACTCTGCAAGTAGTCTAGAGGCATTAACTTATTCCTCTATACTTACATTTATAAAACATTACAATACCTCTCAACTGTAGAGATTTTTGCAGAATGTGAAGATTGTCGTCTCATATTTTTGGTCCACTTCTCATAAAGTTGTGTTTTATTGGCAAATCAGTGGCAAGCCATTGAGGATTGAAGTCAGAAAATAATGACAGACATTTGAGTTTTAGACTTCATACCCTTCAGAAAATTCATGCAAATGCAAAACCTGTTATTCTATCAACTTTTTAAGTTTGTAAGACCAATATTTGAAAAGTGTTCCTATCTGTGGGCCTTTGTTCCCTAATTCATTATGGCTTTTTTCAGATTTCTTGTTCTAAGAGGTTGAGAGATATCACTGAAGTCCTTTTCCAATAAGAGAACAATCGTTGCTTGGACTATTTCCTGTGTGCTCCTGCGTGCTGATCTTTCCTCTACTCAATTAAGAATTGACTACTGCAGCAGTGATTTATGATGAATGTACTACAGTTGTATAAGAAAAACTTACCATAAAAGTAGATGTTCAATTAAATCACTAATGCATTAACTTCTTCCTCCCACCATCCACCCGTTTTTGCTTTTTGTTATTTAGGTAGGCACAGTAGACTTCCTTTTGTCAAATGTTCAGAAGATTTTTCAGTGCCCAGGCTGTTGTATTGTCTTTTTCAGAGCTGAGATTACAGCAGCCTGGGTACATGTGGGGAAGGAGGAAAAACTAGTTAGATACTGAGATACTACTTCACTCAACTCCAAGCAGTTATAGTAACTCCTGCCCATAGAGTCATTCCTGTCAGGATCATGGACTAGACCTTCCCAAAAACTTTGCTAGTTGGCCTGATTGAGATGGGTACCTTGGGATGGTGCAAGAAATGTCTCATGATTTCTGATGATCATCTATTACTCAAAAAGAATAACACGGTTTGTGAGAAATGTACATATATAATATCCTTGGAGGCAAAAATTTCACACACAGGAAACTCAGATACCAAAATTGTCAGCAGTACTCCACACACCACATCTCTTCAAGGTTATCACAATACACATAATCCATCCAAAACTGAGATTTTAAAGATTAACTTACCTAACTTCCCAAATAGAACATAGGCGCAAAGCACACTCAGCAAGTTAAGACTGCCTCCTCATTTAGCACAAGGAGTCCCAAAGTCAAGTTACACATGCTCAGCCCATAAGGCAGGCCTCAACCCCACCAAACATTCTGTTAAAGGTGACAACACTGTAAGGCATACAAATCTACCTCTTACAAAAACAGAACAATGAAAGAGTAATGACTAATTGTTTGTCTGGTTCCAGGATCCATCAGAATTTGCATGCACTCAAGTCCTTGAACTACAAGCACCAGTATGACTCTATCATAGTTCATGCCAGTGTCAATACCTTCAGGTGTACCTCCCTATATTATATGAAGAGAAACATCGTAGAGGTCTCAGGCTATATGCCGAAGGCAGGTATAACCTTGCACTTAGCAGCATTCTACCTTCTCCATGAATTATACTGTAATATTAGCAAAAAATAATAAACTTCAATAATTAGCTTATTTTTTGGTGTCATTCAAAGGGGGTCCAATATTTGTCAGCCTAGAAGGATGTGCCTGACAGACCACTCTGCTTAACGGGGGATGACCTGCATCTGTCTCCTCTATTTATTTTATTTAGTTTATTTGCAGTTTCTTTGCCAGGATAGTCCAATTAGGCCACAAGGAGCCCCTTTTCAATGGAGTACTGAGGAGAAAACCTCCAGAAAAATACAAATACATAGTATACATTGCACAGGGTTTCATTTATACTGGCAAAGACATTGTCCACTGCCATAGTGCCTTTTTTAGGCAACGTCAATCTGATAAACCTACCAACATAATAAAGAAAGCAAAGGAAAATATGAGGGTGTTTCTGATCAATGTTTGGAGCCAAAACAAGAAAGTCTACTCCTAAAAGCCCTTCTCACCCTGGAGGACACTGACAACTGTCTACTGACTGAGGCATGGTTTAAAATAGTGGAGATTGCTCTGTCCATGCAGGGCTAAAACACCTTCAACACATTTAGACCAGGTACTGCATAGGACAGGAAAAAGGTGGATATCTCTATGTTTATCTAGAAGAGACTCACATCAAGGCTGGTAAAGCAACATGATGCAATCGAGGTTCATCATGTCAAATAACCATCAGAAATGTTGTGTCCCATATATTAACTAGCCATAGAACTCTCTCTCTGATAGAAGAGAGCCACAATGTCTATCTACAGGAACTAGAATCACTCAGTATTAAACCCAATACCATTTTGCTAAGTGATCTAAAGTTTCCAACTATAGACTCGGTGATTCACACATTCAATAATGCACAAGCACAGAGTTTCCTGGACTTTGTCAATACAATGCCCTGGAACAATTAGTCAGAGTACCCACTAGGAGGAATAACAGCTTGCATCTTGTTCTTACTAATAAAGAAGCATCTTGCACCATCAATTACATTCCTTCTTCACTTGTTAGGTCAAACCATAAAGCAGTCTCCTTCAAAATAAAATTGAAACCAGTGATCTCTTCCACCCAACGTACCTTTAAAAATTTACCTGCTCCTAAGTGATGTATTGGCAATCTTCAAATTCTTGACAAATCCAGTTAACTCCACTGAATACGCAAAAATGTACACCACTACACTAAATCAGCAGGTAAAAATCTATATAGATGCAGCTATACCCCATAGGAACAAGCACAGGGCAAACCCTAAAAACAACCCTACATGGTGGAACCACAATATCAACAAGCTTTACAATAAAAAGGAAAAGAATTTTGACCAAAAGTTAGAAGAGTAATTCCCATAACGTTAGAGGCCTTGTTAGTGAGATAAACATACAACTCAAGAGCTTAATAAAATCCACCAAAGCCAAATTTGAGGCTAAAATAGCTGCCCGAGCTAAAGGCAATCACAGCCTTTTTCAGTTATGTATACAATCTCAAAAGCATAACACATCAATGCAGTGGCCTGATTGTGAACAATATTAGTTACACTGAGGCTAAAGATATAGTGAAACTATTGGCTAATTAATTTATCTCTAGATTTATCCTTCTCTCCCCTTCCATCTGTCCCTCAAGATATACCTGAAACTGTCTTGCCTCCAGCTATCACACATGACCAAGGCCTAAAAGTGCTATCAAAAGCTAAAAATACTGCCTCAATGGGTCCTGACAATATCCTTGGATGTATCTTAAATAGAATGAAGCTCAATTTAGCCACATCCCTAATGGCACTGTTCATCCTCAGCCTCCATACTTGTTTTGTACCAGGCAAATGGAGAGCAGCTATAGTCATTCCCCTGCATAAGATAGGACCTTCCACAGATCCAGGCAATTGTAGATTCATAGCTCTGACCAGCCTTATCTGCAAAGCCATGAAAAAATGTGTCATGGAACCAATCAGTCTGGACACAGGGAACATCCAAACACAAGGCCCCTCTCAGTTTGGCTTCATCAAGAGCAGGTCATGCTTAATGAACCTGTTGGACATTTTTGAAAAGTTCACTAAAGCAATGGATGAAGGCCATATCTCACCCTGGTCAAAGCTTTTAACACAATTCCTCACTCATGAATAGTAGAAAAGCTAAATAAACTGGGAATAAACCCCTGTGTCAACCACAGGATTGCCAGCTGGCTCATAGATAGGACTCAGGAAATCAAAACGGGAGAGCTTACCTCCACAAAGAGACCAGTCATGAGTGGAGTCCCCCAGGGTTCTGTGCTTGGACCTCTCCTGTTTGGAATCTACTTTTCTTAAGTAAAGGTGTATACCAAAGGGCTCTGGCTGACTACATTTGCAGATGACTACAAGCTATGAGCAGTCACTGAATCCCCAAATGATGTAGCCATGCTGCAAGAAGGATTGTCTCAAATGAATAACTGGTGCCAAAACCATGGACTGAAACTTATTGCCCAAAAATGCATTACTTTAGTCTTTGGGATATCATCTACCCCAGGGAACTACCACATTGACAATATGCCCCTAAGAATTTACTCAGCTGTCTGAGATTTGGAAACTTATGTGGATAGTGACCTAACTTTTGACCAACATGAGTCCATTGGTGTAAGAAAGTCATTCTATATTGCATAGCTTATAAATAAAGGGATTGTGTCTACATTTTGGGATCTTATTGCCTCCTTTACTCAACCGTCATTAGACCAATCATTAAGTATAATGTCCAGACACATGCAACAACTGGAACACTCAAAGAGATACCTTACTTAATAGATACAAGGCCTATACAACATGTCCAAAATGGGCTGGCTCAAAGGCCTGTCACTATACTTGTATCCTACACTGCTAAGAGGTGACCTGTTTCTGGCATACAAGGCATCCTCTGACCCAATTCTGATGGATTTACTATACATGAGCAAGTCAAATGTCATCAGAAATACCCAGTCTAGAGATCTAAACATCTTTTGCAAATAAACAGAATGGTTTGGCAGGACAGGTATAGCTTTCAGAGGATATTGCTGCTCTGGAACAGACTGCCCAGCCACATAAAACAAAGCTTATCCCTGTCCATAATCAAGTGCAACTTAGATCTATGGATAGGATGCAGAAGATTTACCCCAGGACTGCCGCCTATACCACTAATTTACAGAGGCAGCTTCTAAATGCTTCATCTCCATGTATGGGTCCCTTCAAATTATCTATGGTGTGATCCCAGTTATTCTCATTAGGGATACTATATAATTATTGACGATGGAATCGGTAAGGCCAATCTATAACCAGATAGGGTAGGTTAATTTGAGTCCAAAAAGGGAAATATCCAGGCTTAAAATGACCCACAAGGCAGCTAGCCTAGTATTTACCTATGAATCTAGGACTCAAAAGAAAGCTTCAGAGTACTAGCCTTCTTTTATATCCTTGGCATAACATAACCCAAATGTCTGCAAACTACTGCAGCAGCCACATAATCAAACAAGTACATTTATGGCAAATGCAACTTACACAAGAATATTTGATAAACACCACATGAAATTAATGTTGTATCAAGACACCAGAGTGTATCAAGCAGCTCAGTGAAAAATTAATTGTGCAGAGTTACACCATAATTAACATGTAATTGCTCATCTGTACAAGCAGTCACAAACTGACATATTACCTGCAAACTTATTGCAGCTTTGTATTCTGCTTCCTGACAGAACATACATGCATTTAATACAATAATTTTTAGGTTCATTTTTGTAACTGAAGTCATTTCGGAAATGAAGTTATAGCATAACTTTCATCATGATGAAAATTATAACTTGTGAAAAGGCTCCTAGCAAAGAGGAACTTTTAGCCAAAAACAGAATGATTAACACAAAAAGAGCAATCATGCCATAAGTCCTTCCTGATAGAAATGCCTAAATTTGAAAAACACAAGATGGCAAAATATACAGACAGACATAAAGGAAAAATAAGACAAAATAAGTGAATAAATGAAATGCTCAACTAATTAAGTTTAAATTATTTAAAATAAAATGAAATGAATATGCTGTGTGAGTCATTCATAACTTTGTTAACATTGTAGTGGTTTGCTGAGTAGTAAACATCTTCCAAATCATGTTTTCCAACTGTTACATACCAAATCAAGCAAATATTTCTTATGCAAAGATTTTCTTCCAACCAAACAATTGAATAGTACCTCAAAAACTGTTAGGTAAGACAAGTGGCAAGGAGCTACATCCAATCTTTCTTCATAACAATCAGGCACTTCAGTTGTTGTAGAAAGACAAAATGGTGAAGACAGTAATTCATCACACACCATGTCCACATTTACTGTAATGAGCAGGAGTTGAGAAATGTCTCTACTGGATTCAATAACACTTACACTAAGTGTACACCATTCTGAGTGATCAGACAACACAGACATAACTCGCACCTTCTTCCACCTAATTTTAATTTTCCTACTGATATTCTTGCAGCTTTAAATATTGACAAGGATTTATAAAAGTTACCACAAAGTGTAGACTACCTGTATATTTAGTGTAATCTTTCTGGGTGACTAGAAAGGACAAAAAATGTGATAAAAATGCTCTTGAATACATACTGTGTACACTTAGTGTAGGCGTCATTGAATCAGGCCCATATCTTTCAAATTGGTGGGAAAATATATCTATAGCTACATCTATATCTATATCTATATCTATATCTATATCTATATCTATATCTATATCTATATTTATCTATCTATCCATGTATGTGTCTACCTGATAACATTGAAAGCCCACAATACTGAAGACCAAATCTTTGAGACGAAAGCATAGCAACCTCACTGCAGCAAATGACCGGATCGGTGAATTCATTCCCACAGTAAGTTACCTGTTGGCCAGCAAGTTTAAGTTTGCCCTATTCCCAACTGTAGTGTGATCCTGGAGTTGGTATATTTAGTAGGGGAGTGGGGGGTGATGGTGCAGTTTCACTTTCTTTAGTTTTGGTATGATGGTTACTTACCCTGGGAATGGATTCACCAATCCAGTCATTCACTGAAGTGAGGTTTCAATGATTTTGTCTTGATAATTTGGTCTTCAATATTGTGGGCTTTCGATGCTCTGAAGTAGATCCATATATAGACAAATAGATAGATAGATAAATAGGTAGAACTGCAGGACTGAAGGTAAGTTAAATGTTATGTCAGCTTTCCATGCATAACTAATGGCAGATTATTGCATACCTCTCAACTGCACATATATTGGATAAGGATCCATGACTTCACCACACATCTTGTCATATCCTGGAAATAGTTCTCAAACTCTTACATCCAGAATCATGGCCAAATGAATAAAAAAATAAAACATACTCACTGACATGTTTTAAATATTGGTACTATTACTCTAAGAAGTTTTCTGATTAACAGAATGTGAATTAACATGCATGCTCTGTAGCAAAATGAAAATCAAATACTGTTGCTACTGGCATTATTTATTAAGTGTAATTTATCACCTTTTCTTAGAAATTGCAAGTTTTTAAAAGGATTAAGAGAATCATGTAAAAACTTTGGAGCTACAACCAGGAACATTTCTAGAAATTAGAATCATTCTGCTTGGAAATGGTGTTACATCTCTGTTGACCACAGTCAGTCAGTAATGATGTAAAGTGTAAGACGTGCATCTTTATCAAAAAACAGCTGATGTGAATAATTTTCTACCTTAATATTGGCCATAATTTCACTATCTGTTAAACCCATTACTTTTGCATTTGTAAAGCATTTGTGATGACATAGTTTAAAATGTATGAAGAGTATTTTATACAGATTTCAACTTGTAGAACTTCAACGAATGTCACCAAATACTACAGAAAAAAAGCAGACAGAATTAATAATAAACACGCGAGCCTTCAAATAACAATATTCATTAAAAACAAAGAAAAGAGTTGATAATGAGAGAAAATTACATAAATATCTTTGTATTACCCATATGTGACCCAAATGTGCCTCTTTTTCTGCAATTACATCATATGTTCCACAGACACAACAGTTGTTAAGAAATATTAAATTACATGTGGAAGGCTATGAATGATAGAAGTCACAGTAAAAAAAATTAAAAGCAGCAACTTTACAAAACCATACCTTTCTGATGGGTCAGTTGCAATACCATACCTTCTCATGAACATAGAGGCATGCAGTCATAAAGACATTAAAAAAAATCACACTGATTCACACACAAAGCATACACACACACACACACACACACACACACACACACACACACACGCACACACGCACACACGCACACTCACACACACATACACACATACACACACACACACACACACACACACACACACACACACACGCACGCACGCGCACACAAATTATGACATTAAGAAGACTATATTTGCAGAAGTATTTTTTTTTCTGGACACATGCAATCCACAAAAAGAAAAAAATGAGTTACAGCTGCACCACGACCACCAGCATAATGACTAGGAATCCAAAATAAAATTACCACAGCAGATATAGATATATAACAGCAATCATCAAGAAAGCCAGAATGAACACAAACCAGATGATTACAAGAAAAATTAAATGTTTTCACACTTCCATTTTCTAAAAAGCACACATAAGCAAGTATTCATACTATGTTTTTTTAAAGTGCTGTCATCATAGAATATGCCTAGCTGTTAAAACAAGCAGTGGTGTAGTCAAAAAGTTCCATTTTGTACTCACATGCTCTTGTTTTGCCTCTCAACCCTCCTGGCATTTAAAACAATGGCTGCATCTTTCAAAATGTTGACTCCAGCAGTTGCTAAATATACACATTATTTTTAGTGTTTCCCTCTTAAGCTATTTAAGATACTATTTTTTTAGATTAGCAATCTCTGTAAGCAAATTACTTATCTGTTGTTAGAGGCATTACTTTAGACAATAGTAGACATAATGTAGTATTAAAAAGCAACAATTTTTCTAAGTAATGCAAATAAAAAATATACAAATAACATATATAAACTACACCCTTGGAAAACAGTAACAGATTAATAGAGAAATTGAGTCTGTTTATGAGCAATACATTATTAGACTGCAACATGCTGTGAATACAGAGAACAGCAATTGTCACATTCCTGCCAATAAACGAATTGAAAGTTAAGGACAATATTATCAGTAATGACCTAAAACAAAATAGTTGCACAGAAATGGTGGTAAGGTTAATATTTTAAAGTCGACGATAAAAATTTAGAACATTCAAGCACAAATAAATGAAAATCAAGACAAAGCTAGAAATGCACTGAAATAATGAGTATAATAGATTAGTAAATATTCAAAGAAATGACACAACTTGAAAGTAATGAAAGTATTGAAAAATATGGCTGCTCAATCATAGTAATACTTCTTACAATATGAGGGAAAATTCACATTTCTTAAAGGTTTCCCAGTCAGCCCATGGTTTTCTTTCACTGACTTGACATCATTAGAACCAAACTCTGGTTCTGATGACCAACTGTCTTTATGTAGCAAGACGAAAGCGCTTAATCTAACTTTTAACCTGTTGTAATTTTTAGTCTCTAATAAAATTACTGTGTGTGGATTTGCAGTCCTGGTTCCTCAGAGCTCCTAGTTGTGGATTTTTTTGGCGTTTCTACTAAGATCGTTTTCCTCGGTTTTGTTTTCCTTTTGTCCTAGTTTGACATCAGAGAGGTACACAGAAGTGTACGCACAAGATGTCTGCCTTTTGGAGTTAGAGCTGTGGAGGCATATTGTGTAGAATGTATGACAGCACCAACATGAAATATATAACTATGGCCCTTTATCATATCACTTTCATTCCATACCAAAAGGTACACAGAAAGTGGTAGCTTTGAACATTAAGCCTTGCACACCACTTATTTCCTCCTTGAAAAAAAAAATAGTTTCTTTCACTAGTCATGTTTTTCAGGCCATCAATGGGCCAAAAGCTGTAGATAAAAAGCAGTAAAATGTACCTCATAGCATTTGGAACCCTTCTTTCCTAAATAATTATTACAGTACAGTTTAGTCTTAGTTTCAACCAGGATGAAGGAACCAAAAGGTCCGAGGTCCAAAAAAGTAGCAAACCAAGAAAAAAGGAGAATTCCATGGGCCACCAATGCTAAAACCAAATATTATTTATTAATACAGCACTTTCAGGATAACCCTTCATCAGATGTACAACATAACAGAAAGCAGAAAACATTTTTAAACTCGCATAATCCAATCAGCATTAAAAAAAAATTAAACAGTTAATCAATTAATTGAACAGTTAATTATACACAAGGTCTCCCCCTTTTTAAAACAGGCTTCAAAGGAACTACACCATTCAGCCCTGGATATATGCTTGCCCCCAATTCCAAAATCCATCTAGTTTCACAGTCTTCTCTATAGTTTACTATGTCACCTCCCCTAACACTATTCTTAATATGTTGTAAAGCCATAAACTGAAAATAGTGATCCCGATGTTCACTAACATGTTGTGAAAGGGCTTTATGTACGTCACCCAAATGTATAGCAGATAGATGTCTCAAAATTCTGTCCTTAAACATACAATTCATCTTTCCTACATAAAATGAATGACAACACATGCATCTAGTTAAATAAACAATATTTTTGTATTACAAGTAACAGAAACTATAGGTTTATAGATCTTATTTGTAAGGGGGTGTCTAAATTCAACACTCTTACTAATATGATCACATGCCTTACACCGTATACATGGTCTCGTTCCTATCTTAATAGAAGACTTGGTCTTCACAAAGGATATGTTTCAAATTCTTGTTCCTTTTAAACACAAAATTAGGTGATTCTCCTACCAAGTTTCTCAATGAGTCATCAGACTGTAAAATACCCCAAATATTCCGTACATCACATATCTGCCCTATATCACTACTATATGTAAGATATAAGTTAAGCCTATTCCTATTCCTATTAATTTTCTTCCTGTTTCTTTTAGCCCTATCAACAGAGTTATTGACCCCAGTACTCATCTCATGGGAGGGGGAAGAAAGTTGCAGTCTATTGGATAGACCCTGTGTAGAAAAGCAGGGTGCAGATGCACCTTCCCTGGACCCTAATACCACACTGATCTCCCTTTATATGTCTACTTGTTTATAACCCCTAAGTATCATATTATTAACAAAGTGCTCCATTTCATCCTTTAAAGTCCCTTCATCTGTACATAATCTAGATAACCTAAGCACTTGTCCTTTCACAATGTTCCTAAAGACAAAACCTGGATGCATACTGTCCTTGACTAGTATGCCATTTTTCCAACAAGTTTTCCTAAAAGTCTTAGTATTGAATGTACCATCAGCAAAACATTCTACTTTAACATCTAAAAAATCAATTTCCATATACGAATATTGTGTTGAGAATTTCAAAAACTTAGTGGTATGTTTCAGGTAAATCAAAATTTCATTCAAGGTCTCTCTCGTGCCTGCCTACAAAAGAAAAATATCATTAACAAAACGAATATAAAAAATAAGCTGACACTTACATTGATGTTCAACATTAAGCATAATATCCTCCTCCCAATGTGCAAGAACTATGTTCACGTACGTGTTGGCACAGGGGGTGCCATGGTTACCCCCCATTTTTGCCAAAAATATTGATCTTCGTACATAAAAATGTTATTCTCAAGTACAGTCTGTAGCAAACTAACAATCTGAATAGTAGTTATTTTATTAATTATTATTCATCAAGAAACATCTCACTGCTGTTAACCCATAAAAATTGGGTATAACAGTGAAAAGGTTCTTGACATCTAATGTAACCAATAGTACAGGGGCTTCAAAAACTCTGTTGCCAACATAACCATGTAGTGCTGTCAAAAAATGAACACTATCCTTTAGAATTCTAGGGATTTTTAATATAGCTAATTTCAACTTAGACTCTATCCACATGGAGCAATATTCAGTCACCCAACCCCTCCCAGATACTATAGGTCTGAGGGGTGGGTCCACAACATGAATTTTTGGTACTGCCTTGAAGACCAGAATCACTGGATAATCAACTGCCACAAATTTGAAAACTTCACATAATACATCTATTGCTCTTAATTTAGATAACATTTCTAACATGTGATATAATCTGCTTCACTTTAAAAAAAAGACTAATACATTCATAAGTAGAGTCTGAGTGTAACATTTTTTCAATTTTAGTTGTATAAAATATCCTGCCCATTAAAACAATGGCCCCACCCTTGTCTGCTGGTCATACAACCAGGCACCTGTTTTCTTGTAAGGCATTCAAAGCTCTTCTTTCTTCGTAAGACAAGTTGTAAAAACATTTACTCTTAAAATGGAGTTCATTACTCCACAACTGATCCTCACAAGTTTTAATCAATACATTGATGGTGGGATCCATTGATGGAATCTATAAACTAGGTTTTCTTAAACTCTTTTCATTCATTTTATCAATCCCACCATACAACTTCTTCAACTGTAGATTCCTTGCAAATTGTTTGAGTTCTATTAATAAATCTGTCATTACATGCTTCATTGCTGGAATGAAGTTCAGGCCTTTATTTAAAACATGCAATTGTACATCAGATAATACACAGCTAGAAAGATTATAAACCAATTGTACAGTACCTGTAATCAAACGGAGGTATTTCTCCATTTTTGTTCCCTGCTTTCTGAACCCTGTATTGGGCTGTCCCTCTGAAAACCGACTTTCCTCTCCTTCTTCTTTTTCACCAGAACAGGCAAAGGGTGAAAAGCCAATTGGGAGTACAGAGTCTTCGGTCTCGCTCCTAACTTCACAGGGTCAGAAGCATTCTCATTAAGAATCTCAGCTGCTGAACAGGTATTAATGGAGTATTCACCTTCACTCATCTCCCTTGTTGTTTGTCCACTACCTGGCACATCAGTGACATCATAGTTGTATGAGGTGGCCCTAAACTCGAGCGTGATTGGCTGGTAGGCATTTCAGACATCTGCTCCACCAATCCTCTTCCTTCCACATTAGTTGTTCTCATTACACTGGTCTTGCCAATATTCCTTGCAACTTTCGGCCATACAAAAATATTGCCATTAGTAAAGTCAAGAAAATCCCTATTCAGTTTCTTCAGTTTCAGTTGTTGTAATTTATCATATGCACTAATGGTGCCATAAAATGCATCAAGTCTAACCACATAATTTTCACTTGAAAATCTTCGCTCTATCTCACTCTGATGTTGTTCCACAGATGCTATCAACCTCTGCTCTTCGGGTAAAAAATAATCAATAAGCAGACGCATATACTTGTAACTGGCTTCAAGATTGATCTCCTGCCAGCATGCCAACAAATCTGTATGATGTTCCCCATAAGGTGGCATGCAGAGAACCCGCATGCCTCTTGGAACGATACGGAAATGTAAGCAAGCCTCAAGATGTAGCCACTGCCACTGCAGTCGCTTTAGTTGATACAGTTCATTCTCTAATGTGGTTAGTACTTCCAAAAAACACTCACTTTGATCTTCCTTTTGTAGGGCCATAGTGCCTGTAGTTTCATTTAAAAAAAAAACGGTTTCAATAAAGGATTATTATCAGTTTTTGCCAACTTCCTCAAACGTTCATGAAAGGATCTTGCTACCGGTGTTACTGGATGATAATACAATTCAACGGTTTGTAAAATGGAATTAGCCATGTATTGCCTTATCTTGTAAAATGCACAGACAAAGTTTCAACCAAGATGAAAGAACCAAAGGTCCAAGGTCCAAAAAAGTAGCAAACCAAGAAAAAAGGAGAATTCGATTGGACCACCAAGGCTAAAACCAAATATTATTTATTAATATGTTGGCACTTTCAGGATAACCCCTTCCTCAGACGTACAACATAACAGAAAGCAGAAAACAATTTTAAACTCTCATAATCCAATCAGCATTACAAAACAATTAAACAGTTAATTAATTTAACAGTTAATTAAACACAAGGTCTCTGCCTTTTTAAAACAGGCTTCAAAGGCACTACACCATTCAGCCCTGGATATCTGCTTAACCCCAATTCCAAAATCCATCTAGTTTCACAGTATTCTGTACAGTTTACTATGTCACCTCCCCGAACATTATTCTTAATATGTTGTAAAGCCATAAACTGAAAATAGTGATCCTGATGTTCACTAACATGTTGTGAAAGGGCGTTATGTACGTCACCCAAGCATATAGAAAATAGATGTCGTCTCAAAATTCTGTCCTTAAACATACAATTCATCTTTCCTACATAAAAGGAATGACAACACATGCATCTTGCTAAATAAACAATATTTTTGTATTACAAGTAACAGAAACTATAGGTTAAAATGTTTTCTGCTTTCTGTTATGTTGTATGTCTGAGGAGGGGATTATCCTGAAAGTGCTAACGTATTAAGAAATAGTATTTGGTTTTAGCCTTGGTGGTCCGTGGAATTCTCCTTTTTTCTTGGCTTACAGTTCAGTCTTGGCCAGTTAGAATGTGCTGAAAAGGGATAGAAAGAAAGCTAATCAGTAAGACAAACTGTGTGAGCAATACAGAAGTAGTTTTGGTAATATAATATGTATGGGAATAAAATGGGGGCAATGGGGTATGTGCCATTGATATAGTAGATGGCTGGGTAGGGAGTGCCATGGACCTCTTTACCTAGGGCTCAATATCATCTAAGGCTATCCCAACAATTACTATATATCACATTTTAAAATTGGTACTTCTGGACATGACTTGCAAAGGGATGTTGCTACCTGTAATGTAAGGGAGTGTGTTTTTTTGCACAAGGGTTGTGCCATATTTGTCAGGAAATGAAAGGATGCAAGGGTTGCAACCCTAGTTCTGTGATAGTTTGAAGTCCAGAAAACATTGGTTGAGTTTGTGCAGGCTAGGGTCAATGACCAATGACACAAGTAGGCACAGTGTTCACACTCACAGAGGGGTTCACAGTAGGAGTGGGTATGCAGCAGGGTTCATATAAGTAACAGCAAACATGTCAGAGGGGACAGACAAAGCTGCTGTATACAGACAATGTGACATTACAAGCAGACTTTGAACAAGAACATCAGCAAATGGTAGAGGAGTGCAATGTAAAGTTAAAGGCACACGGGATGAAACTGCATCCAGCAAGTCAGTTATCATGTCAGCAAATGTGGAAAAGCATAAGAAGATGATAACTGAAATAAAAAGAAAAACAGTGGGACAACTTAACAGCTTCAAGTATGTGGAAGGAGTTGTTAAGAAGAAGAGAAGTCTGGTTGAGCAGGTCAAAGCTAGAATCAGAGGGGTTGCAGCTAACTAGCACAGAGTATCAGGAGTAGCATGTGACAGAAGGTTGCCAAAGAAGCTGAAAAGTAAGGTGTATACTAGAGCACTGTAACCATTACTAATTTATGGGACAGACACCTAGGTAGCAAAGGCAAAGCAGCTGAGGAAGTTAGAGGTCATAAAGATGATGTGTCTGAGATGGGCAGTAAGATGTAGACATTGGGACAATCAAAGAAATGAGGACATCAGAGCAGAAGCCATAGTACCTGCAATAGCAGTGAATTTAAAAGAGAACTGAATGTAGTGGTTTGGGAATGAGTGCATAAAATCAGAAGGCAATTTGGTGAAGAAAAATGAGGAGACACAGGAAAAAGGCAAGAGGAAATGGGAGTGTCCAGCAAAAGCATGGATGAATTGTTTGAGAGAAGACCTGTGAAAGTCAGGCATGACCATCAAAAAAGGTAAAAAAGTGGCATTGAATCAAGAAAGTTGGTGACAGTTGACAAGAACCCCAGACCCTATGGATAAAATGGGAAAAAGGGGGGGTTGATGGTGATGATGAAGTTGATTACAATGATGTCTATGATTTTCTTTTCCATTTTGGATTGAACAGAATTTGTCTGTGAACCCTAAAGAAAAGCTTTACTTTCTTTTATTTATATACTGTACAGTCTGTCCGGCTCTAGTGCTGCTGTTGATATTCTGCCATACTGAACAGAACCGGTTTTCTGCATATTATATGCAGATCTGTATTATTTATACTTTTACTACATGCCTGTATTTGCCCATCTCCATAGCAGCCATCATACTTACTACATAGATCACACTGAAATGTACACAGAAAGTATCCAAAGATTACAATGGGCTGTTAGCTGTACTGTATGCATACAAGGCAGTGCATTTTGATCACTTTTACTTGTGTTAACTTCCAAGTCCATCTGTCACAAAAAAGATCAACTACAGTTACAACAAAGGTCATTATGGTGCATAAGGGGTATTATTCATTCCGGCCTGGATGTCTTTGATTTACAGAGTATTGTAGTAACCTCCCAAGGCACTTCCAGTTTACTAACGTGACAGGACAACCACTGGATTAACATGGTTGGCATGTCAGGGTGCTATTTCAATCTCTGTACACTGGAAAATGTTTTTTTCATCCCATAGCCACATGTCACTCACAGAATATTTTGTTTTTTCTTCAAGCAGCATTTCAGTGTACTCATTACTAGCAGTTACATTTCCACATGCTTGCTAGCTGAACACTAGGAGCAGTTTGAATACTTTTAGTTACACTCTCTAATGCTGATTTTTTCAGTTGCCCATGCATCAGATTCCTATTTGGCTTTTATACTTAGGATGAATAGTCCAATATTTAAAAATAAAAAATGAAATAAATACCCTATTAGCCCTTAAAAGTTTTCCTCCATACCACCTCACACAGAGGTTATGTTGCTATACCCTAATAGCTAAAATAATCAACTCTACAGTCTTGGTTCTCAGTTTACGTTTAAAAAGAACAATGTCCTTACAATGACCACCCCTTTCATGCTATATATTTTTTCCAATTTCACCAAACTTAACTTTTTAAATAAGAGTCTTTTTGCTTTGGTCTACATCCTTAAATTTAATATTGATAATATATCAGTACTGCATGTTCCTTACTGCACCAGAAAACTTATTGTATAATTTTCTGACATCATATAAAAATGGGAAACATTCAATGTGTACCAAAACTTGTCTGCCTAAACATCGACATTCTGAATTTGGCATACTGAAACTGTACCTTCCATAAAATGTTGATCTTATTCAATATATATGTGGTCTTAGCATATATTAGATATTGTCCCATTTTAATATGATGTAACATTTTGCCCAGTAAGATGCTGTAACCTTGAAGATGGTATATGATGTCAAGATGGTAAGGTGGAAAAAAATATAATGATGGGCTGGTGTAGGGGCATTTGACATGGGTTTGTTTCTCTGTATGTGCATACGAGTTTTTGTATATCTGTACTGGTGTTGTATACTTCCCACCTGGTAAAAACATCCTGTCCCTGGAAAGCCTCCTGAACTGGGCTAACCATTCCCTACCCTGGGAAACCATAATCCTAGGTGATTTTAATGTTAACTGGCTATCTTGTAGTAACAATCGCCCAGCCCACCTACAGTCACATACCCAGATAAATAAAATCTCTTAACAAACATACTACTCTCAACTGGATATTAGTCAATAAAGACCCTCACTCATACGTAGCTGGCTGTCTACCAGACAGCCTCAATGACCACACTCCAACATTCCTTCTGAGACACCACTTAAATTGTGCTAAACCAATCATCTATAAGCAAATCTGAAATAGGGTAAACTTTAACCCTCTCTCCTTTATCTAATCCCTTCAAAGATGTGATTGGACACCACTAAAATATTTCAATCTGGATGAGGCCATCCACTTTTTCAATAGCACCTTCCTAAACATCCTAAATGCACATGCTGTCATAAGAAATACTAGAGTCAAAACAGAGTACTCCCCTTGGCTACAAAAAAAGCACCAGGGCACTAATGAAAATCAGAGATAAGGCCTGGGAGCACTGGCTCTTAACAAAACCCCCCTCCTCTAAACAGTCATTCTTAGTGTTGTGCAATAAGGTCAAAAAGCAAATAAAAGATGATAAAACCCAATATTAACAGTCTGCCCTAAACTCTTCCCATCACAACCCTAAGCAGTTCTGGTACACAATAAACTCCATTCTCCGCCCAGGTAAAGTAGGCACTCCCCACCTACCACTCCCCCTTCCTCCAGCAGTATTGCTGACTCATTCAATAAACACTTTACTGAAACCATTCTTTCTTTCAATAAACAACACAACCCTCTACAGCACTACTGACACCTTTCTCTCTTTCACTAATGCTATCCTTTATCATAAAAATAATGGCCAGTTCTCTGCTATATTCCTGGATCTATCCAAGACTTTTGACATGGTCTCACACAAACTACTAATCTCTATTCTTACTAACCTATCTTTTTCCCAATCAGCTACTGATTGTTTTCACAAGTAAATGACTGCCAGCAATCAGTTGTCTGGCATAATAACTTATCTCCTTGTCTTCCTGTAACACTCGATGTTCCCCAAGGCTCCATCCTTGCCCCCCTACTATTCTCACTCTTCACCAAGCATGCTTCTCTTGTACAGTATGCAGATGACTCCACCCTCATCTGCTCAGCCCCAACTATACCTGAACTTCACAAGATCATACAGGAAGCCTTTTCATCTGTAGAATGCTGGCTATCTAATGCACAGTTATTACTCAACCCAAGCAAGACTTAAACTCCTTATCTTCCAACCTGCTAAATCTAATCCAATTATCCCCCACTTTAATATTCTAGCTAAAGACAATACCATCATCTTCCCAACAGAACACACCAAACTATTTGGTGTTGAGATTGATAATCTCAGATTTGACATTCACATTTCTCTTACCATAATAAAGGTTCGCAAAATCTAGGTGAATTGCAGAGAAACAAGCGATTCCTCACCAAGACAGCCAGAATGTCTGCGGCCAATTCCCACAGAATCTCCACTTTATGCCTCTCCTATACTTACCTACCTAAGACAAACAGACCTAAATAAGCTTGAGGCTTGCTACAGTAAAATTGTTAAGTTTGCTACTGGTGCATCTTATCGCAGCCACCACTTTATCTCACTTAGAGAACTTGATTGGCTTGAACCCCCTCAACTTCTTCAGCTGAATCAACTCTCTCTCACCCACAAGTTAATAAACCATCCTCTTAAAGTCTCATCTCTTCAAAACCTTCTCCAGCCCTACTGCACCACTAGACCACTACACTCCAGCAGCAAAAATCTACTTCTAGTGACCAAACCCAAGAACTCAGCAGGAGAAGCACAATTTCTTGAATCATATCCGGATTATGGAACAACCCCCCCCCCCCCCCCCATAACCACACTACCTTCTTGCAATCACTTCAAGACTGCACTAAAAACTCACTTAAAATCTCTGGTTATGCCCATGCACCAATCCTGACTAGTAACCCTCCTTTTTACCTCCCCTTCCTCTCCACTCCCCTAGCCACCCTTCCTCACACCGTCTGATCATTACATTCCTTCCTCTGCAGGCTGTGGCAATAGCTTGCTCCACCTTTGTGTGGAGCATCTGTTTTATATCTGTTTGAGTTTAGTGCAATATTTGTATATAAGATTTAGTTATATGAGTTTAGAACAGTATTTGTCTGAGCTTAGTGCTATCTGTGTATGCATCCTACCTTTATTCATAGCCTCTAGCTAGAAATTTGTATATCTGTTCATTACTATGTTTCATGTTGTATGTATAGATAATGTTTGCTGCAGTATGTATTACTTGGTATTGTATGTATATTCAATTGTTCTTCATGTACTCTGCTGCTCATTTATTGTTGTGTGGAGCTTTTCTCCTCGGGCCTCCGCAGAAAAAGGACCTGTGTCCAACCGAAATTTCCTGGTAAACAAATGTAAATAAATAACTAACTAAATAAATAAATAATAAATATGCACCCTGTGTATGTCTGTTTTGATGGCCTTATTCATTTGTGATGTTGGTTTCACTGTGATGTAGAAAATGAAAGTAGATGCTACACAGAGACAGTGCTGCATTTGTAAATGGCAAGTTTTCCTGGGCAGAGTATCAGACCCATGACTGCAAAACAGAGAGCAATCCTAAAAACAATTGGAAAATATTGCATAATACTCATTTATTGAATGTTGCCTCCTTTTAACTGATTCAGTGAATTATATTATTAAGGTAATCTAGGTACAGGATATAGTTTTATTTCATAATGATTAAACCTATTCACAGATTAACCCAGATGACCAACACTTACCAGATTTAATTATCACTTTTATAATGCTTAATATCAATATCGAAAGATTTACAACAGGTATATTAAATATCTAACATAAATATGAATATCAACTAATTTTTGCAAGAGATCACTGTGTGATGGAAAACTAGTCTTTATAATTGTTTTTTGTCCAGTGTAGTAAGAGAATATATTTTTAATTCGTATTTATTTGATTAGAACCACAATGCTTGGGTGAAATACATTTGCTGTCCTTCATGAAGACTATGACAGTCCCTGTTTAGGGCCAGCAATCAAGGAGACTCAATCTTCACCTGAGTCTGGTGAGGGATGGTCACAAAGAGTAAAGATGGGTTTACACACTATTTTCAGATGTAGCTCCCTGCATCAAGCACAATCTCCCTTAAAAGCACACAGGGAGCATGCTGCAGACCTGTGACTGGACTCTCCTTCTCTCTCCAGACCCACACAAAACTCCACACTGACTACTTTGGAGCTCTGTGTCCCTGTTCCCAGTAGCTGACACACACACTTGGATATTTGAGTTTCACACACACACACACACACACACACACACACACACACACACACACACACACACACACACACACACCTGGGAAAAGTTGGCAGAGATTTGCTATCTGTGCCCCTTTCTGCCTAGTCTTTGCGGTAATCATGCTGCCACCAGCCTGATATCCTAAGGCTCTTACAAAGGGTACATAATTATACTATGTAGTATTAATACTAATACAAATGCTAGGGTGTAACCAAAGCAGCAAGGCTTTTAGGAGTGGCCACAGTGTCACAAAAACAAACATGAGTACTCTGAGGATCTTAAAAGTATTCTCTAAAGGACCAGCACAAAGAAAGGTATTAAAATATTTAATGATAAAAAAAACAGAAAACAGGAGAATACTGAATACGATAAACAACAGTTTCAATCACAGAGGTATAAAAATAATACAGTTGGATAGTTTCTCACAGATGCTGAAAACAATACTGAACTCTTCTCACTAAATGTCCCTGACTAACTAAAGAATCATTGTTCCCTGCCTACTTACTAAAGCAAGGCAAGCTGATTCATGCTGAGTGTCTCACCACAGCAAAAGCCAGATAATATCTGTCTTTGTGTGGATGTGTGAAATATAGATCCTGTCAGAAATCTTTCCTGTCAGGTTCCAAAGTGCTGCTGCAAGAGTTCTAAAGAAACCAGATGCTGGTTAGAGGATGACATCACCTCTTATCACCTGACTCTGGTGCAATACAAACACAAAGCTTTGCTAAAATCTGTGGCAGCATCTGAAAACTATAACATAATTTCAAACTTTCCACCCTTCCAGGGTTCTCTGATAAGCATACACATTTGATGAGATACAACACTACAACCTAATATACATGCATACATTCTTTCTGCTCAGCAGGAGCTACTGCTGATGCATTTTTAACACAAGTAACTTTACAAATATATTTAAACTCAAACTTATGTACAAATCAATGTGATAGTCAAATAAGATAAAATGCTTTACAAAACTCCAGCTAGCTATTCTTGAATATGTACACATGCACTGCCCAACTCTCCCTGGTACAGCTGGCACTACCTCATTGCATTACATCTCTTCTCCTTTTGTAAATTCAAGCTAGTTTTTCAAGTGACCCTGGAAAAATGTTGCTTGAGAGAAATGGGCCTGTCTGGGAACACATTAACCTATACCCTGTCTTGAGAGCCCATCTGTATTGGTATTGCTGACCCCAGAATGGTGCTGCACTGTCATGTCATATGGCTGCAACCATAGGCTCCACCTTAATAACTTGGCATTTTGCTGGCTCCCATGATATAGCCATGTTATGGGATTGTTGTCTGTAACCACAGTGAATTTCCTTCCATACAGATAGGCTGAAGTTTCTGCAGTGCCCATACTATGGCTAGACATTTCTAAAGCTGTATAACATTCATCCCTGGGTTAGAGTCTATGGCTGAGATATACAACTGGGTACTCTTCTCCCTCTGAGGAAACCTGGCCAAGTGCAGCCCCCAACCAATGGTTTAAAGCATCCACCTACACAACAAATTCCTTGTTGCAATCTAGACTGGCTAACACAAGGAGTCTTCCTAAAGCCCCTTTAAGCTTTTGGAATGCTTGTTCTCAGGCTGCAGTCCACACTACCTTATCTGGCCTGTTTTTCCTCACCAGGTCTGTGATCATCAGATTCCCCTCAGATTCCTCCTGCTATACACTGCATATACTTAGCACCAGAGCCTTCTTATCATGGTAAGGCTTTATAATGTTAACATAATACAGTTTGCAACCCTGCTTCCTGCCTAGGAGTTTTACCATGTAATTAACTCATTCACTCCGGAGCAGCTCAGAAGAAGCTGCCTGCCTAATTCCACCATAGGAACAACAGTGCAGCCTGAGCTCATTTTCAGAAAATCCATTTCTATTACCATACAGAAAACAAATGTTCATAACTCTTTAACTATAAGAGCTAGACTAAAAATGTAAATGCAAAAGTTGTTCAGCAGATACTAACCTTTCCAACAGTGTAAATGTTGATAGTGCATATCAAAGTCACTATTAAATATTTGGCAAGGAATGCTGATATTGTGCATCTTTTTTACCTTTTTGGAAAAGCAAAGCACGATATCTTGGTCAATGTACCATTTAGACCAATACAATGTGTATTTACTATATTTGTATGAATGTCAGCTTTAAAATGATACCTTAACCATTACTGTGTGATGCTCCTTTATGGAGATATTCACATAAATATGATTCATATAATATTTCTCATAATTGATAAATAAACAAAGCATATCTCATCACCTGTAAAACACCGAGGGTACATACATGTATAAAAATCAGTGTATATCAAGATTATATATTCCCCGTTCTGAAGGAGCGATGGGCCTCCTTGAAAATGATTACATGTATAGATCTGCAATCGTGGGACTCTACACATATCTACTGACCTCACAAGATCCAAATGTGGTGAAAGTTTTGAAACATGAGGAGAATAAATCTAAGATGACATCTCTGCTTAATGTAGCAGAAGCATATCAACATCAAGCAGGAATGGAAATTAAACCAGACGTGGATAAAAATCAGGCAGCAACTGAATGTGCTAAAAATCAAAATAAAGAATATAAGGTGAAGGATCAAATGAGAAGGCAAGAAATGTGGAAAAAAACATAAATATAGTTGCAAGTATAGAAAACTTCTGGAAGATCCTCATGTTGATTAATAATGAATGCAGGAATGGTTAAGGAGAGGTGCATTTACATCAAGAAATGAAAGGTTAATATTGGCAGCCCAAGATAGTGGGCTACGTACACGTTGGTTTACTAAGTCTATTGAACATGTGGGAGAAATAAATATATGTAGGTTTTGAGGAACCGAATTGGAAACAGTCGCACACCTTATTGCTGGTTGCAACTCTCTTATGGCAGAGAGACTGTATACTGAAAGGCATAATAATGTGGTGAGATTGTTACACTGGAGATTATGCAAACATTATGGTACTGAAGTGGCTGAAAAGCACTTGAAACATGAGCCACAGAGAATCATAGAAAATGATGAAGTTTACATCACATGAGATCAACCAATACCAACAGTCTAAAAGATAGATGCTAGAAAACTAGATATAGTGGTCCAGGAAAAGAAGACAAAAGTAGCATTAATCATTGAAATTGCCAGACCTAGTGACTACAGTGTCTTGCGTACAGAGAGATATAAAGTCATAAAATACCTTGATCTGCAGGCAGAAACAAGAGCCATGAGGATGAAAGATACCCAGACTGTTCCAATAGTAGTAGGAGCAACTAGTCTTATAAAAAAGAATTTACAATCGTATGAGATGGCTAGAAAGGTGCTTGGTATCACATCTGGACAGAGGAAGGATGACAAGGAGACATGGTGGTGGATTGAGGAAGTACAGGAGAGTATACAGAGAAAGAGGTTGGCAAAGAAGAAGTGGGATTGTCAGAGAGATGAAGAAAGTAGACAGGAGTATAAAGAGATGAGGTGCATGGCAAAGAGAGAGAGGTGATGAAGGCTAAGGATAAGGCATATGAAGAGTTGTATGAAAGGTTGGACACTAAGGAGGGAGAAAAGGACCTGTACCGATTGGCTAGACAGAGGGACCAAGCTAGGAACGATGTGCATCAGGTAAAGGTGATAAAGGATAATGAGGGAAACATACTCACAAGCGAGGAGAGTGTGTTGAGGAGATGGAAAGAGTACTTTGAGGGGTTGATGAATGAAGAGAATGAGAGAGAGAGAAGGTTGGATGATGTAGGGATAGTGAATCATGAAGTACAATGGATTAGTAAGGAGGAAGTAAGGATAGCTATGAAGAGAATGAAGAATGGAAAGGCTGTTGGCCCAGATGACATACCTGTGGAAGCATGGAGGTGTTTAGGTGAAATGGCAGTGGTGTTTTTAACCAGATTGTTTAATGAAATCTTGGAAAGTGAGAGGATGCCTGAGGAATGGAGAAAAAGTGTTTTGGTACTAATTTTTTAAGAATAAGGGTGATGTGCAGAGCTGTAGTAACTACAGAGGGATTAAACTGAGCAGTCACAGCATGAAGTTATGGGAAAGAGTAGTGGAAGCAAGGTTAAGAACTGACGTGATGATTAGTGATCCGATCTTTGCTCTGAGAGTGTTGATGGAGAAATACAGAGAATGTTGGAAGGATTTGCATTGTGTTTTTGTAGACTTAGAGAAAGCATATGACAGGGTGCATAGAGAGGAGTTGTGGTATTGTATGAGGAAGTCAGGAGTGTCAGAAAAGTATGTAAGAGTGGTACAGGATATGTATGAGGGTAGTTTGACAGCAGTGAGGTCTGCGGTGGGAGTGACAGATGCATTTAAGGTGGAGGTGGGGTTACATCAAGGATCAGCTCTGAGCCCATTCTTATTTGAAATGGTGATGGACAGGTTGACAGATGAGATCAGACATGAGTCCCTGTGGACTATGATGTTTGCAGATGACATTGTGATCTGTAGTGAGAGTAGGGAACAGGTGGAGGAGACCCTGGAGAGATGGAGATATGCTCTAGAGAGAAGAGGAATGAAAGTCAGCAGGACTAAGACAGAATATATGTGTGTGAATGAGAGGGAGGATAGAGGAATGGTGAGGATGCAAGGAGTAGAGGTGGCGAAGGTGGATGAGTTTAAATACTTGGGGTCAATAGTTCAGAGTAACGGTGAGTGTGGATGAGAGGTGAAGAAGAGAGTACAGGCAGGATGGAGTGGGTGGAGAAGAGTGTCAGAAGTGCTTTGTGACAGACAAGTACCTGTAAGAGTGAAAGAGAAGGTCTACAAGAGGGTAGTGAGACCAGCTATGTTATATGGGTTAGAGACAGTGACATTGACAAAAAGGCAGGAGTTTGAGCTGGATGTGGCAGAATTAAAGGTGTTAGGATTTGCACAGGGTGTGGCGAGGGTGGACAGGATTAGGAATAAGCATATTAGAGGGTCAGCCCAGGTTGGAAAGTTTGGAGACAAAGCCAGAGTGGCACGATTATGTTGGTTTGGACATGTGCTGAGAAGGGATGCTGAGTATATTGGGAAAAAGATGCTAAGGATAAAGCTACCAGGTAACAGGAAAAGAGGAAGGCCTAAGATAAGGTTTATGGATGTGGTGAGAGAGGACATGCAGGTGGTTTGTGTGAAAGAGCAAGATGCAGAGGACAGGAAAAAATGGAAACAGGTGATCTGCTGTGGCGACCCCTAACGGGAACACCCGAAAGAAGATGATGATGATTTAGATATGTTACCAATTCATGCAACACCATATGAATTGCAGAAGGAGTCATTACTGGGCACATTGTGGGTGCTGCGAAGAGCACTTTTGGCTAACATCAAAGAGTGAAACAATACTAATTTCATGAACTTTAATCATACTTTGACTTAGGAATGGGGTCCATTCCCGTCATTGTATTAGAAACCCAAAAGACTTGGAGAAATTAAAAAAGGGTAGATATCATTGTAGGAGTTGTGTGTCTCAATGTCAGTTTCAAAATGATGTATCATTTGTTTTATCACCATGCTCCCTTGCAAATATATGGGCATAATAATGAGATGTATTGGAAATGTATAATTTTCATAATCCTACAAGACCGAACAAACTGTGATATCTGTACATGAGTACACTGCACAGACACAGTTCTTTTACCATGTTGTAAGGAGTAACACGGCCTTCAAAATGAGGTATTACTTGGCACACTGACATGCTCCCTTGCAAAGACATTTACCAAAATATGAAAAAAAATCATAATTTCCATAACCTAAGTCCGAAACAAACATTGATATCTGTACATGTGTACAGCATATAGGCAGAATTATTTCATGTTGGAAGTCTGAATGCTGTCTTAAAAATGAGGTATTACTTAACACATTCAGATGCTCCCTTGCAAAGTTATTTACCAAAATATGAAAAAAAAAATCATAACTGCCATAACCATAAGTCTGCAACAAACTTTGATATCTGTACATGTGTACAACATAAAGGCACAGTTCTGTTACTATGTTGGAACTATGAATACTGTGTTCAAAATGAGGTATTACTTAGCACATTCCGATGCTCCCTTGCAAAGTTATTTACCAAAATATGACAAAATCATAATTTCCTTAACCATAAGTCCGAAAAAAACTTTGATATCTGCACATGTGTACAACATACAGGCAAAGTTCTTTTACCATGTTGGAAGTCTGAATACTGCCTTCAAAATGAGGTATTACTTAGTACATTCAGATGCTCCCTTGCAAAGTTATTTACCAAAATATGAAAAAAATCATAATTTCCATAACCTGATTCCTAATAAAACTGATATCTGTACATGTGTATAGCATTCAGAACCAGTTGCTTTATCATGTAGACAGATATGATTGTAAATATACACATTCATGGTGTAGCCAACATACTGCTGAATGGGTACATGTAAAGAGAGAAAGCAAGGTAAGGACCGCCACTCCACTAATGAACCCAGGACAGGCATGGGACTTCAGTGGCAGGCAAGGCCATCTGATCTGTCTGATAGCTGGCTACCCACTCAGACAGCTGATACCACTGCAGTCTCACAACCTCCTTCGGTGTCAGCAGTCTGCCTTACCTATGCCTTTTCTCTTTACATGTGTCCATTCAGCAATGGACCTAAGGGATCAAGTTCCGTATTACTAAGACCTTTCTGTCATCTAAACTCTATGCATGCCTGATAAAAACAGAATAAAAAAAGGAGTATTGCTGGATGGTCACTGCATATTAGATTGTATATAGTAGCACTCTCCTGAAACAGTTGTTCTTTCTCAGCATCTTCATCAGCTCCTTACCACAGTTATTTGTCAAACTCAGAAAAATATATTTTACAGAACAAATTTCATAATCGAGTTTTACTTACCATACTGGTCCTACTTGGTCATGTGTGTTTTCCATTCTTCTCACAAGCTGCATGTTACTAATCCTGCATAGCTCTCCTCACACCATTGTGTAGGTCAGTCAAGAACAATGCAATGCCCTCCTCAGTTAGGTGAATGCCATCCCTTTTGAACAGGTGAACATCTTCCGCAGTGATGCTGTCATGGCAGATTGTAGATCCACCGACCCTGTGCATCAAGCCATGCATGAACCCATTCTGTAAATGTCTTGCCTTGTGAGCTGCCTGTTGACTGTTTTATGTTTTCCATATCTGTTGAGGAATTATATCAGACCACACAACATGTCAATGTGGCCACCACAACTGCAGGTGTTCAAAAATTGCTGTGATTTGAATCTGTAGCCTTCTGAGTGGTTGACTAAAGACATCATTCCCTCCAATGTGCAGCACAAGAATGTTGGGCTCAGGGTAGATAGAACACTTCTCTTCCAACAACTGCAGTACTCTGCTCCAATGCATGCCTCTTCTTGCAATCCAGTATACCTTCACATTGGATGTGGGGAAGCTCAAGTTGTACTGGTTTTCAGGTTTGGAGGCATGGCTGGCAGCCCAGTGAATGTAGAAATGGCCACATACCCACACTCTCACTTGTCGTTCTCCTGGTCGTGAAGCCATGTCAGTGTCAGAAGGTGGACAAACCTGCACAGTAAAGAAAATGCAAACAGACTACTACTGATGTTTGACAGATATATTGGAAGACTTCATATATATGTATATCATATGCATTACCTGGTTAGCCCATACAAATCTTCCATCCTAGCCACAGGGGCAGTATTCATTGCATTAGTGGTGATGATGGTGTAGAGGTACATACCTACTACACACACACACACACACACACACACACACACACACACACACACACATATATATATATATATATATATATATATAGAGAGAGAGAGAGCAAGAAAGAAATCAGATGTTTAGGAAGGTAGACAGATGATGAAAAATGAGGGAGGTTGCTTGCAATGAATCCAACCAGAGAAAAAACACAACCTGGCTTGTACATTCACCAAAGTGATAACAACTTCTACTTATGTGAATAACAGTGACAGCAGCTGAGACTTTTCCCAGAAAAGTGATAATGACTAACTGCTATACTGTAACTGCACATATTGCTAATGTGATAATGACCTTCCTTTCATTACTGCAAAGGTATGCATGCTGAGACACAGGTGATAATTGTTGCACATAACCTGTTGAGTAGGCATTCATTATATTACATTGTGCAGCTGTTATGTAACACAGACTCAGTATCATCAGTAAGGAGAAGACCTGAGTCAGTCAGTCAAATAGTATAACACTAGATATTACTGAGCTCTTCCACACATGACTGACAGAGCCAGGAATATTGCCCAAAATATATGGCTGCTCCATGCTGGTACCTTTGTGCAAGTAATAACATTTATGTCACTGAGCCAAACTCGGACTATAATCATAAACAGAAATGACAAAGTCAAAAATATGTAAATTACCTGGCTGATCCATGTAAGAATTACTCCAAAAGTAGCAAATCATTTTATCTTGCCCAACTATCCCTCAAGTTAGAATAAGACACAGCAGTGAAAAAGGCAGCAGTATTGTCCAAAATATCTGGGTGAGCTATCTCAAAAATCAACAATATAATATACCTCATGCAGCCTTTCATCTCACCCAAACATGTTGTGGCAGTCTGACCATTTATGCAGAAGTACTTCTCTGATATACAATGAATTATTTCACCAAACAACATCTTCATTAGAATGTCCAGGTATACACATGCACCAAAATAAAACATTCACCCAACTGACTCTTCAGTAAAATGTTGAGGTATGCATAATCACCAAAATGAAACATTTACCCAAATGACCCTTCAGTAGCATTTTCTAGTATGTGCAATCATCAAAATGAAGCATTCACCCAAGTGACCCCTTCAATAAAATTGTTGATGTATGCTCAAACAAGTGAATGAAATATTTCCCCAAACTACCCTTCAGTAACATTCCCCAGCATTACTCAGTAGAGAAGATTGTTTCAGTTTATTTTATTCAGGAGAACCAAAATATACGTTCAGAACCTTTGGATATATTTATCAGCACTGCTCTTGTTATCCAGCATTCCAACATTTCTACAGACTGTTATTTATCACCAATGTTCTTGAAGACAGTATTTGGGTATTGCTAACATCTGTTCATCACAAATTTAAATATTCATTCCCATCTCGCTTTATTTGTTTCCTGTTAATTCAAGTATACGCTTGAAAGCCGAATACATAAAAAAAAAAAAAAACAAACAAAAAAATATTTCATAACCACCTCTGAAACTTGAAGCAAAGGTAACTTATACTGTTTATACCATATTTTTACTAACTAAAATAGTCTAGTAAATAATAGACAAGCTCAGAGAACAGGTCATGGCACCATGCCACCATTGTGCCGGTGAAAAAACTGGTGGACTTCTTCGAGAAAGTCACCAGGCCCATGGATGAGGGTAAAACGGTACATACTACATATATACATCTAGCAAAAGCTTTTGATACAATCTCCCACTCAGGGATCATGGTTAAACTTACTGAGATAGACATAAGCCCCTACATCATCAGATGGATAATAATAAGCTTCATGGGGTATCTGGTCTTATAACTACATTGAATGAGACTCATTTATGGTCCGATCTTACCAGGGAGGACATCACACAGGGAAGGGTGCAATGGGTTCCTATGTTAGTGAGCACCAAAATGAAGCATTCACCCAAGTGACTTCTTCTATAAAATGCCGATATATGCAAAAGCACCAGAATGAAATATTCCCCAAATCAACCCTTCAGTACCTTTCCTGGGATGTACAAGCACCAAAATGAAACATTCACCCAAACGAACCCCTTATATGCAGGTTGATAATTGCTGCACATTACTTGTTGAGTAGCCATGCATTGCATTCCTGGTACAGTTGTAATATAAGACTGAGTCATTATCATCTGTTAGGAAAAGACCAGAGAAATTCAGTAAAAGCAGTATAACACTTATATATTACTGAGCTCTTACTCTCACGTAAATTCTAAGCATGAATGACAAAGCCAAATATTGTCCAAAATATATGGTTGCTCCATGCTGGAATTAGAGTACAGGTAATAATATTTATTTACAAGGCATATCATTCTGGTAAAGGGTGTTAGAGTCACTGGTTACTGGCAAGTTGGTCTGTTTGCCTGCATGTCCTATGAATCAATGAATATATGACTGCTGCAGGATTAGTCAATCAAAATGATCAAATTTGGTCTGTAGTGCTTGCTGTTTGACAGTAAACAGAACAGTCACATCTATATTTTTGAACTGAGTAGTGTGCATACCTTTAAACATAAGCAAAAATTAGAATGCAAATGTATCTTGTTTTGAAAGAACAAGCGAACATACTAAACCATACATATACATCAAAAGAGAGCGTGAGTGACAGGAAAATCTATTTTCAGGAGACAGGTCAGCTTAGCATCAGACAGCACCATGAAGTTAATAGCTTGACAAACTCGAAAGTTAATACTTGACAAAATCCGAAAAATAAAACATCACCTTACAAAACAACTGAAAGGTCACTGTCCCACACAAGCAAATGTTACAGCATAAAGATATTAGAAAAAGAGATTCATAAATACACTGCATAAAATGACAAACACCAAACTCCATTTTGAAATATATTTGCAACACAAACCAGTACCCAAATGTCAAACTGGTAAAAGGGTTTAAGGATTTAAGCAAAACGTTTGGTATTTAATTTTACTTTATGAATTAGCACGGACACTGATTGTGCACTTTTCTATTTTAACCGACATCAATAATTTGATTAATAAATCTATTATCAGTTTAGAAGTGTTTACGAGAGGTGTTCATAACCTTATTGTAAGCGATTGGAGAGAGTTTAAAATCGGTCAAATCAAATCAAATCAGAAAGACCAAACAAAAGGAAGCAATCCCATCTCATCTCCTCTCAACCACAGAACTTCGGAAAAGGGTAAACATGGTTGCAACAGCAGACAAATGAAACAAGTAGACACATTCATCAGATAAACAGTATTCATATCTTCCTGCACTGACAGTGAATAAGGACAAACTTAAAATAAAGGACAGCAGTGACGTGTAATTGCCATTCAGAATTCTAACAAACGTGTTTCTGTCAGTGCAATCAAAAAGAAAGAAGTTTAGTCAATCTGGCATAGGGTCTTATTGCTCTTTCCATCTTATTTTGGACTGTAAGAATGGCAGAGCTGGTTTGTAAACTTCATTCATGTCCCTCACATGGTTAAGCTCATTCTCTGCACTTTTTCTTAGCTTTGGGTCTATTGTGCCTTTCAGTCCTTGAAGACTCCTCTTGGGATCCATCCTGAGCAAATAAATGAATAGGTTTCGAAATACTATGCAAACGAGCAACTTAGCAGATACAAACACACACACACACACACACACACACACACACACACACACACACACACACACACACACACACACACACACGCACACACACATGCACACACACACGCACACACACACACACACACACACACACACACACACACACACACACACACACACACACACACACACACACACACACACACATACACACACACTCACGAAGACCAGCAAGACACTCGATAAAACACTCCCATGCAAGTCTAATATCAACGTTGCACAAATTTCCAATACAAAAAAAAAAAAAGAGCAGAGCGAATTGCACAGGATTATCCGCATGGCTAGAGAAAATGCAGCAGTGGAAATTAAGACCAGAGCAAACTCTTAACAGTAATGAAAGACACTGAACCTCAATGAAAACATTATTGAGATTCTAACATTAAACTGCAGCAGGTTACTAACATAGCCTGTATGACATACCAGTAATATTAACGACATACCATCCGCTCTTCTAAAGAGAAGCTCAGCCACACGTATATACCACTGCCTTAATGTTTCTGAAAGTCTCATATATAGCATGTTATAAAATACAGAGACCATGAGGTCTCCATGTTACATTGCGTCTGCCAACTTTAGCATCACAGCACAGCATCCAAGTATTCACGAGGGCTGTGTACAGGTATAAAAACACTATGCTATATATACAAACACTGTTTCTTTATCCACTTCAGAAACTGAACTACCATGAGACCCTAAAGCTGCTGCTTCTTTGTCTTTGAACTGCTGTTCTCATTGCAGTTGATACTGTTCAGCTTCAGCTTGTGCTTCTTTTTTTGCCTGTTTCAGCCTTCAAGTCTTCCTGGCTTCTGAAACCTTCTCTGCTGCTCATTTTTCTGCCTGTAACAGCTGCTGAATTCCCTGAGATTGGCTAGCCATAAACTAAGCTATAACAGTTGCTTAATCTTTCTGTTACTTACTCACAATTGTTTAATTAATAGAAAATACTACACCCTTAAACTGAAAAATACAGTAATGCAGAATAGCAGAACGCGCATGCGATATTATGCGTGAGTTGTCAGCTGATCGTGGCACAGAATCAACAGAAAGTTCAAAGTGACAAACACCAACGAAAGAAGCACTGCTTACAAGTTACCTGCTAATTCTTTCTTGAGCAAGTTGAATTCAAGAGCTACTTTACCAGGCAATAAAATGTGCAGCATATTTTCTGCCTCTTATGTTTATGTTCATGTTTCGACTATATTTAGATTTAGGTTCTGTAGTAAGGAAGGTATGGCTTTATAGATCAAAAAAAGCATCCTGCACATCTGAAAGTGGGTGAAGATGTGTGCTGAAGAACTGAAAGAAAGCACTGGGGGTGGAAGTGTGACGCAAGAGGTGGCTTGGATTGCAAGAATCCGATTGGCTGCCACCACTTGCTTTATCAACAACTTTGGAAGCAGATTTTCTAGTAAAAGTTTAATGTGAACTTAATATTAAAACACTCTGAATCGTAACTGCATAAAATAAACTACAAGTTCAGTTACGATTTCAGTGTATTTTACATTAAGCTCAGCTACAAATCTGCAGTACTGTTCCTCATGCTTGTGGAAGGCACTCGGGGGTAACAGCTTACAATTAGTTTCTTCTCATGGCACGCTCGATGTTAAGCAAAGAGGTGCCATGAGAAGGTACTCTGGGTTAATGAGTTAACATCACTGTCCTTCCTTACCACTTTGAAGGGTCCTACCGAAGCTGCCTGCAGCTTACTTTGTCTGACATGAATGAGCACCATAACCTGCTGTCTAACAGCATACTCTTGAGCTCAAGCATTCCTGTCATACCAGACCTTTTTCTGCTGTTGGGCTCCTGCCAGGTTCTCCTGGGCCAAGCCCATGAGCTCCCTAAGCCTTGTCCTGAATTTCAGGTTATATGCCACAACAGACTCCTTGTGGGATTCACCCTCACCCTCCCACTCATCACAAATCAAATCTAAAGGTCCCATCACCCTAAGTCCATACAGCAACTCAAAGGGTGAAAAAACTGTGGATTCCTGGGGTACCGCTCTCTATGCAAACAGCAGATGGGGCAAATATTTGTCCCACTCTCTCTTAGACTGGTCTGCATATGCCTGTAGCATGGCCTTAAGTGTAGGGCTTAACCTCTCCACAAGACCATTAGTGTGGGATGGTAGGAGGTGGTCTTTAGGTGCTTCACCCCACAGAGCTTCCACAGACAATCCAGCAAGTCTGACAAGAAATTGACACCTCTGTCAGTCAGAATTTCTCTCAGGAAGCCTACCTTGCTGAAAATCTCTAACAAAGCATTGTCCACTTTCTCTGTCTCAATAAAGGATAAAGCCACTGCCTCAAGGTATCTAGTAGCATAATCTACTACCACCAGGATATACTTCTTCCTGTGGAACTTGGGGTACTCAAAAGGACCACAATATCCATCATTACCTCTGAAATGGCTCCTCAATCACAGGCAAAGGCACCAAAGGAGACTTTACCTAATCTCCTGCCTTGCCTACCTTTTGGCACTGATCACAGGTCCTGCAGTACCCTGTTCCATCTTTTGCAATCATAGACCAATAAAAGTTCTGCATAATACATCTCTTGGTATGCTTTATGCCCATATGACCTGCAAAGAGAATGTCATGTACTATGGCTAGAAGTGCCAGACAGTAGGCACTGGGCACTATCAACTGCTGCATTACCTCACCCTTTAGCTCTCCCTCAGGGGTCCACTCTCTATATAGTAAGCCTTTGTTCCAGTATACAATCTCTTGTTTTCTTTGAGAGTCAGGTGCCTCCTTAGCTACCTCTCTCAAGCCTCATAATGTAGAGTCCAAAGCCTGCGCCTATCTCAGTTCTACCTTTGTGACTCTTCTGAGCTCCCTTTCCACCAGAAGCCCAGTCTCTTCTGACAGAGGTGCCTTACTGTCAGCCTGGGAACTACCACTCATCTCTGCCCTTGCATTCACCTTATCCACAAGAACATTAGTACCTACCAGCACCTGTGGCTCACTTTCAGGGTCACTGCTACAAGGTAGAACCCTCCCTGAAATAGCCACCTCATCAGTCCCAACTTCAGGTGTGGGGTCTATCTGGATGTCTCCCAGGATACCCTACCCACATGCCTGTCTCCAAGCCTGACTGCATGTATCTGCATGCACACATGGTACTGTTTTATCAAAATCATTCCCTATCAAGAAATCTGCAGCAATATCATCAAACACACCTACCGCTTGCTTCCTTTTCCACTCTCCCAGTCAAGGTGAACTCTGGTCAAAGGTATTTGGAATAGGGTCCCTCCTAAAACTCTGACTGGTGTAAACTGTCTAAACATGTACTGCTCATATTTAACCACAGAAGTCTTCACAATGGTTATTTCTGAGGTTGTGTCTCTCTTAGCAGTGACCTGCCTTCCATGCACTAAGATAATCACACACACTTTCATCTGCCTTGTGTCTATGCTCACAAAACTTTTTTCTGTAAATTTCAGGTTTTAACTGAAAATATTCCCGTAAACATTGTTTTACTTTATCATAGTTTAAACAATCAGTATCAGACTATTTAGAAACAGCAGTTACAGCTTTAACATGGAGTAAAGGATCAAGAACTGTATCCAGAGCTCTAGGTCAGCACACCATGGCCAACTGTTTTTTTGTCAGCTTGCTATCATCCTCTTCTAACATCCTTGCCCACGTTCCCTTACTAAACTATACTAGCAAAAATAAATACAGCTGTTGTGAAAATAAAATTCTGTATGTTTACCTTGTGGCTGCTGAGAGTACACACACCTTCAGTGACAGCTGTCCACCAACTACTGAAGTTTAAATAATATCCCACCCAGCTGCCACCACTATGTCACAGTCCCTACTCCAGGCCAGAAGTCAAGGATACTTAATCCTCACCACTGACCCTGGTGAAGGACGGTCACTAAGGGCAAAGATGGATTCACACAGACTTTTCAGTTGCAGCTCTGTGCACCAAGCACAATTTCCCTTAACAGCACACAGGGAGTATGCTCCAGACCTGTGGCTGGACTCTCCTTCTCTCTTCAGACCCACACAAACCTCCACACTGACCACTTTGGAGCTCTGTGTTCCTGTTCCCAGTAGCTGACACACACTTGGATATTTGAGTTTCCCACACACACATACACGCCTGGGAAAAGCTGGCATTGATTTACTACCTGCGTCCCTTTCTCCCTAGACTGTGAGGTAATCACGCTATCACCAGTCAGCTATCCTAAGGCTCTTACAAAGGGTACATTATTATACTGTATAAATTTAATACTAATACAAATAGTAGAGTGTGACCAAAGCAACAAGGCTTTCAGGACCAGCCATGATGTCACTAAAGCAAACATAAGTACTCTCAATATATTAAAAGTATTTTCTAAAGGACCAGCCACAATGAAAGGTACTAAAATATTTAATGATATGGGTGGCCTAGTGGTGCAATGGTTAACGCTGTTGCCTCACAGCAAGAGGTTCTCCGGTTCAATTCTTGGCTGGGGTGCCTTCTGTGTGGAGTTTGCATGTGCTCCCTGTGTTCACGTGAGTTTCCTCTGGGTACTCCGGTTTCCTCCCACATTCTAAAGACATGCTTCTGGAGCATTTCTCCCCGGGCCGCCACTGAAAACAGGATCTGTGGAACCTAGTTGGACTTTTCCGGTCAACAAATGTTAAATAAATAAATAAATAAATAAAAAATAAAAAAATGATAAATTAGAAAACAGGAGACTACTGAATACAATAAACAACAGAGTTCCAACCACTGTGGTATAAAAAATAATACAGTTGGATAGTTTCTCACAGATGCTGAAAACAATACTAAATTATTCTCACTAAATGTCCCTGACTAACTAAAGAATTACTGTTCCCTGACTACTTACAAAAGCAAGGCAAGCTGATGTGTGCTGAGTGTCTTACCACAACAAAAGCCAGATGATGTGTGCCTTTGTCTGTGTGGATGTACGAGATACACTGTATAGCCTGTCAGAAATCCTTCCTGTCAGGTACCAAAGTGCTGCTGCCAGAGTTCCAAAGAAAGCAGATGCTGGTTAGAGGATGACATCACCTCTGGTCACCTGATTCTGGTACAATACACGCACAGAGCTTTGCTAAGATCTATGGCAGCATCTGAAAGCTATAACACAATTTCAAACTTTCCACCCTTCCAAGGTTCTCTGATAAACATACAACAATAATATTCTTTCTGTCCAGCAGGACCTACTGTTGATGCATTTCTAACACATGTAACTACAAATAGATTTTTAACTTAAACATCTCTACAAATCAGAGTGATAGCCAAATAACATAAAATTCTTTACAAAATCTCAGCTAACTATGCTGGCATATGTACACACATACTGCCCTCCTCTCCCTGGCACAGATGGCACTACCTCATAAAATCACAAAGATGATAACTTTTTAATGCAAGTGAATTATACTTTATAACTAAGTACAAGATAATTACCAAATGTTGAACATTCGAACTTCTCTAAAGACTTATGTTTTCGTAAATATTATGTTTATAAGCTGCTTAATTGGATAGTCATTGCAAACCAAATCAGTAAGTCTCAAGAGAGTGGAACCTAAGAAAAGCTATGTAAACTGTTGTCTTAAAAGCCTTTAGTGTTAGGAGCTTTATGCAGTGTTGTAGTAATGCTGCTTCAAGGCTAGCCAACATTAACAGCTGTGACTGATTCTAGAGCTTAACAGCAAGATCTGCAACTCATGTGCAGTACTTTTTTACAAGGTAACTATTATAATGTAATTAACCACTATTAAATGGGAACATTGCTACAACTCTGGTTAACTGATAAATGAATGCATATAAATTTAAAGTGATACTAACAACAAAATCATGAGTAAAGCTAATACGGTAGAAGCCTCATCAAAATTCTGTTACCTAAATTAAATCTAAAAATTAAGATTTTTCATGAGTCAGTGTAATCAGCAACTAAGGAGGTCATTTCTGCTCAGGAAAATGCTAAACCTACAACTTAGGTTAAAGATCTTACATGTCTGCACAATGAAGTTCTGTAAGTTACTTGTTTTGAAATAATGTAGAAATAATGGTGCACAGTATTTAAAGTGTTTGCAGTTGTAATCCCTACGGCATGTAGTTCAACTTGTATTTAGAATACATCACAAAAATGAAAGCTGAGCCGAAATGCTATAATATGAGTATAGGTTTCTGTTGCAAGTCTCTAATAAAAAAAACTCTGACACTCACTCTCAGGTAGAAATACTGTAGTTTTGGTGAAGAGCATACTCTCCAATGAAATTAACATATGCATTTCTATCTGAGTAATACTTTTGCATTTTACTTTCCAGATAACTTGCCTTTGAGTTTTTTTAAGTTAACATTTCTCTGTCTCTTCTGTGATAAGGTATGTGGTGGTAAAGTCTAACAGTAAGTCCTAATAGGTGTTAAAATATTACTTGGCAAATTCTCATTGATAGTTATTGCTACAAGATATGTGCATGGAAAGGGAATGAAAATATTTATAATAACTTTTATACCCATGTCTTAGATCTAGGAAGCCATTTAAACTCAAAACAGATGTGCAGTCATTTTATAACATACAAATCTCTACAAGGTTAGAACATATCATAGTCACAATACATCTTACAGCTGCAAAGTTACTACACATGTCTATTAGAAGTAGCAAAACACAAGTCATGGTGGAGATACCTGTCATTCCAGTATTCCTGTATGGAAATTACCAGTAGCATCCCACAGGCCTCCATACTAGAGTTATTCCTTCCTTTCTTTCTGGACTATATTTTTAAGCTATAAGAGTGGAAAATGGGTTCTCTATGGGAAAATAAGGTGATAAATGCAATCTGGCTAACATAATAACTTTTGTAAAACATGCTATAGTTCTTTAAAGTGGTGCAGAAAAAAAAATATACTTTAATAGCAATGACTTCACTTCTAATATCAGTAAATAAAGCATCATGAAACATACATTTTGATTATAATTGCAAATTAAACAATAGTCAAATAAAAAAAAATTGCACCATTACTGTACAGCAGTGCTTTAGCACCTACTGTGTATGCCTACAAATGTTTGGAAAAATATGATGTAGCCCATCAAATTAGGTCAAGTCTATTTACTAATGAGGATCACTGTTCCAGTTTATGCTTCACTGATCTAATTAACTGTTGAAGCCACATGAAACAGCTTAAAATGGAGTCTATATTACTTTGTTAAATGTTCAGTTCAGTGAACATCTGTTCAACGAACGCAAACAGTGAACATTAATTTAAGCAAAATGGAAATGGAGTTAGTTGGCCAAGTTTAGAAGTGTGCCCTTTTCACCACTGTAGTGCAATCTTGGAATTGGTATATATAAGTAGGGGGGGGGTGGGAGAGCAACCCCACACCTGGATGGGTTTGATATACTGCTGTGTGTGTAAATTTGAAGTGCTGGCCAAGTAACTCTTGCTTCCTGGGTAAACCAATCTCATATGTGAATGTTTGCTTAAATGAACTTTCATTGTTTTGTGTTCATTGAACAGACATCCGCTGAAGTGAACATTCAGCAAAGTAATATAGACCCTAAAAATGTTTATCTCCTTACCAGAATAATTATAATTTTAAAAGACCTTATTTATTCAGACAGGCTTCTGGAACTGTTATTGCGTCCTCTTTATAAAAGGTTACATAAAATGACTTGTGCATGGCCTATGAAGCAGTGCTTGATCTGTATCTACTTGAAAGATTATAGCTGGATGCATTAATTAGGCTAACATTAGGCTGTGGAACTTAATACAAAACTAAATATTAGTATTAGAAGAAAAATGTGATGGATACATTATACAACTGCTTTCAAAATCACAGAGTAAGTTCCTTTTCACATTTACAAGATGTCAGTGTTACATTTAAAACATGTATGTTTTAAATTAATAGTGTATCTTTAGAATTCACCTCATTTCAAAAGCCACATGCTTAAATTGATGGAAGAGAGCCTTTTCTTCAGTTTGGGTGGATATGTAGACTTTTTAAATACAGACTGCAGAATAGGCAATTCAGCTGATAATCAAACTGGAGAAGCACACATTAAGTGGCAGCAATGCTAACTTCTGCTCCAATGTAATGTTCTCCATAATGTAACAGTTTAGCATAACTTTCTACTTTTCTTGGAATTTTCAAAATCAGCTCATTAGACCCCCCCCCCCACTCCACATTTCTCTAATTGCCTCTATTTTTCCCATGACATCTCCATCACTTGTTATATACCTGAGGAAAGTTCTCAGAAGTCTGTTTGGGGCATAAAAATACCTATGCAAATACTTTCATGCAAAAATTCTAACCTTCTTGAATTTGTGCATACTTGGGAGCCATGTTGACATCCTCCCATTACTTAATTTTAAATTGCCTTTCCATTCTCACTTCCCACATTTTCTAGCCATGTATGATTGATTCTTAAAGTGATTGTGCAATATTTTATATGCCCTTCTAATCACCTTTTTTTAATAGCTACTACTTTTCTAGACTCAACTAAAAACTCTGTCAGAGCTGGTCGTTCACTTTGCACTCTCCTATCCCTTGTTTTTTTTTGTACCTATACTCTTGTAGTGCATGGAGCATGCTGATTATGCTCTGATATTCAGAAAAAAGACAAACCTGTTTAGTACCAGAATGGCAAGAGGCCTTACCTTAACAAATGTCAAGTATCCCTGCAAAAGTTGTTAAGGTCAGGTCCAATGCTAGGCAATAAAATCTGCCTGTACTGACTAGCAATACAAAACATTTCTTAGTGTCTGCTGTCTCTCCCCTTAATATGTCTCACAGGCCTCCATACTAGAAAACAAATTAAGAGAGTGCTAGAATAACAGGATGTGTGTTCTCCTGCATAATGCAAAATCTGAAGAATGTGAATGCTGTAACTCAAATGTATATCATTATTAAGTATCTTCAGGCCTTGGTGGTTCGTCCAAAAAACAAATATTTAATGAAGAAAAGACAAGTATGAAGTAATAGTATGGATGTCCTGTGAAAATCTAGACAACTGAGAGATATGGCGGTAATTGTAAATGTAACAGACTGTGCTACACACCCTTTCTGACAGTGCTCACTAAGTATTTTATGGGTTTGAAAACCGAGAAAACACTTAGTGATTTTTTTTTCCCTTTTGACTAGGAGCAGATAAAGCTCCATTGACTACAAAAAATCATCATTGCCACACTAATCCTAACTCTGTATTCCTATATTCAGTGTTCACAACATGGATGCCAACTCACCTCTTCAGCATTGCTCTCAAGATGAATTTCTTGGCATCTATGCCTAGAATGCATAATAAGCTGGTACGATAGGTGACCCAATCATAATCCTCTGTGTTATCACTTCCTGGTAGGAAAGGCAGTCTCTGCAGTCCAATATTTTGTTTGGCTTCAGCCCACTCTACTACATTTCCAGTTCTACTTATTTGCTCCCAATTTCTTGGTTCTTTGGTATGTTTTCTCCAGTAAATTCTACCCCCTCTCTAGTCTATTTTCTATACCCTTATTTGGATTCATTCCAATTGGTAAAATTCTCCTTTTCCCATTCTCATGTTGGCATAATTCTTAAGAGTGCTTCAGACTACTTTGGCAGACATTCTGAGGGAGCAAATGTTTGTATCTAAGGAGATAATTATTTTGAGTTTGGATATAGGATCAGAATTGCCTAGACATAGCAAAGCTTAACTTAGTTTAATGCTATCTGCTAGAAAATGGGAATTAAAATATAACATCAAACCAAGCGGCAGGTGCCCGTAGAACCCTTGCACGGCAGAACAGGTAAACAACAGTCAAACAAAAGAGCCAGCAAGTGTTGGTGATGCCCAAATCAAAAAATAACATTTATTAGTCAGAGGGAAAAGAGAATTTCCCCTACTGAAAAATAGCTATAATACTACAAAAAAGAGTACATTCCAAAGATATTAATTCAAACCGGTTTCGGCTCCACTGAGCCTTCTTCAGTGAAATACAAAATGGAAAAACAGAATATCACAGTACACACATATATATATGGATTGGTCCAACCCATGATCCAATCCAAGCACAGAATTCACAATTGGTCATTAAGACCAGGTGCAAACAGAGCTCCTAGTTTGATAATCCATTTTCTCTCCTTGGAGCTGAGTAATTCCTGCCAGAACTGTTTGTCATTACATTTCCCTCTAATACAATCAATGACCACAAATTTGAATGAAGCAGATAAATGTTGCAAACAATGTTTGTATAGGGCATTGCTAGTACGTTTCTTTTTGATGTCACTCAAATGCTCACAAATTCTGAGACGGAAAGCTCGAGAAGTCTTTCCAACATAAAAAGCAGAGCAAGTGCAGGTCACCAAATAGATGACCCACTCCGTATTGCAATTAGCCCAAAACTTTATATCAAAAACTTGTGAGGTATTTTTACTAGTGAATTCATGAGTACGTGAAACACGAATACAAAATGAACAATGCCCGCAGGGAATACATCCAACGATAGGTTTCCCTGAAATGGACCGCTGAGTTGGTTCAGAAAAACCATCACACACTCTCTTATAATGGCTCAATTTTGAACCAATGGTTTGTCCCCTTTTGAATGAAAAAGAACAATGGTCTGGCAACATGGAACAAAGTTTTAAATCAGCTTTAAGAATGTTCCAATGTCTCTGTATAATATTTTTGAAACCTTGTGTGTTACGTCCGTATGTGGTTACCAAACGTATGGGTGGCGACTGCTGACAATTGTTTTTGTCTTTGTATGTTAATAGATCATCCCTGTTTAGGCTGGACACAAATCTTTTGGCAACATGTATCGAACCTGGACGATAACCCCTCTTAATAAATCTACAAGTCAAATCATCTTGGGCCTCCATGAAGGATTCGTGGCTAGAACAGATTCTCCTGGCTCTAAGAAACTGAGATTTCGGTATATTGTGGATGACATGTTGTGGGTGGAAGCTGGTGGCATGTAGTATTGAATTGAATTCAGGGAATTTCCTAAACATCCTGGAGGATAAAGTATGATCTTGATTCCTAGTGATTTCTACATCTAGAAATACTATCCTTGATTTATGATAAGTCAGTTTGAATTCAATTCCCCATATGTTGTTATTTAGATATTCAAGAAATTCCAAGAGATATTGTTCATCAGCTTTCCACACCAACCAACAGTCATCCAAATACCGACGCCATATATCCATCTCACACATGTATATATTGTGTGTCACATCATAAATTATGATCTCTTCAATGTATGCCATAAACAGATCTGCATATATGGGTGCAAAAGACGCACCCATAGCAGTACCCTGCTTCTGCCAATAACAAAGATTCTGAAAATAGAAAACATTGCTAGACAACACATATTCTGTAAGGCATACAAGAAAGATGTTAAATCCAGATGGATATAAACCTGATCTAGCCAACCAATAATCCAACGCTTGTAAACCCGCCCAATGGGGAATGTTGGTATAAAGAGAGGTAATGTCCAGGGTACATAATAGCCAATGAGATTGAAGTTGGGAATTGTTGATGATGTCCAAGAATTGGGTGGTGTCCTGGATCCTGGCTCTAATATGACTCAATAATGGTTTTAAATAAAGGGTCAAATATTCTGAAAGTGGTTCCGTGAGGGACCCATGTCCAGAGACTATTGGTCGCCCAGGTGGTTTGGTAGCATGTTTGTGAATCTTTGGCAACAGATATAAATACTGTTTTTTCGGTGACCCAACCAATAACTGCTCTTTCACTTCTTGAGTGATAATACCTTCATCCATGGCCTTGGTTAAAAAACCATCAATCTGGCACTTAAAGTGAGGAGAAGGGTCCACTAACATCTGCCTATAATATTGTGTGTCACCCAATTGTCTCATGGCTTCACCATCATAAGCAATTTTGTCCATGATGACCACCGCTCCTCCTTTGTCAGCTGGAATAATAACCAAATTTTTATTACCAATCAACTCATCCAAACAACCTAATTCCTCAGTAGTCAAGTTGTTGTAAGTTGCTGGAAAATCTTTAAGGTGACAATGTATGTCCCGTAGGACATTTTTTTGAAATACCCCTACCAAGTGATTCATGGGTGGAATGAAGGTTGATTTTTTAAATCTGAAATTGCCAACTGTATCACCAGACCCATTGGAAACATTACTATCAACATTACTATCAAAAAACACCTTCAAATTTAATACACGACAAAAATTGGTAACATCCTGTGCTAGAGACTGCTCGGAGACAAAAAACCCTGGAACAAAATTAAGCCCTTTGTTCAATACTTTAATTTGTTCATTGGTTAGATCATAAGATGAAATATTATGCACATTAGAGTCCAGACCTATTGTTGTGTCATGATCTTCATTAATGTTTTGGTGTTGACTGTATAATGGTTTGATTTTGGATCAACAAAAATTTCTTGATCTCATTCTTGGTTCATATATTAATATCAAACTATTGGTGTGCTAATATTTACATCAATCATTGTTGGGCTTAAAATAATACTTGTTTTGGGTGTTCAACTCTTGAAGCACAATTCAACTGGTGTGGTCTGAGCCAGACTATTTACAAATCATAAATATGGCATTGTCACCGATTATACAGGGTTTGTCAGCTGACATGCATGATTTATCTGTGTTTGGTTTGGATAAGCAGGGCTCATCCATGTTGGCAGATGTGGTTGGGACTGATGTGGATGCACAATGTGACATATTCTTTAACAAACTGGGCAAACAAATGAAAATGGTTAGGACCAATGTGTGGCATTTACGCCTGTTTAAGGCATATCAACAAAAACATATTACCCCACGGGGTCTTAGGGTCAAAATACAACCTTTGGTCTCTGATATTGATGACCAGTTGATCCAGGATTGGGGTCATATTCAACAGTTGGCCTCATCCCAATTTGTGGATGCTTTGGCTGATTTCTATGGGCGTAAGGTACAACAGGGTATTAAGGATTTGGATGCTTTAAGTTTACAGACCAACAAGTTTGAAGCTTGTGATTCCTTTACAACACAGGTTAAGAAACTCACCATAGATTTGTCCAAACTTGAAACCACTCTTAAAGATAGGAAAATCAAAAAATTTCTTCGTGATGTGGGTGATTATGACAGGGGGAAACCTTTTGATAATTCTAAGAATGTATCCTTTAGATTGCCCAGGGATGATTATAAACATGACAAAAGAGCATCTACTCCCAAAAGAAAAAGGCCTAGGTCCATTCTTAAGACCAAAACTGGTTTGTCAAGTGGGACATCTGGGGAAGACTATTCCTCTAATACTGAAGGAGAATCTGATTCACACTCATGTGAGGGACTACCAATGTCCAAAAGGGACAATTTGACACACCCTCTCAATTTAGATACCGACGAGGGGGGCGGAAGCACAGGAAACACAAAAACCAAACACAGTTTGGAAACATTAATGAAGATCATGACACAACAATAGGTCTGGACTCTAATGTGCATAATATTTCATCTTATGATCTAACCAATGAACAAATTAAAGTATTGAACAAAGGGCTTAATTTTGTTCCAGGGTTTTTTGTCTCCGAGCAGTCTCTAGCACAGGATGTTACCAATTTTTGTCGTGTATTAAATTTGAAGGTGTTTTTTGATAGTAATGTTGATAGTAATGTTTCCAATGGGTCTGGTGATACAGTTGGCAATTTCAGATTTAAAAAATCAACCTTCATTCCACCCATGAATCACTTGGTAGGGGTATTTCAAAAATGTCCCACGGGACATACATTGTCACCTTAAAGATTTTCCAGCAACTTACAACAACTTGACTACTGAGGAATTAGGTTGTTTGGATGAGTTGATTGGTAATAAAAATTTGGTTATTATTCCAGCTGACAAAGGAGGAGCGGTGGTCATCATGGACAAAATTGCTTATGATGGTGAAGCCATGAGACAATTGGGTGACACACAATATTATAGGCAGATGTTAGTGGACCCTTCTCCTCACTTTAAGTGCCAGATTGATGGTTTTTTAACCAAGGCCATGGATGAAGGTATTATCACTCAAGAAGTGAAAGAGCAGTTATTGGTTGGGTCACCGAAAAAACAGTATTTATATCTGTTGCCAAAGATTCACAAACATGCTACCAAACCACCTGGGCGACCAATAGTCTCTGGACATGGGTCCCTCACGGAACCACTTTCAGAATATTTGACCCTTTATTTAAAACCATTATTGAGTCATATTAGAGCCAGGATCCAGGACACCACCCAATTCTTGGACATCATCAACAATTCCCAACTTCAATCTCATTGGCTATTATGTACCCTGGACATCACCTCTCTTTATACCAACATTCCCCATTGGGCGGGTTTACAAGCGTTGGATTATAGGTTGGCTAGATCAGGTTTATATCCATCTGGATTTAACATCTTTCTTGTATGCCTTACAGAATATGTGTTGTCTAGCAATGTTTTCTATTTTCAGAATCTTTGTTATTGGCAGAAGCAGGGTACTGCTATGGGTGCGTCTTTTGCACCCATATATGCAGATCTGTTTATGGCATACATTGAAGAGATCATAATTTATGATGTGACACACAATATATACATGTGTGAGATGGATATATGGCCGGTATTTGGATGACTGTTGGTTGGTGTGGAAAGCTGATGAACAATATCTCTTGGAATTTCTTGAATATCTAAATAACAACATATGGGGAATTGAATTCAAACTGACTTATCATAAATCAAGGATAGTATTTCTAGATGTAGAAATCACTAGGAATCAAGATCATACTTTATCCTCCAGGATGTTTAGGAAATTCCCTGAATTCAATTCAATACTACATGCCACCAGCTTCCACCCACAACATGTCATCCACAATATACCGAAATCTCAGTTTCTTAGAGCCAGGAGAATCTGTTCTAGCCACGAATCCTTCATGGAGGCCCAAGATGATTTGACTTGTAGATTTATTAAGAGGGGTTATCGTCCAGGTTCGATACATGTTGCCAAAAGATTTGTGTCCAGCCTAAACAGGGATGATCTATTAACATACAAAGACAAAAACAATTGTCAGCAGTCGCCACCCATACGTTTGGTAACCACATACGGACGTAACACACAAGGTTTCAAAAATATTATACAGAGACATTGGAACATTCTTAAAGCTGATTTAAAACTTTGTTCCATGTTGCCAGACCATTGTTCTTTTTCATTCAAAAGGGGACAAACCATTGGTTCAAAATTGAGCCATTATAAGAGAGTGTGTGATGGTTTTTCTGAACCAACTCAGCGGTCCATTTCAGGGAAACCTATTGTTGGATGTATTCCCTGCGGGCATTGTTCATTTTGTATTCGTGTTTCACGTACTCATGAATTCACTAGTAAAAATACCTCACAAGTTTTTGATATAAAGTTTTGGGCTAATTGCAATACGGAGTGGGTCATCTATTTGGTGACCTGCACTTGCTCTGCTTTTTATGTTGGAAAGACTTCTCGAGCTTTCCGTCTCAGAATTTGTGAGCATTTGAGTGACATCAAAAAGAAACGTACTAGCAATGCCTTATACAAACATTGTTTGCAACATTTATCTGCTTCATTCAAATTTGTGGTCATTGATTGTATTAGAGGGAAATGTAATGACAAACAGTTCTGGCAGGAATTACTCAGCTCCAAGGAGAGAAAATGGATTATCAAACTAGGAGCTATGTTTGCACCTGGTCTTAATGACCAATTGTGAATTCTGTGCTTGGATTGGATCATGGGTTGGACCAATCCACATATATATGTGTGTACTGTGATATTCTGTTTTTCCATTTTGTATTTCACTGAAGAAGGCTCAGTGGAGCCGAAACCGGTTTGAATTAATATCTTTGGAATGTACTCTTTTTTGTAGTATTATAGCTATTTTTCAGTAGGGGAAATTCTCTTTTCCCTCTGACTAATAAATGTTATTTTTTGATTTGGGCATCACCAACACTTGCTGGCTCTTTTGTTTGACTGTTAATTAAAATATAAACCAGCTGTAACTAAAGTACTGAATAGTGTAAAGTAGATAAAAATAACTGGAAGTAGGATCTTTAGAAAAGAGAAGGAGCAGGCTGCAAAGAAATAAATGGAGTTTGTGGAACAATATGTGCAGGGAAACATTCAAAAGGAAGAGTGAGGTTTTAGCAAAAGGAGGAAGTGAGCAACTTCAGGTAATGTTGGAGTGAATCGTAATTACTACAAAGAAAGCATATATGTATACAGTATAAAAAAAAAACAATGAAAATGTTTTAGGGCTTGTTTTCTTTTCTTTTCTTTTTTAGTAATGTATTTACCTATGCCATTGTTTAAAATATAATGATTTAATAAAATTGTTTAGTAAAAGGAAACCAGTGCATAACAGTACTAAAATTAATAAACTGAAATGTATTGTGTATTCTGGTTTACCAACGCCTTTCTGATATACATCTTTGTGTCTCATATATTCTATCACTGGCATTAATGTAGGATATGTAGAACTGGCAGCTGCCCATTTCTCTATGACTGCGTCATTGGGCAGGTAAAAGTGAAGCAGGCTACCTTGATTCAGACTGTCAATTAAAATATGTAGTAGGGGGTAATGCTAGGCATACTTCATTAATGAAAAACCAAAGGTTTTTAAAAATACTATGCAAGAGTTAAAAAATCTCCTTTGCTGTGGAAGTTATCAAGTTAAAATGTACTTATGCCTAGCTAATCATGGACCTAATATGCTATGGAATTTTAATTTAGGAGTACAATTAGGAGTAAATTTTTAAAACGAGACAAGAAATGGTCAGTTAACTAAGAATGGACGTGTAGGATGTAGAGTGAGACACTGGACATTTTTAGTTGTAAACTATCAAAAGGGTCCTGAATGTGAAAATGTCATCCTCTCATATGGTCTAGAATTGCAAGCAATACGAGGAATAGCTTTCTGCTGTTCCAACTATGATCAGTCACTAGTGTTTTTATTTTCATTGCTAAAGGCAAATGCAAAGTTACCGGAAGACTTAGACATTAGTTAGGAAAGCCAGAAGGCCATGAGGGTCTCTGTACAGGTAGGAGTAATGGATTGGGCTTCAGCAGGATATATTTCTATGAAAAACTAAATAATTAATTAGTTGACATGGGAAGAGGGAAAGGGAAGAAGCTCTGACACTGCTTGTAAGACCATATATAAGGATTATAAAAGTCAGGCAAAACTTGGTAATCAGATAGTCTTTTTGTCAGCCTTTAGAACTTATAGGCATGTCATTAAAAATAATGTACATGACAGAATCTTTTATAGGTGTGCTGAGATAAAGCTTGGTTATACAAATGCAGCTGTACTTTTTCAGTCTGAAAAACTGAACAGAATGTTGCTGCACTAAAGCAAATACTAGCCAGCATCATTTGGTTTCAGATGAGTCTGTAATTAAAATATACAAGAAAAAAAGACATAAAACAGTGCACACTGTAACTTTTACTGCATCATAAGGGTATTGAGAAAAATATGGCCAGATGAGGAGTACATTTTAATCTTTGCTTTTAAACAAAATGTGTCACATTCACAGCGCTGTGTTGTCCTGTTTCATTTATAATATAACCTAAGATGAATTAATATGAAAATAACTTCATAAATAGTTTATCACCTATATATCATGCTACATTTAAAAGAACTTTATGCAAGAAAAAAATAGCAGAGGAATTTATTTTATTGATGTTATAATACTTTGAAGATAAAACTGAAATAAATGCCTTGGAAAGGTCACAAACAAAATACCCGCAACCCACATCACACGTAGCTACAAAAAATGCTCAGACAGAAAGCTGAAAGGTGTGACACTCTCTAACTAAAAGAAAAAAAGTGCTCTTTCCTTTCCAAAGTGCTTCACATCAGCACTTCAGTGCAGTATTGGTGCTCATTCTTGAATGCTGGTACTTCTCCAAAACAAAATTGGCACCTGATGACTATGTCAACCAGCATCTTACACCCAGATGTGGACATCTGACTGCTGCTCTGACATTTTGCTTTGCATCTTATTGGAAACTGAGAAAAGTACACTGAAAAAAGAAAAAGAAAAGATGACTCCAAGTCAGACAGCCGACCAGTCACGAGTGGAGTCCCACAGGGATCGGTCCTGGGTCCTCTCCTGTTTGGTATCTACTTCTCAAAAGTCCAGGCCAATACGAAGGGACTCTGGCTGACAAAGCTCACAGATGATTGCAAGATGGGAGCCATTATTAACTCCCCAAGTGATGTTGACATCCTACAGAAAGGCCTTACTGAGACCAATGACTGGAGTCAGAACCATGGCCTTAAGCTCAATGCCAGAAAATGTGTGATCATCTCATTTGGGATAAACCCAGTTCCCATGAACTACCACATCGCTGGTAGTCCACTGAACACAGAAGGTGTTATAAGAGATCTGGGAACACAGGTTGACAGCAACCTCTCTTTTGACCACCACACTGCCACTGTGGTCATAAAGTCCTTCTATGTGGCACATCTCATTACTAAGGTTTTTGCATGCAGGAAGAAAGAGGTCATTGCCTCCCTCTACTCTTCCCTCATTAGGCCAATCATTGAGTACAATGCCCATTTTGGCATGTACCGCACTAGACACCTGCAACAAATGTAGAGGCCACAAAAGTACCTCACAAAGAGGATGATAGGCCTTAAACACTTGTCCTTTATGGACAGACTCAAAAAACTCTAACTATTCACTGTCTCATATCGCCTGCTTAGAGGCAATCTCTGCTTGACTTACAAAGCCATGTCTGACCCAGCTCTGTTAGAAATGCTACATCTAAAGATATCCCAATCCTTCCACATCACACACTCCAGAGACCTTAACCTCATTACCACAATCAACAGAACATGCTGGAGGGGTAGGTTCATAACCCAGAGACTTCCCATGCTATGGAACAGACTTCCCATGCATGTAAAACAGAGCACCTCACTGGCCCTCTTCAAAAAAAATCTTGATGAGTGGATGGGAAATAGAAAATTCACCTCAGAGATCACTCCAGTGGCTCTTCTCGACAGAGGCACTGGAAACTAAGGTTGGGTGGCACGATGCCAGGGTAATCCTATGGGCTAGGTTTGTAAAGGCTCCAGGGCCATTAGCCTTGTGCACACCTATTAACCTATGAACCTATGATGTTTAGCACTGAAGTACTTTGTCTGTAAGAGCTTCCAAAAGACTTCTCATCATGGTTTTGAGACCTGGTAACACCAATCCTAAAATAGCAGAGGGAAATATATAACTCTAAAATCATGGTGTCTCAAAAAGTCCCCCTTAACCCTTTTCTGTGGAGCGGCATTGTCAGGCTTAATATATATAAGCAGTGAGGATGTGAGGATACGGTGCCCACATTGCAGTTTGCAAAGGCCTTGCCCATGAAAAAAAATGCTTTGAATTTGTAACATAAAGTTTCAAACGTCATTGTCACAGCTGAAAAATTTTACTTAATTTTTCAGACTTTTGGGGCTCACATTGTAGAGTATTGAAATTCTGAAAAGGTGCCTTAGAAATGTGCTGCTGAGTAAAGCAGTTTTGATAATCTCCTATTTACTATACAAGATTTGACTGTTTAACACAATTTTGTTCAAAACCTAGCTAATTTTTTTACTTTGTACTATATCAGCTCAGCTGAAATTTGAATCTTGTGTTTGCTGGGACAGGTCATTGTTATAGTACAGAAAATAAACTGGCAAATCTGGCAATTAGAGCATGGCATTTACTGGTCTAAGAGAGGGTGGGCAAACTGTGTACTACTTAAAAATGTTAGAACGAAGTACCATAGTACTCTGGATTGTGGACTTCTTGCTATGCATTTTTTCAGTCATCACGTTTAAAAACTTCTGTAAGTTATTTCTCACTTTAACATTCATCATACACACAGGCAATCTGCGACTGTAGCTCAAGGCTTGATTAGAATGTTTATCCTATTGTCACCTTCAAATTTTTATGGCAAACCATATATCTTCTTTCTGTATTCTCTATATCATCCACTTTCTCCAAAAGACAGTTATTCTGAGCCACTGTAGTGGCATAGAGTGATAACGCCTGACTATGTCCCAGGCAACCTGGGTTTTATAAGCTTCCCAACTGACTGATTAAGTGGTAAAGAGGGATGGAAAAGTACAGAGGGGTGGCTGCATTTGCACCCTTCCATGGTGTTCATTGTATAGACTGGGAATGCATAGGGAGGGCATGGTCTAAGATGGATTAGGATGGGATCCTGGCTGAGCTTCTGCAGAAGTAGGGTGAAATGCCACATGTTCCCATTGCAAGCCTGCCCCTTGATCTAACCATGCAGCCAAGGATGAGGGGAGGGGCAATGTACAGCTTATAAGTGAAAAAAAAAACAAATTTTGGACAGCACCCCATGCAGGACATCCATAAGATCTATGTCAGCCCTGTTAAAGTATAAACCTAGTTTGGGGGTGTTTAGAGTACTGCTAGACCTGAGAATGGATATGGTACACTGGGGATGACTTTGGGAGAAATAAAATCCCTGAAAAAATATTTCCCCAAAAAGTCAATTATTTTGTTTTGAGAACTTCAGTACAAGTTTCCCCCATCCAGTCCTCCATAATTTATTGTTGTTTAATCATGTCTTTTAGTAGAACAGATTGCTTATTACATTCCACTTTAATAAATGCCATTTTGATGTCAACTGCAAACATTTTTGTGAAATTTCTTGAGTATTTGTTACTAGAGTTTGTAATTCATTTTATATAATAATTTCTTGAGAAATTAAAATATTTGAGTGGTGTATAATAAAATACAAGATGGTGAGTCTGACAAGAAAAAAAAATCAGGTCTTCTGCTTTTGTTTAGATCAGGAGATATTTACAAACTTCTTTGAGTAAATTTATAGCAAAAAACCCCAACGGGATCCATATCTGTGATACAGTCCTAACAGAATGTTTAAGTTTCTCCAGAGGTTTGCTTCAAAGTTGCCATCTTGGCCATGAACCCGTGATTCCTCTTGTCATGCAACTTTTGTTAGACCAACATGACCTGTTATATGACAGCAAGAAATTTATTTCTGACTGCTTCTTCATTGCTATACTTACAGAAATATAAACAATTATCCTCATTGGTATAATTAATGTAAATAACATTACTGATTATCTTCCACAAAGTACACCTTTCAGTGCAAATATCTACAGCTAGTAAATATCTCCAGTATAGCGTACCATTCATGGACAGTGACAATGTATTTTTTTGCCTGAATAACATTTAACGCTAAACCCCTTGAAGCATGTACTCTCTGAGTTATGAAAATAATGTAAATTTGAAAATATAAATTAGTTAAGGAAGCTGGCTTCAAAAAAGTCAGGACACCATAAGGAGCTATTGCTGTTAAATGGACGTATATAAAATGGTGTTACAGGCATGAATGAATAAAGCAAAGGTGGACTAGCAGTGAAAAGATTTAATGTGAATTGCTGAAACTAGAAAAGCAACAGATCACAGCATCTGTTTAAGTATGTATTGAACTGATAAGTTTTCACAAAATCACACATTTACCCGTTCACTTCAAGGACATGTTCAGATTTGTATCTATTGCTGCTTGAAGCACAGCTGAGTATCTGTCATTATGGCTGCAAAATGCTTTGGCTTTAAGTAGCCATTCATTTATTATTACTCTTCTTGCCATTATTGGAGCTTTCATGTACTAAAAAGAATCTAGCTCAAAGGAAAAAAGGACTAAAATAATTGTTATTGCCCTTTCTTTTATGCATCTGTTACATTTAATTCCTTGTTTGGATTTATTCTTATTGGTTTACCATAATATATGGATTAAAATTCTACTTAAGTGAATATGGTTTACTGATTTTATATTCAAAGTCCTGATGAGGTTGAGGTGCCAGTTTAATAGAGCCATTTCTAACTTTCTTAAGGCATCTTTGTTTGTGTGCCAGTTTAAATTGCCATCTGCTATTGTCCATAGATCTTCATTTACCTTGCCTGGCTGTTAGCAAAATAAAACTTATGAGATGTTAACACGTTGCTTCCTATGGTCCAGGCTTTGATTCTTTCTGCCTCCATATGCCTGCTGTGTGACATTGTGCAAATCATTTAACTAGACAGGGCTACCAGATTGAGTCTGAAGAAGTTCTCAAATCAGTGCACTGCCCTGATTAACAAATATAAAATACAAAGCAACAATGTAATTTCTTATAATTTGACCATTTATTTCATAATCATAGTTTATGGCCTTTTTTGCCAAGCCTCATCAACATTAAACATAAGGCTATGACTACACCATCTTGGAGAATTCCAGGATATTTTATTGAAGGTATTATTTTATACAGATTGCAATTATCATCATTACCTTAGACAAATACACTAAAAAGAAGTGTCAAAGGTACAGAGAGTACAAAGCACTGTGGAACACTGTTGGCAACTCCTGTTTAAATAGTTAACTTTACCTGTCCTCTTGTATGGTATTCCTTAATTAGTGCATTTAACCCACTAAGGTGTATATGAACTGACATTTAATACTACTAATTTATCAAAAATTCCTTTAAGTGGGATAGTGCAAAATACCACAGCAGGTTTCAAGATAAGTAATATGCACTCTTAGCCCTTCATAAACTGCTGTAATTACCTCTTCAAAAAATGACAGAAGATGTAAAATGCAAGATCTTCCCTTGACAAAACCATACTGTTCCAGATGAGACATAAGCATGCTCATGTCATTTTAGATAAGCACCCAACTCTCTGCATAATTTTACATAGAGTACTGGTCAGGATGATGGGTCTATAGTTGTTTGTGTCTGACTTGAGTTCCTTCTTTGTACACTAGTACTACTACAGCTTGTCTCCGTGGCTCATCAATTGTTGATATGTTAATATTTAACTTGACATGGCTGACAAATGTTGTCAGGCTTCCAGTTCTGTTAAGGAACCACCATGCTTGTTGACAGATCCCATGGAACTTGTTTTGTTTTCTAATTTTACTTTTGGATGTAGTTATCACATTAGTAGTTATAGAAGAAGTGTCAGTCCCTGTCTCTATAGCTCCATGGCATATATTTTTGCTTGCAAAAAATATTTCAGCAAACACAATCACTATGTGCTATGGCTGTATAATTGCTTCATTTTGTATTCATAGCATCTTAACATGTACAGCTTTACCCATTCAGATATTGTTTTCCCTTTTGAAAGCAAGCTGAGTTCATAGTTAGAGTTACAGACTTTGCTAAGCAAAGAACATTATTTTGCACTTTATTTACTTCACAAACTCATTTTCATGACTATAGTTTCATAAGTTTGATTACAGTTTTCTGGCACAAAGGCCATTAAGGAATATTGATTCCTTTACTTCTGGATCAAAGACAAAGTCATAGACCCATATATTAAGATTATGTTTAAATATAGTTATCGCCTCACAGTAAGGCGCTGTCCAGTTCAACTCTCAGCTAGAGCGTCTTCTGCGTGGAGATATGCATGAATGGGCGTACCTTCGTTGAAGGTTGTGTGTCAGGGCTGGTAACTCGACACGTAAAAATCAACTACCAATCATTAGCGGACCGGAGTTCCACTGTGGCGACCCCTACCTGGGAAAAGCCGAAAGACACAAAATAGTTATATTCTTAGATGTTCATCATATTGATCACTGCTGCAGTAGCCTTAGCTATATGTGTTATATTCTGCCAAGGATATGAGCCAGCTATCTTCTAAAGCTTCAGGACACTTTCCATTCACACAAGCTCTCAGGCAGCTTGAGCTGAGCTAACAGACACATTTGGGTGCAATGCCCTTCAGAGCTTTCCTACTGCTGAAGAGTATGCTCTTCTGAGATTTTCAAGGATCAGCAGTCAGCTTATGGTTTCCTTAGCTAGGCAGATAAGTTACCTTTGGGGAAAACAGCTTCCATGTTCTTATTTTTGCTGATGTTGTATTACTTTCTTCTTCAGGATAGTTATTTTAAAGCTAGGAGTATTGTGTTTTATAGGATTGTTTCAAGAATGTAGCATACTTTTAAATTGAGCATTCATTTTTGTCAGTTTAAAACTAGTGTTATCTGATAATTGTATTTATTTTAAGGTTGTGGGGCTGCCATTGTGTTTCACAGTGCTTTGGACTGTGCTTTTTTTCTGTTACAAAAGTAACTTTTGTGAACTGGTAGTCTAATTGGCATTGTAGCTTGTTTGTACCAGGATAGAGGCACCATTTTTGCCATGAATGTGGGACAGATTCTCGCTGCCATGGTTAGTCCTTCTTCCAGCCACAAAAAGAAAAAGTTAAGCAAACAGCCTTTGCCACCACAGCAGGCTAGGAATTTGCCTCATCCACAGATGGCTGACTCGGCTGTGGCCATTTGTCATCCCACAGGGCACTCATATTTCACCCCATATCCCTCTGGTGTAGCATCTACAGCCACTATGGACTGAGGGTTTGCCATGTCTCCTGTGGTTGTTGGGGTCCCCTTAGTGGGTATGGGAGAACCACTCTTGTCATTCCTGTGACGGGGAACAAGGAAGGTTTTCTTGTTGTGTCAGAATGTTCTGCTCATCCCTGGTGAAGCAGCAACTGTAATTAGAAACACAAAGCCTTGGATGACTCCTCTACTACTAAGCAGTTAACTAATTTCAGTTCTAGTCTTTCAAGTAAGCATGGGAAAATTATTGATAGGTATGGGGAAAAATGTGTATACTTCTGTGACTTTGAATTTCAGAATTTTAAATTGTCAGGCTCATATGTTAAAGTTTATTTTGACATATTGTGAAAGTATGAGGAATGCTTTATTTACATTTTATTCTTGTGAAAAAAGTCTGCTTTAAATAATTTAGTTTCTTCTGTTGCATAGGTCACTACTCATTGTTTGCAGTGTGTGTGTGTGACTCTGTTGATACTTCTTCTAGGGCTATGGGCATTGGTATGATTTTAAAGATGTTTGATGGACTGCATTCTCCTAACTGTCTAGATGATGTTAAAAAATGAGATTTTACATTCTCCCTTGGATAGAGATTTAGTATCTAGCCCCTCTGCTTCAGAGGTTATCAAAAAGTGTGATGAAAGGGGCAAGCTAATCCAGGTAATCTCTAAGATTTTTCACTCCTTCTTTTCCAAATTGTTCAAGGGGTTTTCTTTCTCTTCATCCAATTTCACAAAACAAAAAAAAAAACATGAATAAACAGTCTTAGTAGAATTCAGGTAAACAGGCATTTGAAAGAAGTGGCAAGGAGGCTCCAGAAAGAAGTCTAAAATCTCCAAAAACCAAGGACACTCCAAAAAGTCTCAATGACTGTTGAGCAGATCTTGTGACCCCCTTCCCACCCTGGTCCTCTTTGTCTTACAGAAAGTCTGAATCTCCATTTTTATCTTTGGTAACATATTGTTTCAGACAAATGGTCTGTGAAAATCATTCATCAGGGTTACAGATGGCAGTAGGAAGAAATTCCTCCTTTCCAGGGGGTCATTCCTCATCCTGCAGATCAGACTGTTTGGTTTCCACTTGCTCTTCATTACATACTGTCCAAAGAGGTGATAGAACCAGTTCCTTCTTCTCAAGCGGGGAAGGGAATTTGTTCAAGGATGTTCTTAGTTCCAAATAAAGAAGACACTTGGAGATCAGTTCTGGATCTTTCCTAACCTGTTTGTGATAGTGCCGAAATACAAAATGGTGTCACTTTACAACCTGTTTCCTTTTCTTCCTATTCAGGTTTCCTGATAATAATAGACTAGAAAGATGCTTATTGTCACATTCCTATTCATACAGAATTCAAGCATTTCTTAAGGTTTTGCATGTCTGGATCACATTATCAGTTTTCTGACTTAAAATCTGGGCTATCCACTGCAGCAAAACTGTTCCCAAAGTATCTAGCTCAAGTCATAGTTCATTGCAGAATACAGGGTAGCTACATTCTTCAGTATTTAGATAACTTGCATATCTTTGCAAAGCCCTTTTCAAAACATCAGAAATTTCTGTCTTTGGTGAGAGATCTCTTGCACAAACTGGAATTTCAACAGAACATTCAAAAGTCTTTCTTGACTCCCTCACACAGGAGTGTGCTCCTTGGATTTCAACTAGACAGCTTCGTTCAAAGAGTTTTTCTTACCCAGGAAAAAATACATTTTTATTTACATATATTTCTAAGGTTTTCCACTCTGACTTTAGTCACTGAGAGTGTATACCTCAGGACTTTGGGTCTCATGGTGTCTATGATTCTCATGATACCCCACGCAAAACTCAACATGAGAAAGATACAGTACTATCCGGAATTTCTTTATCTCAACATACTTTTGGACCCCTTTTTTTCAGATCACAGTAATGGGGATTGTCAGAAAATAAATCAGTTGCTAGAGAGAGCAGATGTCCTTTAATTAAGGACTTCCCTTCTCCCTCCTTGCTCTAAAGCAGTCAGTTATCACAGATACTTCAGACTTTGCTTGATAAGCGGTTTCAGTAGAGATAAAAGTGTGGGGGTTGTGAAACTCCAAGGACAGATAGTAGCACATGAATATCAAGGACATGCTTGCCCTGATCAAGACACTCAAATGTCTAAACCACTTTTTGTCTCCCAAACCCCTATAAGTGGTTACAGAGAATACGTCAGTGATGTGAGACATCAACAAGCAAGAGAGAACCAGGTCATACCCCCTTTGAAGACCAGCCATGTTAGCTTTGGATATATCTTTACAGCACAGACTCACTCTACAGGCATCCTACAATTTGTCAGAGCAACACTGTGGAGCAGACAAACTGAGCAGTTCAAGGGCAGACCATCACAAATGGAAACTAGATCTAGGGGTCTTCCAAGATTTGATCCACTTGTGGGGAGTTCCTCAAGTAGACATCTTTGCTTCCCTTCTGAACAATCAACTGGCAAATTTCTGTTCCAGCAGTCCATGGAAGAAGGACAGGAAGACAGATGCCTTTTCTTTTTTTTGTACAGGAATGTTCCTGTATGCCTTTCCATTAATATCCAGGATACTTTGGAAGATTAAGAAAGAATCCTCCAGAATTATTATGGTGAATCCCTTCTGGCCCAGGCATCAGTGGTTTTTTCTTCTTTTGGAAATGGCTAGCGACAATTACCACAGGCTTCCTCACACAAGAACAGGGGTGTTTCATACACCCTACAACAATCATTTTCAACTGACTACCTGGATGATAGGGACTTAATTCCATTTAGCCACTTGTTTTCTGAGGATTTGCATCAGGTACTAATGGAGGCAAGAAAGCCTGCTATTAGAAAATCATATATCATATATCATAAAATAGCAAACGGAAAAGGTTTTCAAGTTGGTGCAAACAACTTAACAAGCAGCCATTCAGGGCTAGTTGTTCTCTGTTTTTAGAATATTTGTGTGAGTTACTATCCCATGGCATTTCTTATTCTGCTATCAAGGTTCATTTATCAGTCAATTCAGCATGTCTGCCCATGGATCATCCTCATTCAAGGCAGTCACTTGTCAAAATGTTCTTGAAAGGGATTTTGCATAAGAGGTCTTCAAGTTAATTGGTGGCTCCTCATTGGAATCTTAATTTGCTGTTAGAGAAACTAACACTCCATCTGAACCAGCTAAGCTGGTTGACTTGTGGTTCTTAACATGGAAAATATTTTTTTATCGTGCTGATCTCTGCAAGAAGGATATCTGAGCTGCAAGCCCTTATAGTGAGTTAACCCTACCTCATTTTCCACAAGGACAGGGTTTCTTTGAGAGCTAATCCTTTTATGTCTAAAGAGGTGGCCAAGTTTTCTTTGAGTCAAAATATCCATCTCTCCATTTTCTTTCCTGAACCTGAAAATAGTTTATCTCTTGCAATGTGATTGATGGCATATATATGGATGTTGTAATATAAGGTTTCCTAAAATATCCTGACTCTGCTACATTTTAACTAAATTTAAACCCATTTGAGTTAGCCCAATTACAGATCTACTCAATATAAAATTTATAGCAACAGAATCATTATTGCTTGGTAATTATAAAGCCAGATTCACTAATATCTATATATTTGCTTAGCCAACACTGTCTATTATTTGGATAGTAGCAGACATTATGTTAACAAGGCTGGACCTAATATAAATCCCTCGGGGGATGCAGAATTAGCTGGTAAATAACCTAGCAAAGCACCATCAATAAGTACAGCTAGAAAATTGCTTTCAAACCATGCATATATCCACCTAACAATGTCTGGATTAAACTTCATTTTGCATAGTTGTATAAATTGCTAAAATGTGGAGTGAGTCAAATGCCTTTTCAGGAATCAGATATATTACACAAGTTGACATACCAAGGTCACTTGCCATAATAATTTGGTTGTAAAATTCAACAATATTAGTAAGAACTGACAAAACCTTGACAATCCATGACTTGCGTCTAGTAGAGCTATTTTATTCTTAATCATTCATTAATTCAATAAGGCTTCTTTCAAAAGCATTTTCCAAGGATAGACATTAGGCTAATTGACTTGTGACTCAAAAAATTCTCGAGTCCACTTTTCTGAATTTGTGTAATGTGTGATAATTTTTTATGCAACTGGAACTTTGCCTGAATGAAGGAGTTCACTAAAAATATTTTTCAGTATTGGCACAAGAACATTTTTTTTTCTGTTGAATATTTAGTTTATTTTGTGATGCTTGCCAAAGTGTTTTTTTACTTTAGTTGTAGAGTTGTGTCATACTTGCATGTGCTCATTAATGTAGAAAATGACGTCATAGAACTAATTGACAGCACACTGGGTGTTATTTGCCATTTATTTTATTAACATTTGAAATGATAAAGAATATCAATTATGATTTATTTATGTTTGAGTTTCATTTTACTTTTAGGTTAAATACTATGTTATCATGACCCATGCTATTTACAGAGGGACTAGATAAACGAGTGGATCAGAAAGGTCCTACATTTGTTAGTCTGATATTTTAGATATTGACAGCTATACCTGCAGTTTGGAATATTTTTCTGAGCTGTTTTGACTAACATAGTAAATATTTTGGTGCCTTTAACTGATGTTTATTAGTTTTCCTAGCCAATATACTCTACCATAATGATTACATTATCATTTTTAACATCATGGAATTGGTCAGAAAATTGTCCTGTTTTGTTGGGGTCGTAGATGATATACAATATATACTTATATTATGTTAAGTACCACCTATAGTATTTATTGCATGACTGATTTCTTGTCCTGAGTTAATTTCTTGATTTCTGGCTTTTAGGTAATTTTTTATAGGGACCGAGACACTGTCATCTATGCTACTATGTCTCTAACAATGAAAGGAAGTATACCATGGAAATTGTGATATATGTTTTGGAATTTTAAACTGTGGTTTAATATTCTTACATATATAATTACACACACCCCCAAGGGTATAATCTAGTAAAGCCATCTTCACCTCTGATTTTGTTTTAATGTATATTTTTCATTCCTGATTGTCACGGAATCTGAAAGAGTCCAATAAAGATGCTAAGAAGATGCAACATTTTCCTCTGTGTTCTTGTACTCCCCAGAAAGTGAGGTCAAGCCCATCAGGTTCAAAGCACTGTGACTGGTTTACATTCTTGCATCAGACTAACAGGTAGTGGCTTAACTATTTATTAAACCATGTCCTCAGCCACTGATTGACTACCATAATTTTGTCATGATATTTATGTGTCATACATGTGTGCTGTGTTTCTCATATGCATGCATGTATGTTCTGAAATTCTGCCATATCTTTTTGTATACCCAAGAAGAATGAACTTCTTAGTTCACTTTATTATAACCAATGACCATATCTTAAACAGGCCCAGTCATTTTCAATGTAGTTCAGTGTTCCTTATTTTGGCTGCAGGCAGGCATGCTGCTAACAGAAGCTCTTCAGAAACTCCAGTAAGGTGTATGTCTGTTTTACACACAATTGAGTCAGCAAGTATTATGATGTTTTTGTAGTTGTCAGGTAGCAACATCTACTTTATAGGTGTATGCATCTTGTTTGTATACATATAACCCTAAGTATTTTGCTGTCATGAACTTTCTCCACTGCAGTCGTGATAACTCTATATGTGTCATTTACTGTTATAGTGTGACATCTGCATAATATTATACATGCGTGAGCTTCTGGTGTTGTTGGGTTTATAGCTTCTTGAGGGGGCTGGTAATTTTGTTGTTGTTGGTCTTTAGAACCTCTGCATACATAATAATAATAATAATAATAATAAGTGAATGGGTATGCTCAGAGGATGGGAAACTGCTGAGTATTTATTTTTCACTGCTCTGGATATACTTACGCCTCATACAGATATTGAAAATCATATCAAAAAGAATAGATTTTCTGTGAGCAGGAGAAAGCTATTATGCTGTGTGAGATTATCAACATCTATTAAGTCTCAGAGAATTGTCTCATTGGACATATGTCCACACTAAATCTAAAATTGGATCCTTCCAATATAAAAATATAACTTAGAAAAATATTTGTTACTATTCAAAACCTAAATTTACCATTTTTATGGTCCTATTAAAGTGGCAAGTTTATAATAATGATGTGTGTTCTATTTTTTCTGATTGCAGCTACTTTGCAGGAAAATAGTAGAGACTAATAATAATCAGGGATTTTAAAACTATGCTATAAAAGGTGGTTATAGCTGTTGTTATTGTGATACACAACTAATGGGTGGGTGGTTTAGAAATAAGAGGAAATGATGCTTAATTGGTTAAGGGGAAGATATTAACAACGACATTTTGTAGTGCTCACTAGTATGAGTAAAGTGAGAGATGATTGGGAAGGGCTTCAGAATTCTGATTTTCATAATGGGTGGGCAACTCAAAAATCAGGAATGCAATGGGGACAGAAACTGTTCAGTATCAATTTCTTCAATAATTCATGCAGTCTTATGTCACAGCTTTCTTTGCTTTGATCTGACAATTGTATACCATCATTAATATTAATACTATAACTGAGCACCTTGATTATCATTGCAGCACATCTTTAAAGCACTTCCTCTGGTGACAAAATACCACCAAGTGGAAGTCTGAGAAATCTCTATCTTCACATAGGAAAATTAAAAGACATAGCTTGGGTCTTTCCAAATAAATTTTGATTGCCACAACTTGCTGTTTCTTTCTTTATTTGTTTGTCTGTTTATTTATTTATGTTTATTTATTTATGTATTTATTTATATTTTCATCCTCTGTTGACTAGGCTTGTAGGCTAGTGGCCTCTTTCAGTGTAAACCCAAAGTGAGGTGTATACCAGTAAGGGAAATTTGGCCAGGGCATCAGTGAGCTTCCCCTACTCTTTTGAGCTTCCAGGTGGCACCTGAGGGCTCCGAAGCAGCAAGGAAGATTCCTAAAGGAAGCATGGAGGAGTAAAGAAAAACTATGAAGCAATTGAAGAAAAAACTGCTCTGTGTGACAGTACAATTCAAAACCTCCTAACTACTTATTTAGTAGACACCTGGCTCTGTTCTTGCAACTTTCCTGGATAACTCTAAACTGAGTATATTTAACCACATCTTTCTCACTGGGTGCTATTTTACTCCAGTCTCTATTGTAACTGCTTTTCCTCATTATTAAATGTTATATACTCTTGTATCACATGTTATGTTAATGTAACTTCTAAAGAACTGCATTGCCCAAAATTGTACTATTGCTGATTGTCAACGCTACTGTAATTTCCTTGGATTATTGTAACTTTTACAATGTTTGTATTTTTTATTGCTGGAACTTTACTTCCCAGGCCTCCACTGAAAAAGGACCTGTGTTCAGTCAGACTTTCCTGGTAAACAAATGTAAAATAAATAAATAAATGAAGCTTGCAAATATAGGTTAAAATTCCTATGGTATATGAATGTTATAAATGAGCATTGTTTAGTTGTCTCCTTGGATAAAAATGTAACAGTCTGTGGAAGTGGTGCAGATAGCAGAACCGGTGTCAGGAAGGCTTGCATATGATGTTCTGTGAAAAATATTCAACCAGGCTGACCCAGGTAAGAGTTCTGCTTTGTCACAGGGTGAAATGGATAATAAAGTTTTTTTTTTGGAAATGCACAAGATGTGGAAAAGGAACCAGGTGAAGTGGCAGCAGAGAATGCAGCAGTGAAACTATATTCAGTGGTCACATAAAGTAAAAGAGAAAAGCAGCAACAAACTGAGAAGGTGTCTGTTGTTGTGGCAGGAAGTAAATAAAGTGATGTAAATAAAACCTATACAGTGACAGCAATCAAGAAAGGAGAGCAGCAACAGACTGTAAGCAAAACTGTTTTCGAAAAGAAGAGAAGACCAACTGTGAGAATAAGAACAGAAAATGACACTGCAATAGACAGACAGTGTGCATGGGACTATTTGTTAATTGCTCTGGGTTTTAAAGCTTAAGAAATGTGTTCTTTTATACATATTGGGACATAGATTATTTGTGACAATATCTGAAACTGATGGACTGATGATAAAATTTCTGGAAATGTGTAACAAATAGAAGGACATCTAGCCATGGAACAGTTACATTTTTTGGTAGTAACTTCAGTGTTAAAAAAATGTTGCTTTGCAGTTTAGAAATGATGAACTGGAAGAAGTCAATGTTAAAAAATGCATGCAGGGTTTGTGTAAAAATGTTAATAATATTGTGAAAGTTAAAGATAAGAGAAAGTTATAGGATGGAGGGAGCAGGTTTAATTTTTTTTTGAAACATGAACCAAAATGATGAAACACTTGCTAAGTGTTACTTCTGTGTCTGGTCACAGAGGGACATTAAGAATGTGGACCACCAAACTAGTCTCTTTTCTGGGGACTTTTCTTATTTATATAATGATTGAGACAAGGTGCAATGTAACAAAAGTAAAGAGAACATGTTGCAAGAAGGTGTTTGACTGCAGGTTGTGTAAAAATGTGACACTTTTGGGTGGAAAATTATAACTTCAAGGGACAAAATTATGATTTAAGTGGAAGATGTTAAAAAAAGAGAATTATGTTATAAAAACTACAGGATATGGTAAAATGTGATAAATAATGTTGTGGAACAAAAGTTAATGTATTTATAGAAGGGGCATTTGGATCTGAAATTGATTATTTTGTATTATTGGAAGGCCTGGCGTTTAGCAATACGGATGGAGGTGATGGAAGAAAGGGAGGATATTAACTTATTACTTCCGAGTGGCACCTCCAGGTGCATCTGCAGTTAACTCCTACTGATGCCTGAAGGTGTCAAATGCTGTTTGTTCATATTTGCATCAATAATTCCAAAACTGTGCTATGCACAAGGTTTTAAAAGATTTCATCTTAAAGCTTTCCCAATGGGAAACTCAAGGGCATTAATATTTGACCACTGTCTAGTGCAGGTAAATAGATAGATATTAACTGTTGTTTTTATGATATTAATTTATATAGATATAATTTTCAATTTTTTTTAAATATCTCAAAATTCATGTAACACAGAAAGAGCTCCTTAACCTCATATGAAAGCTCTCAGGTTAATGAATGAAATGCTGCTGATAGTATGTGTGTATCTTGAGTTGTTGCTGAAATATTGTAAGCTGTTTACAAAATATTACAAATGTAATTGTTACTGTGTTTAGTGTGACTTATAAAATAACCTAAAGAAAACTACCACTATAAAAATAGTTTGTGCTGAAGACGTTGCCATTTGTACTTCTTTCATAACCCCTATGGTTCCAGAGATATGAACTTATAATAATCAGACTAACAACCACATCTCCCAAATCCCAGCCAGTAGAAAACCAAATGACCTCCTTCTGCTAAGCCTAAATATCAGAAGTATAGCCAACAAAGTCTGCAAACTCCATGCCATCATAGACTTATACTCCCCCGATATAATCATCCTGACAGAAACCTGGCTAAAACCTTACATTGCCAGTGAGCAAATCCTCCTTAATGGTTACAACATACTAAGACTAGACCAACTAAATAAGAAAGGAGGTGGTATAGCTATAATATTTAAACAGCACCTAAACATCCAGATTCTAAACTCATCAGCTCCCCAAATTGCCAATGAAGAAATAATATATACCAACCTGATAATAAACCAAAATAAAACCATCAACATAATAAGATGCTACTTCCCACCTGGCCAAAATATCCCTCCACTAGAAAAATTCCTAAGCTGGATTACCCACCATCTCCCGCAAGAGACGATCATTTTAGGTGACTTCAATATTGATTGGCAATCCTGTTGCAGCAACCATTCAACCCAGCATCTAAACCTTCATGAATTCACCCAACTAGTCCATTCACCAACCAGAATAAATAAAAACTCCAACAAGCACACTACCCTGGATTGGATACTAGTCAGCAAGATTCCTCAGTCCTATATAGCAGGCTGCCTATCAGATAGCCTCAGTGATCATTTCCCAACATTCCTACTCAAAAAACACCTATACCAAGTTAAACCAGTCATCTACTGTCAAATATGTAAAAAACTACACTTTAACCCAATCACATTCATCTCATCCCTCAAAGAATGTAACTGGCACCCTCTAAATTACCCGAGCCTAGATGACACAGTCCAATTTTTCAATACTACCTTCCTAAGCATCCTAAATAACCATGCCCACATAAGACTTACCAGAACCAAAGCCCAACCCTCCTCATGGCTACAGAAAACCACTAGGTCAGAAATGAAAAACCAAGATAAAGCCTGGGAACACTGGCACAAAACCAAAACCCACTCAGCTAGACAGAAATTCCTAGAACTACGCAATAGAGTCAAAAAGCTAATAAAGAAGGACAAAATCCAATACGACCAGTCTGCCCTCAACACCTCCCAACACAACCCCAAACAATTCTGGACCTCCATAAACTCCATCCTCCACCCAGGTAAAATCAATACCCCTACACCTAACATTCTTCACTCCTCAGAAAATATTGCTACCTCATTCAACACACACTTCACACAAACAATACTTTCACTAGGTAGACAACACAACCTCCCTCTCCTACACCCAGTAATCTCCCCACGCTCTTCTCATTTTCTCCCATTCCTAGACAACACAACCCCCTCCCCTACACCCCACAACTTCACCCAGTAATCTCCCCACACTCTTCTCATTTTCTCCCATTCCTACCTCCGACATAAGAAATCTCTTAACTAAACTTAAACCCACAAAATTAGCAGGAGACAACCTCCCAAGTGAATTCCTACAAATTGCAGCTGACGCCCTATCCTACCCAGTATCCATCTTGATTAACCAATCTCTGTCAGAATGCTACTTCTCTACACTATGGAAAACATCACACATCATTCCCCTTCACAAAGGCGGCCCCTCCACAGATCTAACCAACTACCACCCCATAGCGATTCTATCTCCACTCTCCAAAATACTAGAGAGATGCATTCACTCTCAAATCTCAGACTACCTCCTTACTAACAACCTCCTTTCTAATACTCAGCATGGTTTCTGACCAAACCATAGCACCACCACTGCCTTACTCTCTTTTACTAACACTATCCTTCACCATAAAAACAATGGCCATCTCTCCTCTGCTACTTTCCTAGACCTATCTAAAGCATTTGACATGGTCCCACACAAACAACTCCTCTCTGTACTCAATAACCTATCCTTTTCTCAATCAGTCGCCAACTAGTTTCAAAGTTACCTATTTGACCGCCAACAATCTGTTGTATGGCAAAATGACATATCTCCTCAACTACCTATCTCTATTGGTGTTTCCCAAGGATCCATCCTTGGACCCCTACTCTTCTCTATTTTCACCAATAATCTAGCCTCTGTTACCAAACATGGCACACTCATACAATATGCAGATGACTCAATCATCATCTGCTCCGCCCAGTCCGTACCCAAACTGCAAAAGGTCACACAGCATGCCTTTTCCTCTGTTGATTCTTGGCTATCTGATGCCCAGTTAATACTCAACCCAAACAAAACTAAACTCCTCATCTTCGAACCCATCAAACATATTCAAAACAACTCTCACTTTAACATCACAGCAAAAGACAACACCACTATCCACCCAACAGATCACACCAAATTGCTAGGAGTTGAAATTTGACATTCACATATCCATGACCATAAACAAAGTCCACCAAAAACTAGGAGCCTTATACAGAAATAAGCAACTCCTCACCAAAGCAGCTAGGATTTCAGTTGCAAATTTGCACCTTATCTCCACCCTATTTTATGCCTCTCCAATATATACCAACCTAAGGCAATGCGATCTAAATAAACGCGAGACCTGCTACAACAAAATCGCCAAATTCGCCACCGGGGCATCCTACCACAGTCACCACTGTCTCTCACTTACTGACCTAGGCTGGCTAGAACTCCCTCACCTCCTTCAATGGTATCAACTCACATTCACCCACAAATTGGTTAACCATCCGCTAAAGGTCCCATCCCTCCAGTATCTACTCCAACCCTATCTCATCACCAGACCACTATGATCCAGCAACAAAAATCAATTACAGGTAACTAGAGCAAATAACACTGCTGAAGAAGCACTATTCTCCAGCGTTATAGCCAAATTATGGAACACCTCCCCCCCCCACAATAACCTCTTTACCATCATGCATCCACTTCAAAGTTTTACTTAAAGCGCACCTAAAAACATGCTGTCTATGCCCTTGTAACTCTTCCGTCTAACTTCTTCCACTCCATCTACCCTCTACCTCTCTTCCACCCCACAAACTCCCTTTGATTACAGGAAGCTCTGATAATTCCATGCCTATCTACTTATTATATGGCAGTAACTTCTTATTGTAACAATTGTTAATATCTGCCATGACTTTGTGGATATAACAGATGCTAGTTATCTACTGAATGTACCATGTTCTTAATCTGTAACTATGTTTGTAATATTTTAATTGCTAGGATTCTTAATCTGTAACTATGTCTGCAATATTTTAATTTGTGGAGCTTTTCTCCCCGGGCCTCTGCTGAAACTGGGCCTGCGTCCAGCCGGACATTTCCAGTCAACAAATGTAAATAAATAAAATAAATAAATAAATAATATGAGGTCATAATTTGATTCTGTTAAAAGGCTTAGGCTCCTCTCATTGGACATTACAGTATAAACTTCCTGAGCTCCATTGGAGTGAATGAGTTAAAACAGGAAGGGAGACAACAAAATAAAATGAGAAATCATGGAATGAAATTGGACAATGGGAGTAATGCATTTATGGAATAGTCATATAACCATGCCAGACTTCTATAAAAACTGGTTTGAATGGTAGATTGAATTTAAAAGGAAATATAAAAAGTGTTTTTTTTTTCCAGTGGCAGATTGATATAAGAAAGGAAGAGAAAGTGAAGTATGAGAAAAGTTTAGAAATGTATTAGAGAGTTATAAATTAATGCAAAAGCATATTATGATATGGAAAAAAAAAAAAAAAAAATATATATATATATATATATATATATATATATATATATATATATTATTCCTCTCACGCGTGTGTGTCCTCAGCTGCTGTCTGCTCCTGTCCAGCGTCCTTATTTTTCACTGTTCCTAGCTCAACAAGGACCTGAATCTCTTCTTAACCTCAAGCTCTATTGTGACCTTGTGGCCCGACCACACTGCTTCGGCTGCACCTACCTGACTGTATTTCCTGACATCCTCTAATTAAAGAAGGAAGAAATTCCTAGCTCAACAAGGACCTGAATCTCTTCTTAACCTCAAGCTCTATTGTGACCTTGTGGCCCGACCACACTGCTTCGGCTGCACCTACCTGACTGTATTTCCTGACATCCTCTAATTAAAGAAGGAAGAAATTCCTAGCTCAACAAGGACCTGAATCTCTTCTTAACCTCAAGCTCTATTGTGACCTTGTGGCCCGACCACACTGCTTCGGCTGCACCTACCTGACTGTATTTCCTGACATCCTCTAATTAAAGAAGGAAGAAATTCCTAGCTCAACAAGGACCTGAATCTCTTCTTAACCTCAAGCTCTATTGTGACCTTGTGGCCCGACCACACTGCTCTGGCTGCACCTACCTGACTGTATTTCCTGACATCCTCTAATTAAAGAAGGAAGAAATTCCTAGCTCAACAAGGACCTGAATCTCTTCTTAACCTCAAGCTCTATTGTGACCTTGTGGCCCGACCACACTGCTTCGGCTGCACCTACCTGACTGTATTTCCTGACATCCTCTAATTAAAGAAGGAAGAAATTCCTAGCTCAACAAGGACCTGAATCTCTTCTTAACCTCAAGCTCTATTGTGACCTTGTGGCCCGACCACACTGCTTCGGCTGCACCTACCTGACTGTATTTCCTGACATCCTCTAATTAAAGAAGGAAGAAAGTAGGTTATTTGAATCAAACCTTTTGTGCTGTAGGTCTCTAGTTTTCTGCCCTACCAGTGTCCTAAGGCAACCCGGGGACTGAGTTTCAGCAGCTTTTCCCCACCCTCCACCTCCTCCTCCTCCTCCTCTTCTAGCTTCCACATAATACCTGCAACTCTTATTCTGTCTGACCTGCCTCACTCCCACTGGTCTTACCAGAGCTCCTGACTAGCTGAGTCTTTCCTACACCTTCCCCTTTTTTCCCCCTATACCACCGTTGTCCACTAGGTGGCGCTCCTATCCCTCACCCTTATTCTTTTCTTTACATTTACTCTATCCCTGTCTCACCTCTTCATTTTATTATCTCTCTTTTTCCCTTCAATCTATCCCTCTCAGCACTTCACTACCCCTCTCCAGATTCTTCCCCTGACACTTTACTGCACTTTCCTATTTCTGGATATCCTCCATCCTACCAAACCCTCCCTCCTACTGCTCTTACATACTTACCTAAAGCTACCTGCATCTCTGATTGTCTCCTCTCAACTCCTCATTCACTTGTCTATTATCCCCTGCCAGTCGTCTTATTTTGCCCTATCTACATTCCAGTCTCTATCCTATCCTATACTTCACCATCATCACTCCATTACCCTTCCTCCAGTCCTGTGTCACTCATCCCAATACTACTTAGGGATTGCCCAGTGCTTACCTAGCTGTTGCTCCGCCCACCTACCTCCGTTCCTCCCCCACTCCATGGATCCTATGATCGTATCCCACTAGGAGGTTACTAATACCCCCTATCCAGCACACGCCACTTCCTTTATTCCTCTCACGCGTGTGTGTCCTCAGCTGCTTGTCTGCTCCTGTCCAGCATCCTTATTTTTCACTGGTAGGTAGAATACAGGGCTTATATACTTGCTATATCTGGAAGTTCAGAGGGTCTAACTATATCTTTTAGCCACTAGTTATGTATTTCAATTGTATGTGTTTTTTTCAGCGGAATTACCGCTATTACGCGAACTAGCCTCCATTGTTAGCAGACTGCTATTAAGCCTTGTTAATGTGTAGTACTCACTGAATGTTTAATGCGGAATTATTGTTTTTAAACTTGTTGTTAGCAGACTGCTACTACGCCTTGGTAATGTGCATTAGTCACTGAATGTTTAAGGCGGAATTAGTGTTTTCATACTTGAGGTTGCTTCAGCGGAATTACCGCTATTACTCTAGCTAGCCTCCGTTATTAGCAGACGGCCATTACACCTTGTTAAGGTGTCTTAGTTACTGACTACCTTAAGTGGAATTAGTGTTGTTAAACTTATGGTTACCTCTGTTGCTCACTAATTGCTCGCAATCTTGCCTTGCGAATGTGTACTCATTGCTACTGTTTTATTTGTGCTTGGTTGTAAGGCTTGAGCAGATTATTCCTGTCCTACTACTCCTGCCATTGTGCGGTTATTTCTCAAACAGTGCTTCTTTTTTTAGTTCTCCTAACACGCTCTTACTCGCTGAACTCATTAATAATCTGGTCTCGCATTACAGTGCGGTCGCAATTACCTACTGCGACACCCACGTGGAGCTTGTCTTCCCTGTACTACTGGTATATGTATACCACCCAGTCCAAGAAATAAGGAACACGCTGTGTACCTGTTCTAACTCACGATTAGTGGGCAGTGGACTGTACCGCTTTCATCATTATATTCCCCTAACTTGAAACTAAGATATTTAACTAGTGAAGCTTGTCTTGCCAGCAATACTGATATGACGAGAATATCTAAGCCAAGTAATACGGAACACTCTGTGTACCTGTTATAACTCATGATCTTACCCACTGTGCAATATTGTCCCCTCTCCCTACAAATATCTGCTCAGGAATTGCAAATTAAGTACACTACAGCTGTATCTAGGACTGCTTTGTAGATGTCTACTGTTGGACATTTCTTTTAAAGTTATTGCATCCAAACATTGCTGCTGCTTTTTGGCAAGCTCAGTTACAATACCTTAGTCCTTAAAGTACTGTCTTTATTAAATGCAATGCCTAAGGGTTTTATTGTAGAGTAGCCATAATATGTACTATAACACTGCTCATCAACCTACAAATACTAGATTTTACTGTATGATGAATGAATGTATAATTTTGTTATAACAGTCTTTGCGCTATGTATCACTGCTTACTATGCTAACCTTTGTTTCCACCATTACATTTCTCTCCCTCCCTTACCTAAGTTCCTAGCTCAACAAGGACCTGAATCTCTTCTTAACCTCAAGCTCTATTGTGACCTTGTGGCCCAATCACACTGCTCTGGCTGCACCTACCTGACTGTATTTCCTGACATCCTCTAATTAAAGAAGGAAGAAAGTAGGTTATTTGAATCAAACCTTTTGTGCTGTAGGTCTCTAGTTTTCTGCCCTACCAGTGTCCTAAGGCTACCCGGGGACTGAGTTTCAGCAGCTTTTCCCCACCCTCCACCTCCTCCTCCTCCTCCTCTTCTAGCTTCCACATAATACCTGCAACTCTTATTCTGTCTGACCTGCCTCACTCCCACTGGTCTTTCCAGAGCTCCTGACTAGCTGAGTCTTTCCTACACCTTCCCCTTTTTGTCCCCTATACCACCGTTGTCCACTAGGTGGCGCTCCTATCCCTCTCCCTTATTCTTTTCTTTACATTTACTCTATCCCTGTCTCACCTCTTCATTTTATTATCTCTCTTTTTCCCTTCAATCTATCCCTCTCAGCACTTCACTACCCCTCTCCAGATTCTTCCCCTGACACTTTACTGCACTTTCCTATTTCTGGATATCCTCCATCCTACCAAACCCTCCCTCATACTGCTCTTACATACTTACCTAAAGCTACCTGCATCTCTGATTGTCTCCTCTCAACTCCTCATTCACTTGTCTCTGCCCCGCTCCGCTTCCCTACCCTACTCCCAAATCTCACCCACCCCCAGTGGTCCTACCTTTATACACACTAAGCCACACCCCTTCCTCATCCCACCTACTTGTTAACTACTCACATCCTGCACCTAACCACACCTTTCCTCCCACACCTCTGTCACTACTACTCTCTACTACTGGTTACTTCACCCCCAACCATCTTTGACTCCTTTCTTCATATAGTTCTTCCTGATTTTTCTACCTGGCCCTCTTTTCCCTTTTCCAACCACACAACAAAAATTTCATATTACCATTCTTCTAAGCATGCCTACTATATCCAAAGTCCCCACTCTAAATGTCTCCCTTATATCAATCTTCTTACCCATCCTTACCTCTGCCTACCTCCTCACCCATTATGAGAAACCCAATTTATTCCTCACTAACCTCCCTCCAAAACACATTACCACACCAAATATAGTCTACTCCCACAAACACATAAACATCATTTCCTCTCCTTGTTACTTGTCGCCGCAATACCATCGATGTATCCATATAAAGCTTCTGAACCTGAACACAAAGAAATGGAAACTTCTCACAAACATCCCACATAACCCCATATCCGCATCCATAAAGCATCTCTTAAAGGATGGGGACATACACCCTAATCCAGGCCCTACCATAGCAGTTTCACTAAATAACCACCACACATCTGACCAAAATCCCACTAGTCTAAATAAACATACTAACTCCCTACTAATAGCGCACCTAAATACTCGCAGTATAAATAACAAAATTGCCCACATTCATGCTCTACTTGAAACTCACTCAATTGACATTTTCTGCCTTACAGAAACTTGGTTAAAGCCAGGAATCAAGGATAACGAAATAATTCTTCCTGGCTACAACATTCTGAGGCAGGACCGCCTAAAGCGTAAGGGAGGAGGAGTAGCACTCCTTTACAAAAATGGACTCCAGATCTCCTCTATTAATGACATCCCACCTTTGCAAAATAAAGCTGAAATCCTCATCTCTAAACTGCAGATTAACCTTAAAAAATCCATCTATATAATTTGTCTCTATTTACCCCCTGGTAATAACAACATAATTATTGAAGAAATCCTTGGATGGGTGTCTACAAATTACCCACAGGAAACAATAGTACTAGGTGACTTTAATTACGACTGGAAAACCATTAATACCATTAACCCCTCCACACACATTAATCTCCATGGTTTTACTCAAACTATCAACCTAACGACCAGAATTAACAAACCTACTAACAAAGAAAGTACCTTAGACTGGATACTCACAAATAAAGACCCAACTACTTACAAGGTAGGTACCTTACCAGACGATCTTAGTGATCACATGCTTACCTACATAATAAGACAAAAAAATGATATCTTTATCACCCCAACATATAGAACAATTTGGTCTAAGAAACATTTCAACCCCGAACTCTTCCAGAACGAACTTAGAGCTTGTGATTGGAAACCTGTTAAAAACCTTCCACTCAATGAAGCTGTGACATATTTTAACTCACAATTTCTTGCTATCCTAGATAGGCATGCGCCCCAACGATCTATTAGAATGAAATTCAAACCAGCCCCGTGGCTAACACTTGAAACTAAGAATAAAATACTACAAAGAAATAAAGCATGGCATAAATGGAGAACTAACAGAACCTCCCCTGATAGACAAATCTTTAGACAATTTAGAAATATGACAAAAAGGGCTATACTATCTGACAAAAAGAACTACTATAGCAAGCTTCAACAAACTCACCAAAAGCAACCTCAGAAATTCTGGGCAAGCATCAATAGTCTCCTTAAACCTGGTCACTGTAGTACACCATCTCCTCATGATGCTGACCAAAACACCCCACTCCAAACTGCGAATATTTTCAACACCTACTTTACAGAGACCATCCAGTCCTTAGCAAGCCAGCTTTCTTCTGATAATATGAACCAAACTTCCCATAGTTCTATACCCCTACCAACTTTCACATGTCACCCCATCTCTACTAACTCTATCTATAAAATCCTCCTAAAGCTTAAACCTTCTTCCCCCTCAGCAGACCAACTACCTGCTGAGTATCTGCAAATAGCAGCAAAATCCATTGCCTTTCCCATATCCATCCTACTAAATAGAACCATTAATGAAGGTATCATCCCTGAAATTTGGAAGGTCTCCCATATCATTCCACTTCATAAAGGTGGTAAATCCACTGACTATTCTAACTACAGACCAATAGCTCTTCTTTCACCCTTAGCTAAAGTCATGGAAAAATGTATTCACCATCAGTTACTTAACCACTTAATAAAACACAATATTTTGGCTACTTGCCAACATGGCTTTAGGCCATATCACAGCACCACCACCGCCCTTCTATCCTTCACTGATACCATCAATAAAAACCGTAATAACAGCACCCTCTCTTCTGCTCTCTTCATCGACCTGTCAAAGGCTTTTGACATGGTCAACCATCCCCTACTGATAAATACCCTTGAACTTCTGGCTCTCGACCCCCCAGCTATTCAATGGTTCAAATCTTACCTTAACAATAGACAACAAGCAGTTGTCTGGCAAAATAAACTATCATCCCTTCTACCAGTCTCCATAGGAGTCCCCCAGGGCTCAATTCTGGGACCTCTTCTTTTTTCTCTATTTATCAATGACCTTCACATTGCAGTCCCTGAGGCCACCTGTATTCAATATGCCGACGATTCCACACTTATATGCTCTGCTAACTCCACCTCAGACCTCCACTACATAACCCAAAATGTATTTAACATGGTTGAAGACTGGTTCCTAAAACGTTGCCATCTTCTGAATGCCAAAAAAACCAAGCTGCTACTATTTCCACCTACCAATAGGTCCCCACCTATTGATCTCTCTATTGTATCTATCAAAGGCACCCTGATAACACCTGAACAATCTACCAAACTGCTAGGAGTGATTATCGACAACAACCTCACCTATGATATTCACATTAACAACACCATACAAGCAGTGAACAGAAAAATTGGTTCCTTATACAGAATCAAACCTTTCCTTACTCCTCAAGCCAGAACCACCATTGCCCACTCTCACTTAATCTCTATGCTTCTCTATGCTTCATCTATTTATACTAATCTAAAAAGAACTAACCTCCAAAAAATTTCTCATATCTATAACAATATCGCCAGGTTTGCTACCAGCAACCCATACAAGACACACCATTGTCTTAATCTTAAGCAACTCAACTGGCTTGAATTACCTAGCTTACTAACATTTTCCCAACTCATCATTGCTCACAAAATCTTTTATCAACCTAAAAATACTCCTATTCTCACTAACCTTATCACCCCATACACAAATCTAACTTCACTTCGTTCCTCTACTAGATTACTTGTTTGTACTACAAAATCTAATAACTTGTCAGGTGATAGCATTTTCTCAAACACTGTTGGCAAACGCTGGAACCTCCTACCAACAGACCTAACTCAAATACCATCCCTTTCTCTCTTTAAACTAAGACTCAAACTTCACCTAAAATCTCACTGGATGTGCCCCTGCACAAACCCTGACTAATTGCTTCCTCTTTCACTTCTATCTTCCTACTCCCTAGGGTCCACTTTCACCCTTTACCCCACTAATGCAGATTACTGATCTCCTTTCTTATTGCTCTCTGACTTTTCCTTTCTTCAACCTACTTCCTCTTCAACCTTCCTATTTCCTCCTGTTTACAAAGATTTGCATATAATTTCAATGTTTACAAGTATATTATACCTTTTTTAACAAACTACCCTTAATCTTACTAAGAGTAGTTTCATCCTCAAAAAAAAAAGAAAAAAAAAAAAAAAAAAAAACACATTATTATTTTTTTTTTTGATCAATTGATTTTTTTTTTCCCTCCATACTCTGATTTGGTTTCAATGTTTACAATTGCCTATGTAATTCCACTATTAATCTTTAATGTTTATAATGTTTGTCTGGAGCTTTTCTCCCCGGGCCTGTACTGAAAATGGACATGTATCCAGTTAGACTAGCCCGATCAACAAATGTAAAATAAATAAAAAAATATATATGTATGTATATATATATATATATATATATATATATATATATATATATATATATAAAAGAAATTAAGAAAAAATAAGGCTTACTGTTTAGCCAGAGATATTATTTGCAAGAAAGAAGAAAGGATGCATCTGAATATCTGGGTAAAGGATGACATTAGTAAAAAGAGAGGTAAAAAATAATACAAGAGTAAATTATGAGTTTTGTATTACAGCATGAGAAAAATGTGTATACAAGTAAAAAGAAGGAAAATAATAGAGAATGGAAGGTAAAAAAAATCCAGACTCAGTTAAGGAAGAGTTTGAAAAGGAAATTACAATTAGTGAATTGGATGAAGTACTTACTAAAGTAACTGTTGATTCAGTATCAGGCACAGATGTCATAGAGTATGTAACACATAAGAAATAAGTGGATTGGAAAAGAGAATATTTTGTAAATGTAAACAAAACCAAAGAAAATATAAACTTGACTGTATGTCCAAAAACCAAGACAATTTAAAACAAAAAACACACTATACAGAAATGGCTCACAAAACTTGTTAGCTTTTTCTTATTTTGTTAAATAGACTTCATTAGAAAACTTCATACAAATCAGATGAACCTGTAAATGTGTTTTAAAGTCACCTACATCACAAGAACTATCCAAGCAGCTTAAGAAATAACCAGTATCTCAAATCCTTAAAGCAACAGACTAAACTATTTCAAAACATTAAAAAAAGTAAAACAATCTTCAAATTATTTTATAATACAATTATTTCAAAATTTGATAAATCAATTCGCCCTTCATTTTAGCTTGCATTTAATACTTAAATTCTCATTTTAACTTGGATAATTTCTTGCATTTAAAATAATTTGCCAAAGCAGTTCACCAAATTATTGAAATCACCACCCTTAACATCCTGACTAACTTTTTTAATTACTAAAAATTCAAACTTCTTAAAACAGTTGCATTTATTGAAATGTTTAAACAGAGCATTCTTGGTATCCTTATTTTTTATATCCCTTAAATGTTGACCAATATGATCACCTAAACTTCTAATAGACTTCCCAGCATAAAAAGCAGAACAGTAGCAGCATTTTGCTAAAAATAACACATCTTCTGTCTTACAGTTTCATGAACCTCTAATATTGTGAGGCTAAGAGTCACCTGGAATTTCAGAAAAGGGGTAACAGTAATGTATCTACAATAAAAACAATTCATATAGCAAAACATGCCTTGCTTTTGAAATCTTTTTGTATCCTCTATTTTAAATTATTAAAACCTTCAAATACATCTTGAATATTTTTACTACTCTTATTAACAAAGTAAGTTTTTTCTTAAGTAATTGCTCAATATCTTTACTCCCCTTAATACTTCTCAGTGTCTTTCTATAATATCACTGTTATTTACTGTCTAAGGAGTGCATAATAACAAATTATTAAGATTTGATATCCTATCATCACCCTTCTTGTTTAAAAATTATCATATTCAGACTTCTGAGTTAAAATTCCCACATACTTATCCCATCTCTTAGATATTATGTCATCAATAATGCTATTTATTAAATTTATTAAATACTCTGGATACTCTCTTTTACTTAAAAAATGTTTTAAAACTACCATCTGCTGTTTAGAATCATTATCTTCCAAAACCAACCTGCTCAGTTTAAAAAAATGACTTTTTACCACATTTCTTTTTGTGTGCTTAGGATGACAATTTAAACAAAATGCAAATAAGAATTAACAAAGGTTTCTTTTCTGCAACTTTCTGAATTCACAACATTATCTAGTGCATTCTTCTTAATTAATAAAGCTGAATATGAAATGTTATCATCAAATTTATAACTAAACGTTAAAAACATACTATTCTTAACATATTTCATAAAAAATGATAATTCATCTTTGTTACCCCTCCATACAACAAATAAGTCATCAGCAAAACATACATAAAAATAACATTAGACTAGCCTTCACAATTGCATAACATAGTTTCCTCCCAGTAACCCAAAACAATGTCAGCAAACAGTAGCTATTGCTACTCATGAAATCTGATGATAACACTTATTTCCAAACATGAACTAAAATATTTTCTAAAATAAGCTTCATTAAAATACAAATAAAATTAATATCCTCATTATCAAAGGAAGATTTTAAATTCAAGAATGTTCAAATGTTTCCAAATCAATGCCAATGAAAATACTAGTATAAAGTAACTCAATATCTAAAGTAAAAAAACAAATTGTTCAAAATCAATAATAAACGAGTCTCTCTGACTCATATGTAACATAATAGGGACATCAGGAATGGAAAGCTAACTAGTACTTTATACACACATAGTCTTGAATATGCCAATTTAAAAAAGTTTATTTTCATTATTGTTGAATATATATATATATATATATATATATATATATATATATATATATATATATATATATGCACAAACAATGCAATGTCTTATTATTAATGGTTTTAGTAATATAGGTTTTAAAACAAGTTTAATTTTTAAACTTTTAACATATGTTTATATTTTATGTTTTAGATGTTTTATACGAATATGTATAAATGTTACAACATTGCAGAGATTGTAATAAGTTATTTATTTATTTACTGCTTGTGGACAGGTGTGGAGCTTGAACCACAGATGCCTGCACATGGAGTCAGGATTCTAGCCATTACACTATCTCGGCTTCTTTACAATGCAGTTTTTATATATGCATTTTAATATTTGCATTTTAGTTCACTTTGTTAACCAGCATTACACACAGGATATGATATCAGCACACACTTCCTATTTAAAAGTGAATAATGTTAGTACCTGCATGACTCTGATGATGCCTGAATAAAAACGGATGAAAGTGCTTAGTCTGAGATGTTTTTAGCATTTATTTTACCTTGTGGGTTTTTAATAAAGGTCTGCCTTGCTCTGAAACATGTTGGTTTGATTTTTGCTTTTTGTTTGTGATTTTAGAAAATATGCTTTCATGTTTGGGAATGAGTGTTATCATCAGATTTCAGGTGTTACAATGGGGACTATTGAGACTCCTGTTTTTGCTAATATTGTTTTGGGTCACTGGGAGGAAAATGTGTTGTACAATTGTGGAAGCTATGTAATGTTGTTATTAATACATGTTTTATTGATGACTTATTTTTTCTCTGGAGGGGTAACAAGGATGGATTATTATTTTTATGGAATAGCTTAATAATAGCACATAGTTTATTATGTTTGTTTATAAATTTGATGATAATAACATTTCCTATTTGGATTTATTCATTAAGAAGGGTATACTAAATAATATTTTGAATTCAGAAATTTATAAAAAAGAAACTTGTGCTAATTCTTATTTCCAATTTATATGTTGTCAACCTAAGCATACAAAAAGAAATGTGGCAAAAAGTCAGTTTGTTAGACTGAACAGGTTGGTTTTAGGAGATAATGTTTTTAAATAGCAGATGTTAGTTTAAAAACAATCTTTATTTGGGAGACAGTATCTAGAGTATTTAATAAAAAGTGTTATTGATGAAATATCATCTAAGAGGTGACATAAGTATGTGCCAATTTTAAATTGAACTTCTGAACATAGTAATTTTTTTATACAAGAAAGCGTATGACAGGATTCCAAATCCTATAGTAAAAGTAATAGGGGTATTACAGACTGAAACTTGGAAGTGATAAGGGTAAATAAAGGCATTCAGCAATCAATCAGGGAAAAATAGCTTTCTTAATAAGAGTTGTGAGAATATTAAAGATTTATTAGATAGTTCTAATTGATTTAAACTACATGATATAGCACGATTTCAGAAGCAAGATATATTTTGCTCTATGAATTGTTCTCATTGTGGGTACATTGCTCCATATATTTATGTATGTATATATATATATATATATATATATATATATATATATATATATATATATATATATATATATATTATTTATTTAAAACAATCTTTATCTATATATGGGTTCCCTTCAGAATCAAGAACTACTGAAATCCCAAATTTCAGTAGCCCGAGACCAGAAGGGCGAAAGTGCAGAATACCGAAACACCAGAAGCACAAAATTCATAATCCCGAAGTTCAGAGATTTTGAATTAGCAGTTCTGGTGTTGCGGTGTGTGAGTGGGTGGTTGAAGATGTAGGTAAGTGTTTGTGTTTTAAGGGTTTTGGGTAGGAGCTTTAGTGTGTGTCTGTGTGTTTTGTTAGTGTGATGTGTGTGTGCGAAGGGAATGTAGCTTGTGTGGTTGTGTTTTTGTGTGTTTATGTAGTGCGACCTCAGCGTTAGTATATTTAAGTAGGGGGTGTGGGGGTGCAACCCCCACATGGGAGGTGCAGGGGTGCTTGCCCCCCTGCTTGTATGTAGGGTAGGTGCTTGTGTATGTGAAGGGAGGTATATATTTGCATTTGTGTCTGCGGTATGTTTAGTGTAGAAGTCACGATTTTAAGTGTCATGCTTCTGGGGTTTCGAGTTTATGGATTTTCAGCTTCATGGTCTAGAGATACTGAAATTTGAGATTTCAGTATTTTGAGATTATGAAGTGACTTTTATATATATATATATATATATATATATATATATATATATATATATATATATATATATATTATAAACCCCTTTTTTGACATTCTAGATGATTCTAGGACTCCTAGAATTAGAAAGTTTTACCATTGTAAGACAGAAGGTATTGCATATTTGGCAAAGTGCTGATCCTGTTCTGCTATTTATGATGGGAAGATTGTTCAAGGTTTACGTTATCTTATCAGTGAACATTTAAGGGCTATAAAATAAGGATACAAAATGCTCTGTTTAGACATTTCAGTAAATGTGATTATTTTAAGAAGTTTGAATTGTTAGCAATTGAAAAAGTTAGGCTATTGGGGTAGTGATTTCAGTAATGTGGTGTAGTGCAGAGAATTATTTTGGCAAATTGTTTTAAATGCAGGTAATTATCTGGCATTAAATGAACATTAAGTATTAGGTGTGAAATAAAATGAAAGAAAAATCTCCTTATCAAATTATGAAATAATTGTATTATACTATGAAATAATGTGATGAGTATCCTTACAGGTTTTTAATATTTTGTAAATTTTCAAATATATTTATTTAAGGGTTTGAGATAGTGATTTTATCTTAAGCTTCCTGGAAAGTTAATCTGACATAGATGATTTTAAAACGCGTGTAAAGGCTTATCTGGTGTTTAAAGTTTTCTCATGAGGTCTTTTTAATAAAGAGACAAAAGTTTTCAGAGATGTTTCTCTGTAGTGCATTTTTTGTTTTAAATTTTATTTTTAAATGTAGTGAATGGATGGTTGAATGATGGATTTGTTTGTGAAGGGTTATGTAGTGGTTTATTAAAATGTATATGGAAGAAAGATGTCAATAATGAAATAAACAATTTGGAAACCCATAACATTAAATAATACAAATTATAAAATTTTAATGTGAATAAGACAGAGGAGAATGGAAGGAAGGTTGATGGCTATTATGGAAGAAAGTATATATGGTATAAAAAGGAAGATATGCCAAGAATTGCTGTTGGTTGTGACAGAAATTGTGGACGATATTATAAGTAAAAGGGAGGATGTGAAACTTATGATGGGATATTTTAGCAAGGCATCCAATGCAGGAGGACATATTGTTTTATGGGATATTATGGAGAAGTATGGAATACGTGATAGAGTTAGGAGTGTGTGTATGTCAGCATATCAAAATAATAGAGTAACATTGTTAGTGAATAGCTGACTGAGTAATGATATATGCAAGAAGTGTGGTACAAGGCAAGGATGTCCCATGAGTGGAATATTATTTGCAATTTATTTATTTATTTATTTGCAATTTCATTACCGGGGAAGTCCACTGGGCCGAATTGACCCATTTTCAGTGGAGGCCCAGGGAGTAAAGCTCCAAGATGCATTATACAATTTAGATACAACTGATAGTTAATATTAAAGATATTATGTAAAATAGTTACTCATAAATGCATTCAGTATCATGCAGAATTAAATTCATTAAGCTTGAAGGTAGGGATCATACAGTTTCATTTGAGGAAAACAGATATGGGTTAGGTGTGGAAACAGTTTACATACAAACCTTTTAGGAAAATGTAAATACACTTTACATGCACAAATCAACAGTAGAATGCTATTTACAATATTTACAAGGTTGGGCTGTGTGAGGGTAGCTATAGGAGTTGTTGATAGCTTAGACAGAAGCTATAGAGATTGTTGAGAGCTTAGATAGGCTCATAGGAAGATAACTATGAGTTGTAGAACTTGCTAACCAGAGTGAGAACCCACCTTGGATTAGGCTGGGTGAAGGCAGATACATTTCCATTTAGTGGGCATGTGTTTGAATAGTTGGGTTTTGAAGTTTTCTGAGTTTGGTATGGTTCTTAGTGTGGAGGGAAGGGAATTCCATTTTTTGCTTAGTGAGAAAGATAGGAGAGGTTGGCCAGCAGGATGTTTAGGTTTATTGATAGTAATTAAGTTCTGATTTTCAGATCTGAGAGCTCTGTTCGGTGTATAAGGGGGAAGGATGTTAGTTAGAGCAGGACATTTTGTTGGGTGAAATATGAGTCTATGTGCAGTAGTGAGTTGGAGATAGTCTAGGTAGTTTGGGAGTTCAAGCCAAGTCAGGGATTGTAGGGTTAGGCAGTGATGGGTGGTATTTTTAGATTTAGAGGCAAATTTAGAGATTTTGTTGTAGCAGTTTTCTAGTTTACAGGTGATAGAGGAGGACAGGTTGGTTAGGAGAGGGGCTCCATATAATAAGGATGGAAGAAGATAGGTCAAGGCCAGAGTTTGCCTGGTAGTGTTGGAGAGAAAGTGATTATTCCTATACAGCATACCTAGCTTTTGGTGGGTTTTCTTAATATTTTGTTGATTATGAATATCAAACTTGAGGTGTTCATCTACAGTAATGCCAAGTAGTTTGGCAGAGGGGACTACTTATATAGGTGAGTTGGTTTGACTATAGACTTTGAAGTTGTTTTTATCATAGGAGAGGATCTTTGTGGGAGGGAATAGTAGAATCTTTGATTTATTTGCATTGAGAGAGAGGTGGTTTTGGAACATCCAGTTTTCAGTTGTTGAGAAGGCAGTTTGGGTTTTAGTCAGCAATTCAGAGAGGTTTGAGGCAGAGCAGACTAAGGCTGAATTGTCTGCATATTGAATGACTTTAGCATCAGGAATAGCAGTGTGAAAGTTATTGATGAAGATGTTAAAAAGCATTGGCCCAAGGATGGATCCCTGTGGTAAGCCAGTTGGAGTAGTTAGGAAGGAAGAGATGGAGTTCTTCCATTTGACTGCCTGTGATCTGTCTGATAGATAGCTGGAGAACCAGGATAAAGCATTATGTGAGAGATTAAGGTTTGAGAGATGACAGACAAGGTGCTTGTGGGAAACAGTATCAAAGGCTTTAGACAGATTGAGTAAAACAGTCAAAACTAAGTGGCCTGAATCTCGGGCTTGATTGACAGTTTTTAGGAAAGAGAGTAGAGCAGTTATTGTGCTATGGTCTGGACAGAAGCCATGCTTGGTAGGAGTGAGAAATTGTTTTGGATCAGGAAAAGCATAAGTTGGAGGTGGATGCATTTTTCTGGGATTTTGGAGATTGGTGAGAACAAAGCAATGGGGCAAAAGTTTGAGATGCTGGTATTTTTGCCTTCTTTATGAAGAGGAAGAATATAAGCTGAGTGCCAGAGTTTGTGGACATATGATTCTTTTATGGATTGGTTGATAATGATGCTGGTTGGGAGAGCAATGCCATCAGCAGCACATTTTAGGAAGGAAGAGGGAATATTGTCAGGAGCGTTAGAGCAAGGTTTACGTTTGGACAAAAATTTTTTTATAAAGTTAGGGGAGATGAGGTTGAGTTCAAACAGATGAGGTGAGTTAGAAGGGGGAGAGTATAGAGCAGTTGGGTTATTATTGGGAAATGTCTTGGTAAGGCTAGTAATAGTGTCTACGAAAAATGAGTTAAATTCAGAGGCTAGTTCGAGGTCAGATTTACTTGGGTCAGGACAGGGATTATTCTTGGAGCCTGGATTGAGGTGTGAGTTTATTGAGTTCCATATTTTTTGGGGGGTTTTATTGTTATTGGACTGAAGTTTGATATAGTAGGATTTTTTGTATTTGGTGACTAGTCGTTTTGCATGGTTGCAGAGCTGTTTATATTGGAGCAAGGTATTGGCCAGTTTATTGTTTTGGCAAAGCTTCCATAGTTTGTCTCTGTGGTGCATAATCTGTTTTGTCTCTTTGGATAGCCAAGGAGCAGTTTTAGTTTTTATAATTTTGTTTTTTAGTGGGACTAGTGAGTTTAAAGTATCAAGGAAGACAGAGTTGAACTATTCTATAGCCTTGTCAAGAGGAAGGATGTTTAGAATTTGCCAGTTCTTTTGTTTGATAGTATTTGAGAAAGTAGCTTAGTTGAAGCTACTGAGGTTACGAGTTTGAATGTATTGAGGCTGGTGTGAGGAGGGACTAGTTAAGCGATGCATGAATGCTCGGAGGTGGTTGCTAAAGGTATCAGGAATTGTGCCAGAATTGGTTATTTTATTTGGATCTGTGACTAAGATCCAATCTATAGTGGATTCGGGAGAGTTTATTTTGTTAGGTTGAGTGATGGAGAAGATTATTTGAGTGAAGTTATAGAGGTTAATGGATAGGGAGGGAGAGGGGCAATTGATTTTATTCCAGTCAATATTCACATCACCAAGGATATAAGTTTCATAGTTAATTTCAGTAGAGGCCCATAGGAGAATATTTCCGAGTGGAGAGATATTGTTACCGGGTAAGATATATAGGGCAATCATGCAGATATTTTTATGATTATTTACTTTTAAAATTCTAGCAGTTAGTTCAGTGTTCTGGAATTGAGGAATTGGAATTTGGAGGGGAATTAAGGTAAGAAGGTTGGAGTAGACTAGGGCAGTGCTTCCACCTTTTTTATTTAATCGGTCATTTCTGAGACAATGAAATCCTGGGGTCAGAATCTCAGAGTTGGAGATAAAGGGCATGAGCCAGGTTTCAGAGATGGCTAAGATATCTGGTTGGTTAAGGCTTAACCAAGCTTGAAATTGGTGTACTTTTTTGTTTAGAATTTGTGCATTAATTGTAAAAATCTTTAGGGTGTTGAGATAGGGGGAAGAGGGTAAGGGATGAGTGTTGTTAATAAAGGATGTAGGACCAGGGTTAGGATGGATATCACAAGCTTGGACTAGGTTGTTGAAGGAGATATCCTTTAGCCATATTGGTCTGCCAGGCATGAATTTTGGTAGATTGTAGATTGGAGCAGGTGACAGTATCTTGACTTTAATGGAGAAGAGTTTAGGGTGGAATAGGTGCAGACTGTTGAACTGAATGACAGAAGAGGAGAGGAGATAGAGTGGAAAAAGGAGTAAGAGTAAGGGAGAAGGTGGGTTTTTATGGTAGTTGCCGTTGTAGGTGGTTTTGGACAAGCATAGGTGGAATAAGAGGTAGCATAGTATAAGGGAAGTAGGAACACAAAAAGGAGGCTGGGGGACAGGAAGGTGTGATAACTTGAGGAGAGCATGCTGGAGCAAAGAGAGAGTGGTATGAGTGGTTAGGAAATTAGAGAAGGCTATGAAGAAGAAAGAGGTTAAAAAGTGATGGAGGTATTCTAGAGATTTAAGGAATGACGAGGGGACAATAATTATTGGGTGGAGTACAAATTACAGAGTTTAAGAAGGATGGCTGTAGGTGGGAGGAGTAATGAGGGTGGAGTTGGTATTGGGTAATTAGGCTGCAAGGGTGCAATGGTTAGGAATGTGATAGTGAGTGAAGTAGCTTATTAAATTCAAGCTGCTCAATATGTGATATAAAAAGAGCTGGTGATTCCAGAAGTTTTGACATACACAGACAATATAATGGTATTAATTAAGAACAAAATATGGGTGAGGGAAATTTTAGTTTATCTGAATAAAAGTTTAAAGGAAATAGGAATGATGATGAATAAAGATACAAAGCTAGAGTTTGGGAGATGTGGTAAAAATTGGGGATGTGCATTTTTCAATGCATGAAGTGTCCTTTCTAGGAATAAAATTTGGAAAAATGCTGCAGTTATAATGCAATGGAAGGGTTTGATAAAAGAAATGAGCCAGCTCGTAAAACTCTACTGCCAATCATTAGCGGATCGGAGTTCCGCTGTGGTGACCCCTAACTGGGAAAAAGCTGAAAGACTCAAACAATTTATTCTGTGGAGGTCATATTGTTTAACATTCAGGAAAAAAGGCTTATTTTGTGAATTCTGTAGTAATGGAAAAAATTGCATATATGTCAAATGTTTACATGATCCCAAAAAAATATGAAAAGGAAATAAGACAATTAGTCTTTTCTTTCATATGGTGTTTAAGATTAAAGCTGAGATGTGTTATGTATCAGTAAAGAAGAAGAAGGGAACTGCAGTTGCTAAATATAGTTGTTTGCTCTGCTTCTTTAAAATTGTATAGATTATTAGAGTTGGTCAAAGAAGAAAATGAGAAATTGATGGTGAAAATATTTAAATATAAGTAAAAAAGGTCTGTGAGAGAAAAAGAAAATGCAAATGAAAAAATTAAAAACTATCAAGAAAAAGTGCTAACATAAACAAAAAATGAATGATATAGAGAAAGAAGGATATGGTATAATATTATGTAAAGACAAAGGAAAATTTAGTAGAAGAAATGATTAAAGCTATTAAAGTAAAGAAAAGGTTGTGTACCAAGATACTAGAGTACCAGGATTTCCTATAGAGACTGCTAATAAACAAGTTATCAGTAATGGGGAATATGAGATATAAAAATAAACTTGAAGCATTGTGTTCATTTTGTAGGGAGGAAGAGACAACAGATCTTTTTTCTACTGAAATGTAAAAAAATTGGCGAAACTTTGCAAAAGTTGTGTTAAGAAAACTCCATTCTCTAGATCATTCTCAGTATCTCTTCTTTAGATCTAATGTGGTCCAGTATCTTATAGAACCAACATACTTATTAAATCAGCCCTTGTCATTGGAAAGTAATGCAGAGGATTAAGGCAATGAGCTATTAATATGCTGCATCATGTAGTCTAGGATTTAACTTTGGCAACCTTCAACTATCTATGGTGTGACTTTGAGCAAGTCTTTTAACCAGTCAGTGCTTTGGGGTAAATGGAAAATTGGGCTAGGCTCCTCAGTGTTATCCTAGACTTCATGTTTAGAAATTGCCTATGACCACCTGGGGAAGTATTTAGTTTCTATGAACTCTGATTTCTACTTTTTAATTTAACATAAAATAAATACTAGACTGGCTTTGGAGTAATTGTTACAGCATTTGTGGAGGCTGTAGGGTTTTGAGAAAACAGATACTCTGCATGTTTTTTTTCCTTGCACAGTTCATTATGTCTTATGTTCGATATTTTGTAATTTCGATCATAAGACATAGACCCATACACACACACACACACACACACACACACACATATATATATATATATATATATATATATATATATATATATATATATATGAAAACATCTAACCCTCATAACATCTAAACCCAAAATATCAAGACCATAATATCTAAACTTCAAAACATCTAAAACTCATAACATCAAATCTCAAACATTGAAAACTACAAAGCAATTATAAATATCTCTCAAGACGCAAGCCCCCCTGCACCCCCCAAGTGGGAGGCTCTGCCCCCCCCCACACACACCCCTCATAAATTAAATATACCAACTCCGAGATCACACTAAAGTGGGGGGAAATAGTTAATTTCCTAATCCCACTGTAGAGCGATCTCGGAGTTGGTATATTTAATTTACTGGGGCATTGGGGGTGCAGGGGGGGTTGCCCCTCTGCAGAAACATAGTAAACAGTGTGTGGGATGTTATTTATAGTTGCTTTGTAGTTTTCAATGTTTTGAGATTCAATGTTATGAGTTTTAGACATTTTGAAGTTTAGATGTTATGGTCTTGATGTTTTGGGTTTAGATGTTATGAGCATTCAATGTTTCATATGTAACCATATATATATATATATATATATATATATATATATATATATATATATATATACACACACACACACACACACACACATATATATATATATATATATATATATATATATATATATATATATATATACATATACACATACACACAGACATATATATATATATATATATATATATATATATATATATATATATATATATATATATATATATATATATTTATAGGGTCTATATTAAATCAGCAAATGCTTAAAAAGTGAATGCTGATTTATCAACCCTGGGAAAAAAATCGCTGTTCCGAGTGTTTGGGATTTTTGCTTGAAGAGGGTCGATGAATCAGAGTTCACTTTTTAAGCATTCGCTGATTTAACATAGACGCTCTATATATATATATATTTATATATATATATATATATATATATATATATATATATATATATATATATATATATATATATATGCTATATATATATATATATATATATATATATATATATATATATATATATAGAGAGAGAGAGGGAGAGAGATAAATATATGTGGATAGATATATATCCATACTAATAAATAAGTTTACAGCAGAAAGATACATCCCATCTCTGTGGAAAAAATACTACATCATACCACTGCACAAAAGTAGCACATCTGCAAAATTTAATAACTACAGACCAATAGTAATCCTTTCTCTCCCCATCTCAAAAATATTAGAGAAATGTATTGAAATGCAGCTTAAACAATACTTAATCTCAAATAACCTGCTCTCAGAAACACAGCTTGGCTTTATGCCCCAGCATAGCACCACTACTGGTCTACTGCATTTTGGCAATATAATAAACCAACATAAAAACAACTGTCTGCCTGTGTCCACCATGTTCTTAGACTTGTCAAAGGCATTTGATACTGTCTTACACCAGCAGTTGCTCAGTCAACTCTCCTTAATAGGACTTTCATAATACTTGTGGTGTCTTAGGTACCCATTTATAAAACAACAAGCCATTAAATGGCAACAAACCAACTCATTCTTTCAACCAGTTACTACAGGTGTCCCTCAAGGTTCTATCCTGGGCCCTCTGCTATCTAATATAGTTATTAATAACCTCCACACCTCCACTCCCCATGCTAGTTTAATTCAATATGCAGATGACTCACCATTAATATGTGCAGCCTGAACAATGCATAAGCTCCAAGACATTACCGAAAAATCTCTCTGCTCTGTAGAAACCTGGCTCAAAGAATCAAACTTCCTACTCAAGCCTAAGAAAAGTAAGTTAATGCTTTTTACCTCAAAAAGTTGCCAAAATCAAAAGCAATATTTTACTGTAAAATCAGCAAATAATACTGCCATTAAAACTGTAACTCACAATAAATGTCTAGGTGTTATAATAGATGACAGTCTGAAATATGACCAGCACATACTGTGCACCATTAAATCTACACACCAGAAACTAGGGTCCATTTTTAAAATTTTTCCAAATCACAATTAAAGTTCATGAAATTGGTATTGTTTCAATCTTTGATGTTAGCCAAAAGTGCTCTTTCCAGAACCCGCAATGTGCCCAATAATGACTCCTTCAGCAATTTATATGGAGTTACATATATTGGTAAAATATCCAAGTATTATTGTAAATTTTTTTTTATAAAACCTGTTGCCCCTGCTACTACAGGAATTGTCTGGGTATCCTTCTCCCACATTGCTCTCATTTCTGCCTGCATATCCAGGTATTTTATGACTTTCTTTCTCTCTGTATGTAAGACACTGTAGTCACTGGGTGTAACAGTTTCAATAGTCAATCCTACTTTTGTCTTCTTTTCATGGACTACTATATCTGATTTTCTCACATGTATTTTTTCTTGAACTGTTGGTAATGGGTGATCCCATGTGATATAAAACATCATTTTTTATGATGCTTTTTGTCTCATGTTTCCAGTGTTTTCCAGCCACTTCAATACAATAATGTTTGCACAATCCCCAACCAATGAAACAGTCTTTGCTCATTATTATACCTTTCAGTATACAATCCTTCTGCCATTAGTATATCACAACCAGCTACAAGATGTGTGACTGTTTCCAGTTCTGTTTTACAAAACCTACATTTTTCAATTTTTCCCACATGTTCAATGGACTTTTTAAACCAATGTATGCGTAGTCCACTATCTTGGGCTGCCACTATTAAACATTCTTTTGTTTTAAATTCACATCTCTTAACCATGACTGCATTTGATCCTGAACAACATAATGTTGCTCCAAGAGTTTCCTATATTTGCAGCTATAATTATGCATGTTCCACATTCCTTGCCTTGTGATCTGATCCTTCTTTTGTTTTGTTGGCACATTCAGTTGATGCCTGATTTTTATCTACTTCTGGTTTGATTACCATTCTCGCTTGACACCAATATAATTCTGCTAAACTAAGCAGGGAAATCATCTTAGACTTTTTCTCCTCATATTTAAGAACTTCCATTACATTTGGGTCTTGCAAAGTCAACAGATATATCTGCAGTCCCATGATTACAGATCTATACATGTAATCAATTTCAAGGAGGTCCATACCTCCTTCAGAACATAGGATATATAATCTTGGTATGCACTGATTTTTAGAAAACATTGGATGAGCATGAAGCATCCTTCTTGCTTTTCTGTCTAACCTGTCCAACACATTTTGGGGCCAATCAATTACTCCAAAGCTGCAAGTTAATAAAGGAAGTCCAATCCCCAGATTTAATAAACTCTGTGTATGAATAATGTTATTCCTACACAGAGTGAATTGTGTCCATGCCTCCATCTCCCTCTTGGCAGTGCACCTTCCATATTAATGAAAGCGCACTACTGAGGGGGAGCCGTGTACACAGATACTGAATCAGTTCTAGGGAGTGTGTTACAGTAATGCTTGCAGATTTGTAACATGCCCCCTGCAGTTCCAATATGCCGTACAGCAATTCCAATAAAGAAACTGTCCTTTGACACTTAAATGGAAGATGTGAAATGAATGTCAAGTAGGGGTGTGTTACAGTATCCGTAACACACCCCCTGTAATGTAAAAGTGTTGTACAGCACTAAATAAATGAAAAGAAAGTGTCCTCAGGCACTTAAGCGATACTGTGTACTGTAATGTCATGTAGGTGTGTGTTACAGTATCTGTAACACCCCCTGCATTATAAAAGTGCCACACAGCACTAAATAAATAAAGAAAGTGTCCTTTGACACTTAAATAATACTGTGAACAGTCATTTCATGTAGTGGTGTGTTACAGTATCTGTAACACACCCCCTGCATTGGAAAAGTACTGTATAGCACTAAAACAATAAAGAAAGTGTCCTTGGACACTTAATTTACTAATGTGAAGTGTAATATTTTAATTTTCAATTAATGGTGAATTTTTTTTATTATTTTGTTTTCCTCAAAGTTTAAGCATAGCTGAGGGGATTTGCACAGCATGGCGCAGTGCATAGCTCAGCAGTGCTTAAACATATTAAGAAGCTATATAGAAATGTATAGCTGAAATTTTCACAGCTGAATTAGCTGAATGGTTAGTCATGGCTTCATGTGCAGTAGGCACATGGTTTAAATACCAAGACAAACATTCAGCTTTTACATGGGACAGCATTTTTATATTAATTGTTATTTTATTTATTTATGTAGTTATTGTTTTTTGTTTACCAGGGTAGTGTAGCTGGTCCAGAATCCCAATGTCAGTGGAGATATGAGGTGAAAACCACCATTTAAATAGAAATGGCTATACAATACAGTCACAGCACAAAGTAGCTTAATGAAAGCACATAGGGAGAGGTCATGTAAAGTAAAATGCATACACTTAATAATAGTGTATCAATAATAAGTAATTGCTATCCAATTCCTATTTTTTAAGGGAAAAAGCTTGTTTACCCTTAGCTCAGTTTTGCTAAGAACTGCTAAGCCAAGCTAAGCATTGCTTGAACAGGTCCTGTCTGAGCAATACTTATCAGTGCTTAGCTTTGCTTAGCTGGTTTGAACATTGCTGAGAAGTCCCATTCTAAGCAGTATTTAGTTCAACTAAGCAGATTTGTGCACTGCTAAGTACTGCTCATCATTTCCCTCTTTGAGCACTGCTCAACTCAGCTTAGCAGGTTTGTTCACTACTGAGATTTGCTCAGCATTTTTAAAAAATGTCCAATGATGGCAAAGAGTGGGACTATGGCCTTATTTAAACTGCAGAGGAAGAAATACAGACAGAACCTGTTGCAGTTTGATCCCTGTAGGAACTATTGCAGATGCAGGAGAGGGAGTGCGCTTCTAGGCACAGCACTGGGGCATGTTGGAATCCAGAGTCATGGCTGGGCTCCTCATTAAGAACTACAATGACAGACTGCTGCAGGGCCAGTACCCGGGCTCAGAATACAAGTCTGAGACCTGGGACCATCTAGCACATGATCTCACCAATGCCACTGGCATTCTACACACTGGTGAGCAGGTCCATCATCATTATGATGACCTGAAACAGAGGAAGAGAGCAGTCTTGGCCCACTGGATCCAAGATGCTTGGGACCAGAATGCCCCAGATGTTTGTAACTATATAAAGTGGTGATTTATCAAACTGTAGTAGGAATAGCTGATGGACAGCTATGCATAATGGTGTGTTTTCCCCCCACAGCTGCAGAGGAGAGGGCTCATAACATTGAGGCCCATGCTGGATGACTGACAAGGCTGCACCTGCAGTGTGGTGAGTACAGATATAACATGCAATATATATAGTCCAATAAATAAGAAAATGTAATTGTCTACTGCCATTATGTATAATGTGTTATGAGTGTACTAAATGTGTTGTTAGACAAATATTGATATAAGTGACTAATGCCAGGTACTGTGTAATGCAGATGAATGCAGCAAACAAGGTAATACTAATGAAAGAAAGCCAATACCAATACTGATGAAAGAAAGCCAATACCATAGAAATATGGTGTAGGAATGAATCTGTTAATAAAGTATACCGTGATTGCTACTCTGAAAGTAATAAATAACATTCAATCATCATCTATAGTATATGCAGTACAACTGACTTTAGAAATTTGAATGAAATATACCACTGTGTCACGTTACCCTAACTAAAACTTATTTCCAAAAACCGTTGTGTTTAATCTGGCCTGTTGCTGAAGACATACAAGTGTACAGGTGCTACACAGCAAATATGACTATGAGAGTTTGAAGTCACTGAGGTTTGTCTTATAACCAGCTGTTATGCCAAACTGTAGATGTAGAGCTGTAAAACAAGATGCAATTGAGATTTGATATATGTTCTGCAGTAAGATCAAAACCTTGAATAGTAATGTGCAGTGTATTATAGTGTATTCCCTGTAGCATTGTCTTGTGTTAACCTTTGCATTTCAGCTATATGTAGTCTTGAATGTAGGTATGCTGATGCAGGCAAGTATGAGATGCTAATAAGTGGAGACTGCAAATATATGATGTGCAAATGTGTATGGGTTGTGTATGCAACCCAGCACCCTGCTATGGTCTGTACAGATCACACATAATCACATCCAGTAGGGGGTAAATGTTTACACCTGCATTCAAGGTATTAATACACAGTTCACTATCTATCATGCATTACTGTCAGGCATGTATGTGCAACTGTCACTATAGTCTTCTGTGACACTCCACTTATATTACAAGGTCAGACTTTGTAACCAAGTGAGTTCTAGGCACAAATCAGTCAAGCAGCAGACACCAGTGCCCCAGTAGCTTAGTGTGATACGAAATTGGTATGTTGTTCATTTCTGCACACACAGACCACAGTTTAAATCCAGTGACTGGTACTCATATGTGTTTATAGTTACACACAAGTAATCCTGAATATTTGTAGAAACAGTCAGGTAGTGTTAACATATATTTTCTCCACAGGGCTCATAGGGAAAGAAATGTTTGTAATAGCTGTATGAAGGGTATACTAATAAACTGTGTACAAATGTTCCAGTGTCCAACCCCATGCCTACAAATGACAGCAGGATAGCTGTATACACTATGCACTCTTCCTGATACATGTCTCTCAAGTGTCACGCTGTCATTGTGAGTGATCACTGTTGCCAAGAACCTTGCACATAGATTTAGATCCAGTAGAAGTATATTAGCACACTCACACAGCATCAGTGCAGGGTACATCTTGTTAGTCATATATGTAACCCTGACATGTACGAGTCCCCTCTAGTCATGTACTTAGAGATGTCACAGCTTGCCCCATAGCATTACAGGTTGACAGACTAACAGGTATGTACATGTTACAGTAGCTATAGGCCTCAAGCAAATAGAAAGTGAGGGCAGACTTGTAGAGTATTGAGCAGTAGTATTGTGAAATATATAGCCTATACAGTTGGTAATAGACTGTTTTTGTCTCCCCCCATCCCTTATCTGCATCAATAATTATTATTCATATACTCTGGGTATGTTGTTCTCAAAATCTAATTTGGGACTTGTGTTCTATTATTGTTCATATATTTCAATGGTTGCTTATTAGCATACCTTGTTCAAATTCCACTGTTGGCGGCCTGTTGCCGTAACTGTTACTGGCATGCTCTTACAATAATGACTGTTATTCCATTTATACATGTTTTGTGTTTGCTATGCAATTTTCTAATTCTGTTGTTCTAGGTTAATTGGAAAACCCATGCATGCTGTTATAACTAATGTTGAAATGTTTTGTTCATGACTAACCAATACACTTTGACAAACCTCAACACTATAGCACGTTTGGGTAGGCAGATCCCAGTGGATCCACCTGTCCTGCCTCATCTGGTTGTGGCAGTAGGTCCCAGTACGTCTGGGACCCACCCTCGAGCTGCATCCTCCATTGGTCCTGCACCACCCTTGGGTGGAACCACTTCAGGGAATGGGACACATCCCCTTTCGGGTGCGGCTGCTGAGAGGTGCCTGTCACCCAACAACACTTCAGAGGTATAGTGAGCAAGGTCATCCACCATTATTTGAATGACCACCTGCACCAGATGGAGGGCAGATTGGCGCACCTCAAGGGGCAGGCTGGCCTCATTATCCAACCCACAGCACAACCACCTTTGGGGTCATGAAGGGGCAGTGGTGACTGCTCATTGGTGGGGACCTCAGTCCCACTGTTTCTATCTGGAGGCATGTGGTCATCTGATTTGCAACCACCCTCCCCATCCAAAGTGGTTACCCCCTCATGTGTCATACACTGCCCCTGTCTGCTGTCTTGTCTGTTTGCAAAAGCAAACTCTCGTACCAAACATACCTCCCCAAACATACCTATAACCCTTCCTCAACATCCCACTCTCACCTTAAAAAAAGGGGCATTTGTCCCCACAAAAAAAAATATCGTCCTATACATAGCTCTCCATTTCGCCACCATGTACACTGAAGTGAATCCATTTACCCTTGAATTACTCAACAGATTTATGTTACACAATCCCCTCCCTGTGGGGTGTGAGGCTCTAAATTCCAAATTGTCCACATCATTCACAGATGTTGCTGCACAAGAAGAGCTTTAGTCCTTTCAGACACCCATCATCCTTAGCTGCCTTTCATAATGTTTTTCCCCCTGCTTGCCCCATTTCACCACTTTCCCAGCACCCCTTTTTTCTTTTCCTTTTTTTTTTTTTTGGAAATAGCATGGGTTTAAGCAGGACTAACCACTGCTAAGAGAAGTTAAAGGGACCTAAGTGCCTCTTGGCATCACTTCACATCACACAAACCTGTGCAAACCAACTTAAAACTGCTTAAAACTGCTTTAATCACTCTATCTCATTAAGTCACTGTTCTGCCCAGCAACAAAATAACCAGGCATGGTAAGTCTCAAAACCAGTACTCTTTGCACTACAGTCAAACAATGCACCACTTCAACAAATCAGCTGTGAGAATTTTGTAATCCTTTTGTAAATATATCATGCATTGCAGTCATTTAACGTTAGAAAAAAAAGACATCACTGCTAAGTCTCAAATCCAGGATGCTGCGCACAAGAGTCAGAGCAATGCACCACTAAGCCAAGCCAGAACTGGGGGAGTTAATAATGCTTTTGCAAATATATCATGCAGTGTAGTCATGTAACATTAGGAAAAAAAGACAAAACTACCAACTATTGAACCCAGGACGCTCTGAACTGTAGACAGAGCAACAGACAACTACACCAAATCAGCTCTGGGGAAATTATTGATGCTTTTGTAAATATATCATGCAGTACAGCCATTTAACATTAGGGAAGAAATACACCTGACCACTGCCAAGTCTCAAACCCAGGATCTTGTGTATTACAGTCACAGCAATGCAACACTACACCAAATCAGCTATGGGGAGTTATTGGTGATTTTGTAAATATAGCATGCACTGCAGTAATGTAACTTTCAGTAAAAGAGATACCACTGCTAAAGTTTGAACCCAGAGCTGTCTGAGCTACAGTCAGAGCAACATACCAGTAAGCCAACTAACTTGTGGATTATAGCAACTGGCTTTACAAACATATCCTAATTGCCATTTGCACACTACTCCTACTTATAGTGGCCCAAATCACAGTGTACTTGGGCCTTTGACACTAACACAGAACCAGTACACAGACAAATAAATACTGCTGGATGTATGGGAGGCCTACAATATCAGAAAGAGATAGCAACTACACAGACTGTTGCTGAATATCCAAAGTTGTGCCCACTATTGATGACAGGGTCATCATAAAACCTACTCTGTGTGCCGACATACTGGCAAGTCAGTGCAGATTGGGGTTACAAAATCATGACAGACAGCTCAATGTCACACTTCCTACCCATCAGAACAAACATGTCCATGCTAATCCTGTGTTACACACTGTATGCATGCACATATGTCTTACAAATACACCTGCCATAATAATGACTTGGTACCTCTATCTGTTGCATGTCTAGCATCTGTCACATCTAGACACCAACAGTCCTGGCCCACAGCCTAGTCTGTAGCATGACAACTACATCCATGTCAATACAGCATAGGAATAATTGAGTCCTGCAATGTTCAGTAATACTGGTTGGTCATACCACAGTCACTGCCACCCATAGTAGCACATTAAAGGCCTGCAGGATGGGACACATTTCACAATTATGAATATGTGTAATAAATGTTGCCTACCACTCTCTGGATGTCACTATTATGTAACATATGCACCACAGGCATATGCCTCAACTGGACTGTTGTGGGTACCCTCAAACAGGCCATGCCTTGACACAACAGCTGACACCGCTCCCTCACTGACAGTAATAGCTTGCTCACCCCCAATGTCTTCACAATCCCTAGTCTGACTCCTGACAAGAATGCAGCAGCTGTGGCCTGCAACACATGCAGCAGTATGTCCAGCTACCTGCTACAGACTTAACATTGCTCCCAAACACCTAGAGCAGGGCATCCACACAACAGCAAAACATAAAGGATTGGGGGGTGTTGAGGTTATAAGGGACATGGCTCACAGTCTGCCCCTACAAACATACACAGCTGATAGACCAGCATCAGCTTAGTAGCATGCACAGTCAGATAGAAAAGGATCTATGACACTCATATCTGCCTGTCTCCTTACTCACCCCAATACACATTTACACAGTACACTGCTGCAGAATCTGAAAGTCTGTTAACAATGGCCAGACATAGCATGCAAAACTGTGGGCATAGTACATCAATCCAAACAATGGACATTATTTCCACCTACACTCTGTGATGCTGTAGCCCCCACACCTTGATAATGTCCTCCTCACAGGCCAGGAAAATGGGCAAGGCCCACATGAAGGCCTTAATTATAGCACTGTGTTGCCATGCCATTGGCTAATGGAAAGGCAACACAGCTGTTCTGGATGCAATTAGCAAGTGGGAGTCACAGATTGGTGAGCAGGCCATCACGTGTGCATGAGCATTACCTACAAAAGGCAAGCTGCTGCCTATCCTAAACAGGTCTGACACTTTCTTCATGAAGACAGACTGTGATTCTTTACAACACTAAAAGTGAATTTCTTCTGACATAGGAGCACAACACTATACCAGGTATGTCATACAATTAAGCATGTAATTACATGCATATGGGGGGATGCAGTCATGGGAAATAGAAATTTAAATGGTAGGGTTCAACAACACTTCTTGGATTGGCATGTTGCTGTTAGTCTGCTGTCCAGCACCTATGGCCATCCCTGATGGCTCTGTCTGCAGTGTCATAGATCACAGCTCTGACCCCTGAGTCACCCCAGCAATGGTCAGCTCACATATGACTATTACTGGATTGTCTGTTGTGCAATACTAACTGTGATACTGCCAGCCCAGCTAACTAAGATGTTGTAAATAATCATATGTCATTTGTGAATATTAATATGATACATATGCTTGTCTTACAAGTATAAGAGAACTATATATGTTATGTGGATATTAAACAACTGGTGCAAAAGTGTATGTTGAACTGTATGTTATATACTGAGCTTATATCTCTCAACTGTCCAGATTTTTGCAGACTGACCATGTTTGCCTCATATTTTTAGTCATTTTCTCATACATTTGTGTTTTGTCTGGCAAATCACTGGCAAAACATTCAACAAATCATTAAAGACTGGAGTCATAAAAATAGCAAACATTTGCATGTCAGATGTCACATACTTCAGAAAATTCATGCAAATGCAAAACCTGTAATTCTATCAACTGTCTAAGATTGTAAGAGCAATACTTAGAAAGCATCACTATTTTGAGGCCTTTGTCCCCCCTTTATTTGTGCCTATGTCCAGATGTCTTGATCTAAGAGGTTGAGATGCATGAGTGAGGTTCAAGAGTGTAACCACAGTGTACCATACTGGAAAAGAACAGAAAGGTATGTAAAGTATTACTTGTGCAAATGTATGTAATAATAGTAGAAGCTGGATGCCTCGAACATACAGACATAAGTTGCAAAACTTCAAGTAAATAAGCTGAACTTGTTATCGAATGTGTTATCTCAGTTTCAGTGCAGCAAGCAGACATAAATGTCTACAGCTAGAGGTTTTTGTATTGTCTTGAAACATAAATAATTACTAGGTTGAAAATTTAAGTGTTCAACTGTGTTATGACTTCCAGTTCTTCACAAACATCAGACAGATATGTATGTCTAACGCAGAGATGGTAATGTATACGTTGCTTGCTGTTAGCCTGGAAACTGAAGGCAGGTGGCAAAGACTGATGTAATCTGAGCTAACCCAGCAATAATGTTGATTATTACTTTCAGACCTGCCTCAGAGAATGCATTTTGTGTGTGTCTTTGTATCTGACAGCATCCACTCATCTGCACTTGCCTTGCTAATAGTAAGTAACTAAGGAAATGTAAATTTGTTTACATATAGATGGGAATATAGTAAAGATTACTTTAGGTGTTTGCTGTATTTATTTCAGACTGTCCTGCATAGTTGTCTTAAAATATTCCCTGTGAGTCTGAACTCTGTAGTTACTATATTGATTATTGTCTTGTTTCTTTATTACTTATTATTAAATATAGTTAAACCTTGTAATCGTGTCTGATCTGTATAGAACTAAGTAAGCTTTGAGAGTACTTGTATATGTATTTAGTGATACTGTATAGCCCACTCCAGTAGCCTTGGTCTTGGTCACACTTACCATTTGGATAATAGGTACACCACACATTAGGATTTGTCACCCTAAGGTAAGGGCTATAGAGCAGCTAATAAAGAGCTGGATTGTAGCAGTCAGAACTAACTTTAAGTCTGGGCAAAAGGGGCCATGGCTAGTAAACCTGTGCCAGCATTACCCAAGAGTGTGAGTGTGTGTGATTTATAAATCAAATCACAAAGTGTGTATGTCAGCTACTTGGGCAGGGACATGAAACACTGTTCGGACAGAGAGGGTGATGGAGGTTTTTGCTTGACCACTCTGCTGAGATGTTAACCATTTAGCTGTGCCAGAGGGGAGTCTTATTGGGGATCTGGAGAAAGAGGGAGAAACCAGCCCCAGACTGACTGTATCTGTGTGTGCTCTGAAGGGTAATTGTACTTTACTGTGTGTGTACTTGTCATCCTCCCATTGTGTACGTCCGTCATGGGTGGTAGTTGTGAGGATTGAGGTTCCTTGATTGCTGGGCAAGTGCAAGGGCGTCACACTGACAGTATGTATTGGTGGATACAGCTGGCATATCACATGTACCGTCATTGAGCCCCTCTCTGTCTGCCAATGTCATACAGTATTATTTCACAGAATGTCCAGGTCTCCCTGACCATTCCTGTCATACTCTGGCTAGGTCAGTGTGTACTCCACACCTGTATCTGATTGCTTGACACCTATGGCTAGCATACCTGGTGAGCACCTGCAGCAGGACAGCAGGTTAGAGGTACTAGTAGTGGGGGAATGCTGGCTCTGGCTCAGCAGCAGTGCATACATACTGAGCATACAATGCAAAGGTATGGATACACTACCAGATATTCATGTATCATTAATGTGACCCCAGGGTTCTGGCATGTCACAGACAGATTCCCCAAACTCTGAGGGCAACCATCATGTATTGTCCAACTGGTATCTGGAAATACTCATTTGTCTGGCGGGGGGGGGTCTACATCTCTCAGGCACATGTACACATTTCACAAACATCTGAGTACTGCAGATGTCAGACACCTATGAGGAGGTCACCCTAGAACACATGTGTACTGCTCTCTGTTATTGTGCAGCTCAGATGTTCCAGGAATGTCAACATGCAACTGTAGTAACACCCACCTATTTGTGGGATATCGGCTAGATGACATGGTACTAACACTGCCCATAGGGGACACCCAGCAGTTGATGGCAGTGATGTGTGTGGACACATAACAACACAGTCTGTCACAGCAGACAGGCCATTTCTGGTAATCCTGGTTCCATATGAAGTTACTAGGTTATGGGCCCTGAGCATCAATATGTCTTGGCCACATGTTAGCCCATGTGTTTGCAAGGCAGTAGCTGATGTCCTCTTCCAACAAGTACACAGGTGGTATCCAAGGGTGTATGTGCTGTTAACCATCCTGTTGACCATGTTATGTCTGCAAATGTGTAGGTAACTACCCTACCTGATGTGGAGAGGGTCCCATTCCACCACAGAGTGATTGCGTGAGACACACATCCAAGCTGCCAACAAGGCCAATTCAGTTCACTGAGCAGGTGGAGGTTTTGTGTGTGTGTGTGTGTGTGTGTGTGTGTGTGTGTTTGTGTGTGTGTGTGTGTGTGTGTGTGTGTGTGTGTGTGTGTGTGTGTGTGTGTGTGTGTGTGTGTGTGTGTGTGTGTGTGTGGGTGTGTGTTTGTGTGTGTACTAACAGAGTAGAGTATGACTTGCACTCATGCAGCAGTCCCAGCAATGTGGAGTACATGATTGCCTGGCATGCCAGAATGAAGTCACTCCTGAGGAGTATGTATGAAACTGGGTAGAGGTTTGGCCTTATAGCCTATAGCTGTATGGAAGATGTTTGATGGCTTGCTATTCCCTGGTGGGGAAACTCTGTGATGTCACCAGCTGCTGCATGTGCTGTGTGATGTGAATGACAAACAGAGAATTATGCACATTAATAGTCCTCATTGAGGGGAACATGAAACATTTGGATCAGGGGGGCAATGCATGCTGTAATGCCAGTATGTTGCTGATACCCACACACATACTGTGCTGATAGATGGCAGGGGTATGATGTGCATGTTAGCATTGTCAGTTCTTGGCCATGCAATGTCTGTGCTTGAACATGTGGTGGGAGCAGGGTGTAGGACACATGGATGCAGGTCAGCAGCAACATCAGCTGAGAGCTCAGATGGCCATGCACATTCACATTCCCGTAGTGGCAGTACCACCAGCACTACCAAAGTGAGGATGCTGTCCACACCACAACATAGCAGGCCATGGGCACATGGTACTGGCTGGTCCCGTGAGGGACATGGACCCAACAGACAGTGGTCACCTTCAGGAAGGAGTACCACATCTGGCATTGGGCAGGTTGGTGCCAGTGACACTCCTGGAAGAACCAGTTCCCATGTCCATGGTCTGAGACAGTGAATTGTGCATCCTGCCATGGATGGTCCACGGCTGTCCAACATACCCTCATGTAGGGCTAGCACATGGCATGACTATGTGCATACACACTCACACATCACTATCACATGCAGATCACCACCAGATACACACAGCTTTTCTCCATGGCCCATCTTAGCACATCCCCTTCAGACACACACACACACACACACACACACACACACACACACACACACACACACACATGCATGATGTCAACTCTATGGCCCAGCCTAGGCGTTTGGCAACCCCACACCACACCCTGTGCATGTGATGATATGCGTGCCACATCCCGGTTATCCATACCATCAATGCAGGGACATGCTAATATGTGTATGATGCATAGGGTGAATATAGTACAGGTAATGCCAGTGTGTAGTGTACTACTGTTATGTTGTGTAAGGTGTTGTCTGCTGGCAATTGTCATGGGTATACATTGAAATGTATGTACCTTTGAGCCATGATGCTTTATTGCTGTTAGTACTGCTGGCTGACTGATTGTTGTCTCACAGACCCTATTCTGTTTTTTTCCAGGTGTCTGTGTCTGTACATCCTGGGGAGCTGCTGCCATTACTGAAGCAAAGTGTGGCAGAGTGGAAACAAAGAGTCCTTTCCATCGCCAAGGTACAGCTGTATATATGTGTGTGTATCTAGGTGTGTATGTTTGCAACAGTTTGTGAGGGACAATGGGGGCAGACAGCATAACCTTCCATGCATACCACTTGACATAGCCAGTTAGTCTTCATACATGTCCCCTGAGTGTTCCGTAGGATCACAGGTTCATAGATATAGAGGAGGTTACTAGAGTACTGGACCTAGGTCCCTTACAAGTATAGCCATTACTGTATCCTCAACAGAATCATTGATCAGCGCCTGTTGCCTTGGCCTTGCTGGACACAGGTTGAACCCCAGGGACAGATGTTGGTTTTCCCATCCACTCAACCTGATGCAGTTGATGAGGGTATGCATGGAACTGTGTTTGACATGTCTGGGGAGTGTAGTCCTGACACAGGGCAGCATCTGGGAGCCAAACATGTGTTTTTGACATCTCATATGCAATGCAGGCCTCTCCTGCCAGTAATCTGTACAGAGTTATACTCTCATATATGGGGCAGCTGTTGAAGGGCTGAGCACAGCATTGCCATCTAGGCATGCCACAGACACCTGTGGACAACCTGACCAATAAACAGTGGGGCAGTACTGATTACAGACTGTCTGCTTGGAACAGTTATTGAGGGCCATGGCTGACCTTTGTGGTTGTTAACATAGACTTTACAATTTTTGCGGATGTCTGCATAGATGCATAGCAGACCAGCCATGCTGCTAATGTATTGTTGTACTGACTGAGGACTATTCAGAGGTAATGTACACCATTTGCTGAATGCATTCTCTTTACCTATGTGGTGAACCACATACAAGCAATTTCTGAACACTGCCACTATTTGTTGCCTGAATGCAACATTGTTAGCATCTTGAGTACCCAGGTTTGTCATCTTAGTCTGTGTGTTTATGGGGTTAATGCTGATGTGAGTAATACTGGGACCATGTCCTTGCTGTATGGTATGCTGACACTGCTGTCTGCATTCAGCTTGAGGCAAGACCTTGGCACCATTCCATACCCACTGTATGGCCCATTGCAGTTTGTTAACAGCACTTTGTGGCCCAATGACATACTGCACAATACTTACAGCTGACACATCCATAGGCAGTACCTACATATGTGGGTGGCGGAAGTTAGCATTCATACCTATATACATGAGTGTCATTCAAGGCAGCAGGTAGTCACAGGGCCTTCACATGTCTACATATTGCACACACATAGGCGACACAGATTGCGGTTGCCACCTTATCAAACGTGGTATGTGGGACACGTCTTGTAGTAATGTGACAGTTGGCAGGACATACCATGCCCACAACAGAAGCAACACACCAGGACTTCCTTTGGTGTGCTACTATGACACCTTCTTTGTGTGACATTGCCTTATCTTATGCTATTTGTTATAACACGAAGGTGCTTCTGATGTTCAATAACTGATCTATGCAATTAGTAGACAACTTTATGAAATGTTTGTTGTCCTGCACTCTGACGACCTCTGTATTGTTTCAGTTGTTATCACAGGTCACACCTTGATGAACATGGACTGCAACCTGTAAGGTGGTACAGATGGTGGCCACACCTCTGACCTCCTCATATGTCTGCAGAATGTCCTGATGTTTGCCACATATTTTTTTTCTGTTTGTCATAACATGGTTGTTTTCTGCAAATTGTTGGAATATCTTGACAGACTAGCATTACAGATTAATGACAGATATTGTCATGTCACAACTCATACCCTTTGAAAAGTGCATTGAACCTGTTTTGGTATCTTCTTCCCATGCATGTCACAGAATATGTGAATGTTGTGCTCAATGTTTGGCCTTTGTCCCACTTTTCTGTATGGCTTTAACCAGATGCCTTTTTGTGAGAATTTGAGAGGTAAGCTGGTGCCTGTAATGCAGTTAGACTGCTGCAAGGACACACACACACACACACACACACACACACACACACACACACACACACACACACACACACACACACACACACACACATCCATACACACTCATGACCTGCCCTTGTTGACAGTAGAACCTCTACCTCCCTAGTTTTACATACAATACTGCTATATACATAAGACAAGCACCACAGATCTACTATAGTGTTGCAGTGTCTGCCACTACTATTCACGTGGGTGACAATTGCAGGGTCTGTTGGGATTGCCAGTGGGGGGTTCACAAGCCCTTAACATGGTAGAGCCATCACAAACACACACGCACAGCTGCATGGGGACATGCATTGAAACACACATGCACACAGAGTTTACACTTTTCCAATTAGAACACCTACCTATCTTATGTACAATACAGACCAACATGACTATTGCATGCACCACAGTGCCTTTGTGTTGGATAATGTGTAACTGTGCTTCTAAGGTGGAGGACATCTGCAGGGGCCCTGACTACACTGGCAATGGGAGTTAACAGGGTGGAACAGGCACAAAATGGTATAATCATCACATATAAAACTCCAAACACACAAAGTCACTAGTAAAAACAGAAATCCAGGAGAAGAAGAATAAATCCAAAGATGCTGAACTTTAATAAAGACACAACAAATTAATGCTCCTTACTGCAACTGCGTTTTCGTCCTTCACAAACCAGGACTTCATCAGATTACAATAAAATGAATCAATTAGCACTTTAAATACATAAATATTTAAATTTAAACCAATCCAAGAAAGTGCGTCTCAATTAAGCTAATCAGAAATCATCCTATCTCATCAATATTAAAACAAAATATACTATATTAACCCTGACAGTGCAATGTATAATTAAATATTCCCTATGTGTGGTGTTGCAAAATAAATATATTTTAAAAACTTATTGTTCTCTGAAAACCTTGTTTATATTAAAATTTTAAAAGTTTTTTTTTTAAAATTGATTAATAAATATGTAATGTTAAAATATATAAAAATATTGAATAACTTCTAATGCTACTTTATTTGCATCCCTTTCTACCTTTTCTACTTTTTATGTGGTAATGCTGCCATCTGTTGGATATATATTGTATACCACTAAACTAGATTTACAATAATCATCACATACACAAAGGCAAGACAGCCACAGGTGATATGCATTCAGAAACACATACACTCTCACAGTTGTCAATAGTCAGATTAGAACACCTACCTATCTACTTGTATGTACTAAAATGCTCCATGCATATTATGTGCGTCACATAGATTACATGTCAGGGACATAACTCACAACCTCTTACACCAATTAATCTTAGGAATGCCTTCATGAATGGTGGGATACACCACCCAAAATAGAGACATTTCTCACATATTGCTCTTAAAAACATAGAAAAGTGATAGAGTAACAGATTTTGCATCAGCATGATGTTTCAGATGGCTATGACATCTGAAGCTGACATGTCTGTCACTACGGCATCTGCTACAGATTTGCCAATGATTTCTCATAATACCCCATTGTTATGAGGCACAGACCACATATATTTTGCAAACATCTGGACATTCTGCATACATTTGTACAGATGACTGGTATTGCCTGTAGAGTTTGACATGGTGCATCTAAGGTGGATGACATCAACAGGCTCTTTAAAGTAATGCCATGAAAATGGGGTCAACAGGCCTTAAATTGGTATAAACAATGCACACAACAGCCACAGGGGATATGCTTCATACACAAACACAAACAATCAGTAGTTGAGCTGGCTGTATTGAGATTCAAACCCCTACATACCTACCTAGTTGTATATACCATAGTGCTGTTTATTTATTGCATGTGCCACAGAGCTTACCTACCTAGACAGTGTCCAACAGTGGATCTATGGTGGATGACATGAAGAGGCCATGTAAAGTAATGCAATGGGGGGGTCACAAGGGTGGAACAGGCCACAAAATGGTATAACCAACACACAGTACCAGTTACCAGTATTGAGATTAGAACTCCTACCTATTTAGTTTTCTGTACTGTAGTGCTATGTAGTTATCACATGCATCACAGAAATGATGTGGCTGAAGAGTGTCCAAAGGTACTTCTAAGGTGAATGACAACAGTAGGCCTTGTAAAGTAGGGCAATGGGAAATTTACTGGGTGAAAAAGCCCCCAAAATACTTTAACCTACAAGCACACACTTGCCAGTGCTGAGATTAGAATCCCTATCTATCTAGTTATGTATATTATAGTGCTACACACTTATCACATGTACTACAGAGCTTATAGGGCTGATGAGTGTCCAAAGGTACTCCTAAGGTGAATGACATCAGCAGGCCTTGTAAAGTAGGGAAATGGGAAGATTATTGGGTGGAAAAGGCCTCCAAATACTTTAACCTACAAACACACACATACAGTTGCCAGTGCTGAGGTTAGAACCCCAGTCTATCTAATTGCATGTATTACAATGCTACATATAGGTTCATAGTGTAAAGGTTCATAGGTTAGTACTAGGCTAACTACCCTTGTGGGCCATTTCAAGCCTAGCCAATTTCCCCATGTGAGAATCAAACCCTGCACCTTATCTTTGTAAGGTAAACACCTTAACCATTAAGCCATCTTCCCACCCTAATATGTATATATGGGTCCATATATACCATATGTATATATGGGTCCCCTTCACATGGTCGACTTTTCAGAAAGTCAACTTTCATATGGACAAAAACCATATGATCGACTTTTGAAAAGCCGACCATGGGGAACTGCTATCTCCGTACAGTGCGAAATAGGAAAATGTCCTTCTTTCGCACCGTAGTGTGTTCTTGGAGTTGGTATATTTAAGTTATGGGGAGTGAGGGGGGCATAGCCCCCCATGGGGGGGGGGTGCAGGGAGGTATAGCTCCCCCTGCTAAAAGTTTAAGGTAAGTGTTTGTTGTGTTTTTATGTGTTTAATTTACATGGTCGGCTTTTCGAAAGTTGATCATATGGTCTCAGCCATATGAAAGTTGACATTCTGAACAGTCGACCATATAAAGTAGACCTATATATGCATGCAACATGGAGCTTATAGGGCTGAACAGTGTCTAAAGGTGTTTATAAGGTGAATGACATCAGCAGTCCTTGTAAAGTAGGTCAATGGGAGGTTTACTGCACACACACACACACACACACACACACACACACAAGGCAGGTGATGTGAGATTACAACCCCTACCTCACTACTATTACACAATGGAGCTCACCTTCATACTTGGTTACAATCAGTGTGCAAATGTCTGCATCAGGACATCACTCTGTGCCTTTTAGGGTATCTGTCTCTCTATGCAGCTGTCTCTCTCTGTCTAACTGTCTATTCCTCTCTCTCTCTCTCTCTCTCTATCTGTGTCTGTCTGATTGTCCCCCCTGTCTCTGCCTGTTAATAATCTATATATTTGTATATGTTACCTATATATATGTACATCTATCACAGTCAAAAGATCCAGATATATTACATATGTGCCATGTCCAGATATCTGCGGGTAATCCTGTCTGATGGGGGTGGGGAGAAACAGTTACAGTGTAAATAGTTGTCTGTATGCAAAAACATATCTGGACAATAGAGTTACAGAGTTGTATAGTCAGATGTGCTTTAGACAAAGGCTGTAATTCTCTAAGTGTTGGAGCATACCCAATATGACCTTCAATAGTAAGAGTTTGACTCCATTCCAGAGCTAGCTGTACTCTGGTCCAGAATTTTGTGTGCTATAGCCAATTGGCTGATGAACCTGTGTAAACAGTCCATCACCTCAGTTGTATACTGTGTGAGGACTCTCCTGGCTGCATGCTATCTTTATTAACTGAGTAATATCCTGGTATGGGTACAGAGGGCATTGGACTGAGCTGAGTTTTCCATAATATGTGTGGTATATTCTACATAGCACTGTGATTTCCTGGTATGTGAGTGGCAGATCAGTATAGAGTATTGTGAGGGAGCACTTATAGACATTTGTTTACTGACCCCATACACTGCAGGGAACTATGTTACAGCAGAAATTGTTCTACTGTGCACATTCTATGTTTGCCTGACCAGTGGTTCCCCTTCACCTTATATGTGTCTCTTTATCCTTCTGTTGTCCAGTCACAGTCGTCATCCACAGTTGCTGCTGTTATGCATTTGTAGTTATGGCGTGAGCGAGGAAAAGTCATAACATCACACACAGGGTTGCAGACTTCACACCTCTGACTGTACCTGTTTAGCAAGTTGTCCATCGTTGTGCCCCATACATCTGCTGTGGTCCTCAGATGGTTTGTGTTGCACTGTTGTTATACCGCTACAGGTTGGCCATAGCTCTCAAACTCTTACAGACAGACATCTGGACAGGCCCATATATAACAGTCAGATATAGGCCCAGACATGGGGGCAGATTCTTAATATTGTTTTTCCAAATGTACACAGTTGGTAGAACAGTTTTGTATTAGCTTACATTTACTTATGGGTATGACATCTGCATCTCAACTGTCTGTCATTGCTGTTTTCACATCAACCTTTATTGGTTCACCAATAGTTTGGCAGGCAAATGCAATGTTATGACAAGCAGAACAGATATATGAGGCATATGTATGGGCATTCTGTGATACCCTGTCATTGCAGAGGTATGGATGGTGCCCACTGACTTGTTGTTAGTACTGACATAGTGACGTGGCAGCCTTTATATCCCGGCACTCAACTGACTTGTCACAACCTGCTGTTGTACTAGGCACTGTGTAGGTTACTCAGACCTGTGTACTGTCCACATGTGTGGCCCCCTGTCCCTCCATTGTCCAGCTTTCCTTCAGTAACAAATAATAAGTTTTGGCCAGTGTGTACAACTCCTACTACTGGTGTAGCTGACATGGAAAATAGTTGCCACGGCCAGTCTCAAACCATGGGCCCTGACAACTACAGTAATATATTTAGACCGCTAAGCCACACCAGCCACCAGCAAGTGCTGTTTACTTGCTGTCACTATTAACCACAGACATACATAGAACATTGACCCCTGCATATTGTAGAAATGGAACAAGTTATCAGGTTGATTGTGACAGCCCTGGGAATGTGTGGCCTGCTGCTATCACTTTACAGACATAAATGTTACTGCAGTTCTATGTGAACACAGGTGTGTTGAGGGGAGGGGGAATACCTCTCAACTGTAAACATCTTCACACATTCTGTGCAGATGTTTAGCTCATATTTTGGGTCAATTTTTCATAAAATTGTGGTTATGTGGCAAATAATAGTGAAATTATTAAATACTGAAGTTAGAAAGTAATGACAGACATTTGAGTTTGACACTTCTTGACCTTCAGAGAATTTATGCTATTGCAACAGCTGTTATTCTATCAACTTCCTATGATTGTAAGAGCAATATTTATGACTTGTCCCTGTTTTTGGGCCTTTTCCCCAGATTTCTTTATGGCTTTGTACAGATTTCTTGCTGTAAGAGTTTTAGAGCTATGTATGGGACTCCAACATTGACGTCCATGCATTTGCCCTTTGACCCCGATGTTAGTAAGTCTCTCACATAGTGCAGTGGAGTTTGCTGGCTTAGGCCCTACTGCATATTGTGGGTCAGCCAGTATTTTGGTGAGAGTTTCTGTTGTCCCACAAAGCTGTCCATTGTCTGCTGCTATCCTGGTAACTCACTCCATTCCCAGGCATACATGCAGCAATACCATATATATGCTACCACAGTCTACCACCACATTAATTTGTTAATAAGAGTGAATTACCTTGTGCCAGCAGCAGTTGAGAGCACAGTGCCTCAGGGCTGACTCTGTTGGATGCAGGCTTTACATGGCCTACACATGGTAAGGTATAGGTAGTGTGATGTGGCTTGCATCCATTTTACTGTGCGTATGTGAGTTGGAGTGAGGTGTCAGTCCCTGGGCCCCTAGGGTGTCAGTGTATGTGCTATGTGTTGCCACTTTGCCAAGGCTAGGGCATACTGGGCATGCCTAAGTCTGCCTACAGGGACAGGCTGAGGGGGTTCCTCCTCTGAGTCCCCCTGTGCCTGTGGAGACCTTGGCAAGGGTGTGAGGCTGTGTCCCCTTCCCTGTAATGTTCCTGCTGCAGCTGTTTCCACAGGATCGTATTGTGTAGCATGGCAGATACTATGAACATGTGTGCACATGTGTCTGTAGAGTACTGCAGGGCTCTACCAGATATGTCAAGGCAGTGGAACCATGATTTGAGCAGCCAAAACACACACTCTACAATGTTCCTAGTTTGTGCTTGTGCCTCATTATGGCATTCTTCAGTGGGTGTGTGTGCATTTCTGATGGGTGTCATCATCCACGGTTACAGTGCGTAACCAGCATCCCCCACTAGATGGCCATATGGAATGCCCCCCCCCTGGCAAATGCCTGGTACAGCTGTGAGGCATGCCAGATGTGGTAGTTGTGATAACTGCCAGGGCTGCCAGCACACACATTGATGATAATGCCCTGGGCATTGCACATGACCTGGCAGATGATGGAGTGATATCCTTTGCAGTTGACAAAGACTCTAACCTCCTCACTGGGTGGTGCTTTGATGTAAACTTGAGTGCAGTCTATGGCACCCAGTACCTCTGGGTAGTGTGCTACATGGTGGAGGAGATGCATATTGGTGGTCCTCTCCTCAGGGGTGTTGGGGAAATAAATGTGTTCCCTGGCATGTGTTAGCATGACATCCAGAAACTGGTGGAGTACCCTGGTTGCGGATGCATGTGAGATCCCCATGATGTCCCCAGTAGGTCTTTGGAAAGTACCTGTAGCTAGTATTCTTAAGGCTACACATACCTTTGCTTCCACTGCGATGGGCTCCTCTCTGTTGGCTCTGGGTCTGAAGTGAGAGCGGCAGAGCTTGGTGAGTTGCTGTAGTATGTCCCTGTCCAACCTGTAGCACTCTACTATCTCCAGCTCATGTAGCCCCTGAAAGGTTACCCTGGGTCTGAACACTCTTCTCCTTCTCAGTCTGGACTGGTTGTCAGCATCATTATCACTGACCTCAACCTGTAGCATGTAGAGCTATAGCAAAGCAGCAGCCGCCTCTATCATTTTGTCAGTTAAAATTCCCAAATGTGTACTCCAATGGTGCAGAGTATGTGGGAAAAATCAGATCAAAGGGTGTCTGCATGCTTTATACTGGTGTACTGCAGATGCAGCCTGTGTGATTGGCTGACTATGATGCATTCGACCTGCCAGCTACATTATTAAAAAGTTTGAATAGGCCACTGTGAGTGGCAGAGGGCTTATTAGGCATTTATAGTTGATTGTTTTTTTCTCAGATATTTCCTTTCATTTTTATTTTTCAGTTTCCTCCTCTTCTAAGCCCTGTGGTGCTCTACATTAATCAGTGGAGCTAGTGTAAACATTGCTGAACAGAAAGGTTCCTCCCCTGTACATGAGCATGCTCAGCATTTCTTTAACCAGCTAAACACAGCTTAGCAGCCTCAGACACACACCCCTGCTTAGCTGTGCTTAGCTGAGCGCAAACAGCAGCCGCTAAGCTCCAATGTACTTACACAAACCATGACACACACCCTTTTCATGTCAGCTGCCTCTTCTACCTACACTGTCATGTTGTAGCCCTTACATGGTTAGGTACCTGTGGACATGGTGGCCCATTTTGCTATTCAGTAAACTTAGCTCATTTACAAACACCTAATTGTGTACACCCTAGTTACTGCACTACACCAGAGCCTATGCCCTTAGCATCCACTATATCTTGCCATTGTATGACTCTGTCTACTAGCCAGTATAATGGGAAACTTTAATATAGATTTATATCTCATATTTTACTATTTTAATTTTTACTTTATGATGTATAATGTTTGGGTGTCACTGCACACCACTTAAATGTGTCATATCTGTTAAAAAATTCCTTTGATTTTTCATTAATTGCATCAGTTTTAAATGCCAATGGCCATAGTTTTGGCCATTGACATGCCTACTGCACCTAATACATGCTTTTATTTGAGTTGTCACTGCTCCTTTCTTATTTGTACATTCCAGTACATGGTTATTAACCGCATACATTTCTCCTGTAGACAAGGCTCCTACATGGATGCCTGTCTGCTTCCTGGATCACAAATTCACCTCATTTTCATGGTTTTCACAAGCAAATGAGGTTATTTGCATTATGCTGTCACCTCCATGTCCAGACAATTCTCGGAGGCTTGTGTACAGCTTGTTTCCTGGATCGCTCTGCCTCCTGACTTCATGTTTGGGCAGTGGCACTATTCCTATATGGAGAATTGCTCCATGTAGGACTTATTGAATTACCCTCAAAATTATTTTATAGCTTAGACTTTATTCCTAGATATCAATGCTGTTTTTAGTATTAATTTAAGCCTTCTAAAATATTCCTTACTGAGTTTTATTTGCATTTGTCGATGGTTTTTTTTGATCCTTCATCAGTTCCCAAATATTTATACACTAATTCTTGCTCAAGTTCTTTTATGTCACATTCCTGTCCCAAATTGATGTTTTCTTGATGCTGCAGCTTTCCTGCTTTAAAGGTTGCTTTTGCACATTTATCAAGCCCAAATTACATTCTTATATCATCTGAAAAAGTTTTAACATCTTGCCTTTGTGCTTTCTTTTCCTTATCTGATGAACTATACATTTTTAAATCATCCACAAAAAGCAGATGAAAGGTCTTTTTTCTTTCTTGCTTTCTAGGTGCTGAATTATAGCTATGGCCTAATGTGTTAAGTAGACAGCTTAATGGGTTAAGGGCAAGACAAAGTAGCTGCAGTGACAGAGAGTCACCCTGAAATATCCACTTTTAAATTTGTATCTCAGGAATAATATTTTGTCCTTTATCATTGCTTAATTGCAAAGTGGTCTGCCACTATTTCATGGTCGCTGTAATGAAATCAACCAGTGTAGGATGTATCTTATACATTTTTAAACAGTTTTTTATCCATGAATGTAAGATACTGTAAAATGCTTTTTTTTTGTAGTCAATCCATGTCATACTTAGAGTCTTCCCCTTTTCACAGTTCTCCATTATGAATTTATTTAACAAATGATCCTTTGTTCCATATAATTTTCTTTTATTATCCTTTTGTTCTATTGTCATGATTGAGTTTTTTTCTAAATGACTATAAACTCATTCTGAAACCACACAAAAGACCAGTGAAAACAGCTCTACTTTCCAAAATAAGAATTTAATAAAAACCTTTTAGTTGTCTCTCCTCTCCTAGCGCCTCGGCTGCAAGCCTTTACAGAGTATAAACTCAGTCTGCATTAGTTCGGGTGTATAGGTTATACATTGTTGGAAGGCAAGTTATTGGTCTATAATTTTTAGGATAACTTGCAGGTTCAGTCTTAAGTAAGAACATTGTTTTTCCCATTGTAAACCAGGCTGGTGTCTGTTCAGGGTGTACATATAGATAGTTCTTACTCATGGCTAAACCTCCATAGAAAGATGTTAATTAACAGTTTTAGCTAGAAGTTAGGTAAAGGCTTTTCTTAACTCTATTTCAATCTCTCTGACCATTACTTCATCCTGTAAGTTAAATGCCAAAAAATGTATAGTCATACCCTTCGGGAAAAACAAGGTAACCCCAAGCTACCATATAGGTGGCAATCCATTAAGCACAGAAGAGGTTATCAGGGACCTGGGGACCCAGGTTGACAGTCTTTTGACACTCACATTGCTAAAGTGGTTAGAAAGACCATCTACATTGCCCACCTGATCATGAAGGGATTCACATCCAGATCAAGTGAGGTCATTGTTCCCCTGTACTCTTCACTTATCAGACCAATGATCGAGTACAATGCCCCATTCGGGATGTATCTCACCCGACACCTGCAGCAATTGGAGAGACCCCAAAAGTTCCTCACCAAAAGGATAAAGGGACTCCAAAATCTGTCATATGCTGCCAGACTGAAGAAACTCCAGCTCTATTCAGTCGCATACCGCCTGCTCAGAGGTGACCTGTGCCTGACATACAAGGCCATGTCCAACCTGGAATTAATGGACATGCTCCACCTCAAAAAATCCAAATCTACCAGATCCACTAGAGCAAGCGACTTAAACCTTAGCACGAATATAAATAGGACATGCTGGAGGGATAGATTTGTCACCCAGAGACTCCCTATGCTGTGGAATAAAATCCCAGTCCATGTGAGGCAGAGCACCTCGCTGGCTCTGTTCAAGAGAAATCTTGACCGGTAGATGGGAGATCGTAGGTTTACCCCGGGAATCATCTCTGTGTCACTGCTGGACAGAGGCACAACAAACTAATGGGCACAGTATTTTTTAACATAAGGGGTAGCATAAGCCACAAAACTTTGGGCTAGGCTTATAAATGCCTTAGGGCAGATAGCCTAGTATAAACCTATGAACCTGTACATTTGAACTTCTTATTCTCTCTTTTTTCTTCTTCTATCCATTTAGCATCTTTGTTATGTTCCACAGGAACTTCATAGATATTTATACAAAATGTATCTATTTCTTCTTTTTTGGGTGGGATTTCAATTCCTTTTGTCTTGTTTAAATTCACTATAGATTTTTTGGGGTCATCAATAAATTGCTTATTTTGTGCTTTTCCTATATATTTATCTCCATATCTTCTAAGTTTTTCTGCCTGTGCTGAGATTTTTAGTTTATTATTTGCAATAGTGGAAGACGGATCCTGATCTTTTCTGACACTGTGGGTTACCTTTATCATGTCTATCTTTCTGAGTATTTTTGTTGTCTGTTCCCTTTTCTATAGTCTTCTAACAGTGATACTTCTTGTCCTAATTCCTTTATAGTTTTCTCTATTTGATATTTCCATGATGGTCTTCAATTTTTCCCCTTCTTTTGCCTTACTGCCCTGTGTTCTCATTGGTAGAAATTTATCCGTTATTAATTTAAACTGCACAGAAATATATCCTGTTTATTTCTGTTATATTGCATGGCTCTCAATGGGCAGTCCTAATTACTGTGTTCATTTGTTTTATCAAACTTCTAATTTTTTGGTTTTATTGACCTTATGCAGTCTGTTTCTTTTATTGATCTTAATATGCCTATCTATCTCTATAAAATCAAGCAACTCTTCTCATTTTCTTCTAAACTTGAGAGCACATTTTTGTTCTCCATTTCCTGTGGACATTCTATAGAAAGTCATATAGCATCTTCCTGTGGCAAATTCTCTTCAATTTCATCCTGTGCCATCTGCTGCTCTGTCATATGGAACTCACTGACATATCACTACTCAACACTGACTGTGTCAGAGTTGCCACAGTTTTCTGTTTCTTCCCTTGCTCTCCAGCTTCAAGTGAATGTTTCTAAAGTTTCCTGTTGAAGATTCTAAAATGCTTTCATATGGCAACTGGCCAGTTGCTTCCTGTTCTACTGGTTTCTCCTTAATTTGGATAACTGTTGCTTTATCGTGCTGTGAAGTTTTCCGAGTTAGATTTTCTACACAGAATCCTTCACCTTGCAGGTAAGTCATAACCTCAGTTTCTATTTATTTAACCTCTCCATTACTAATCCTCTTTTCTACTTTTCCTCTTTGTCTTATTTTTTTGCATTTTCTAGTTATAGGCTCATATGCTCCCTTTATAGGATAAATGGATTCCTTAGAGATACTGCAAGAAAAACTCTAGCCACCACCTTCTTATCGCCAACTCTTTTATACTTCTGTTCCTATCCTAACAAACTTGAACAATACTCAAAGAAAGGAACTCGGCTCCTGCTACAATAAAATAGCTAAATTTGCCACCAACCTCCCTCATAGGGGCCACCATTGTGATAGATTAAAGAAATTAAACTGGCTTGAACTGCACAACTACTGAACATTTTCATAACTAGCTACAGCACAGAAACTCAGTCATAAGCCAGAAAAATGCCCCGCCCTGCAGTACAAACCTTATTACTGCCCTATTGTCCAGCAAGAGACCTCCATTTTAGTTAGAAACTCTTACTACTCACAAATTAGTCATACTGTTGCAGGAGACTTGCTCTATTCCCAGTACATTGCTAAACTCTGGAATAGTATCCCCACACAAATCAAACTCTTCAACAAACTGAATAGTTTTAAACCACTGTTTAAACAACACCTTAACCAATCCTGGTCCTGCACATACTCATCACCAGGTTAAGACTTTGTGCTCACTGTACAATACTCTTCAAATACTCTCCTTAAACAGAATACTCTCAACCTCTCACTGAAATAACAAAACATTTAATACATAACTGCTGCCTGTACAATCCACTAAATTGCACATGAGATTTATCTTTAATAAGTTCCATTTCTGTAAAATCCTAGAATGTATAAATGCAACTACTGTTTGTTTATAAATGTAAATAGAAATTTAACTACTCTGGATTTAACTGGAACTAAGTATAATGCAATGTAAACAAATGAAGCTTTTCTCCCTAGGCCTCTACTGAAAATGGGTATCACCCAGTCAGACTTTCCCAATAAACCAAGACAAATAAATAAATACATTTTATGCCATTCTAAACTCCATTCTGGTAAGAACTATCACTCTGTATTGCAATATACAAATAATATGTATGAAAAGGACATGAGTGGGAGGGCAAACACATTACATCAAAGCAACTGTGGCCAAATACGGCATCACAGCATAATGGCAAGTCTGGCTAGAACCATATTGCAATAAATGTGGAAGAAATAATTAATTAAACTGGAGATCTGTGAGCCTAGAAATGATTGGATTGTACATGTCTTGAGCCAGCGAAGGGGTGGCCTGAACAAAATAAAAAAAGAAAGAAATTGTGTCTTTTTATAGGTATGGAATATGTTGTGCCCACGGCTTAATGTTCAAGGCCGAAATAATTGTACTTCCCAATAAACTATAATTTCCCCAATGGAAAAAGATGCCATTTTCCTGCAGTTAACAAAAGTGGTCTTTATTTGAGAAGTTTACTTTAACTACATTGTGTTACCTTAAGCAACATCCTACATTGAAATTGATTCTGTCTATGTATAACCAAACTTTATTTCATTAGATTCTGTGCCAATACAGCATTAGACATGGTATTCCCTTATAAGTATCCATCACCAACTGATATGCAATAACCTGTGTTTCTGACCTTATTAATTTTTTATTTTTTTTATTTATCCTTTTTCTGATTGTATTGGTCCGACTAGGCTAGAGACCTCTTTTCAGTGTATACCTGAGTTGGTATTTATACCTCTACAGGAAATTTGTTTGAGGCATCAGGAACTTCCTCTGCTCATTTTGATAGGTGTCATATGATCTTGTAAACCCCATGAGCTACCACCAACTCAAGCAGATGGAACCTTGGTTTAAACATCTCATCGTTTAAATGGCACACTAATGAGTACAGAAATTGCTAATATTGTACTGCAGTGTCAACAATTTGAAAATTATCCAGTTACCAGGAGCAACAATAGAACTTACAGCTATCTAGTTTTCCAGCACAAAAGTCAGAGTACTTTTTGAGGCAATGGTACACTACCTCAAGAGAGACACCCAACTAACTGTATATATGACTTTGATAGGAAATCTGAATACCACTCCTTGAAAATTACACTGTTCCACTGTGATGCTCTGCACCATTGCTGGCCAGAATACAGTAGAAGACACAATTACTCAGACAAAAAGATGGAACTTTTATATAGTGCAAGCACTTAGCTTCTTTAGTTCTACTATGTGCAAAATGCAATTTATCCTTCCATAACTTGATGAATGTGATTAACCATAATTTCCTGTGGTTGCAACACTATATATCCTTATTAAAAAAACTTTATTTACTGGATAAGTGGAAATATAGCTCTTTTGCCAGAATGTATGTTATCTCCTACAAGCTACATGTGTGAATATATCCTGAATGTCATAATCTGCAAGTAAAAAATCAAGTCAGCTGTTTGACATTATAGTGTATTAGCAACCCCCAAAAAGAATGAAAAGCTAAACTGCTTTTTTAATGCATATTTGATTTTTTGCTGTGCATTTTAAGATTTCATGGTAAGATACATCAAAGTATGATACATTGATCAAGGATTGCTTATTACATGTGACATTTTGACCATTTTTCCAAATGGCAGCAAATGCTTTTTATCATGCAAAATAACTTTATGAGGCATAAGAAAATTAAAATTACAAACCCATGTAGACTAAATCCATTCTTGTACAAGAAACTCATCTGTAAAGATGGAACAGTAATAAAACAGTCATTCAAGTTTACATCTGTCTTTTCTGTCAAGTGGTTTCAAAATATGCTCAGAGGCAAGGCAGTCCTCATACACACTATTGATTTTGATTTTGCTCCTATAAAATCAGACCAAGACAGAAGTAATATATTAATAAACAGCAAATAACATAGTGTAGCAATTACGAATTTAAAACATATCAGGAGTTGAAGTAATTCTTGTTTAACTTTATAGAATTAACTTCACCCATATTTAATTGTTGTTTGTTTTTTTCGGCTTTTCCTGGTTAGGGGTTGCCACAGTGGAACTCCGGTCCACTAATGATTGGCAGTAGATTTTTATGGTGCCAAGTTGCTAGCCTGATGGCCAACCTTTAACGAAGGCACACCCATTCACACATGTCTTTCAGAGGCCACTCGACCATGGGGAGGTCATGCAGACTCCGTACAGAAGGTGCTCCAGACGAGAATCGAGCAGGAGAACATCTTGCTGTGAGGCAGCAACGCTACCGCTGCACCACCGCGGCTTACTGCACCCATATTTAATACTGTTCCAATATAATAATAGGACAGAGATACAAGAAAATAAAACCTCCAAGCCTAATACAGCATAATCTGAAAGAACTTAACTCATTGTGTATTTAAGAAACCTATGAAGAACAATTACTTACTCATTTATTAGAACTTAAAAGTGTATTGTTCATGTTCTGAAACATTTTTGCTTTGCAGTTAATTTCATTTCCATTTTGTTTCCTTATGCTAATGCTGCAAGAGATTTTGCAAACCAACAAGAACTATTGTATTACTTGTTTTAGTTTCACTCTTTATTCAGGTTTTCTCTATAGCCACACACAGAAAATGATGTCATGATAGGTGTTAGATAATGTTTACTTAAACTGCAATGCATTATGTGTAACAAAAATAAGCCATATGGTGGTGTCAGTACTACATCAGTAGTACATCACCACTCTTTCTCAAGGTAAGGTATTGCAACTGCAAAGGCTAGATGTTAACTTGAATTTCTGTTAAGAAAGAAATTTCTACTGATGTATTTAACATGGAAATATACTAGTCTATACATTAATTTAGATAGTGAGGCATTGTGGGCTGAGTCACGGTGCCATGGATGGGATTTTCAAGTCCAAGGAAAATTTCAGTGGGCTGTTCTTGTTGACAAAATAAAATGCAAAACAAGACATTTTTTGCATCAAAACTGCATAATTTGGAACTGAATATGAAAATTGAGCGTTATGATTGGGTCTCCATTTGTAGCCATGTTATCATGTGTTCAGGAAATGGATGCCAAGAAATTGACCTCAAGAGCAAAGCTCTCCAGTCAAGAATATTCAGGGACATTTGAGAGGAAAGGAACATCCCTTAGCTGATAATGGGCTGAAACAGTGCTCAGGGAGTGAGTAATAATCGTTACACACCTCTGAAAATGTTGTTATAGCTGAGTTTCACACTACAGAAATTTGTTTGGGGGTTTATCTATTTTTCCAATTTTGAAACAAAATCACAGTACTCCATGCACTTCAAAGAAGTTATACCCAACTAAAAAAGTTTGTAACTTACATTTGCTATGCAATATGACCAATACTCTTTAAATAAATACTGTGTTTATCAGACCAATGAAGTGCTACTCCTCCTAGTAATCACCTAGTCATTTAATAAAATGTAAACAAATACTATGTTTATCAGATCCATGAAGAGCTATTTTTCTTAACTACCATCTACTCATTTATTTATTCAATCAGCCATTTAATCAATTTTAACTAGATTGGCAGTTACCCTTTTTTATCTGCATCTTGCACGTACTAGTTTGATTATGTGCTACATTCATAGCTATGTAATATGAAATCATAAGTTGAGAGAATCAAACACAAAATGATATGTTGAAACCCAGTTGTAGTTAATAACCTTACACTTTGCTGTTATAAAGTTATTCCTATTTATTTATTTCAAAACAACAAGCAGATATGTGCCATAAGAAATATTACTTCTTTAGGGGTGACCCACAATATAAAAGGGAAATATTTATTACAGGCTGTAACAGAACAAGTATTATCCAAAGGCACATATTTTATCATTACTAAATTTATGCATGACATGGATATTATTTTATAACTTGATTATTCTTTGCAGCATTGCTGATGCAATTATTACATACAATGAGTCTGCATACTTGAAATATGGCATGCTGGTACATTCACAGATTTTATTCAATGCGAAAAGTTACACAACTTGCTTTTTTGAAGGTAGCTCTGGAGCAAAAGCACTGATGATCACCACATGGTAAGGTAAAGTTCACAGAGATAATTATTCTAAAAGCTTTGTCACGCAGGACCTTCCTTGTAAGACATCTGATTCAGTTCTTCCTCTATTTTTGTATCTCTGACATTTATTAGAAATGGAATAAAAGCATAATATTCTTATTGTCCAATGAAGTAAAAAATAAATTAGATTTAGTCTGAACCTCTCTGAGAAAAGAGTTTGAAAAAAAAATGGCTGACCGATCCTTCCACTATGAGTCATTAACGATGAAACCCCCAATGAACAGAATCTCCAAACTCTATTCCCTGAAAATACCTGAAAAAAATTGCAAGTGTTTTTTTTCAGGTGGGTATCTCCCTCCATACCTCTAATATGAGTGCATGTCTCCCCAAACCCCTGGAACTTATATATATATATATATATATATATATATATATATATATATATATATATATATATATATATATATATATTAAATTCCTATCATATGATCGAAACCTCATTTGACTGAAACTCATTTGTCTGAGACCATAAGACTGACATTTCAAAAGGCTGAAAAGTCACTTGACTGAAACCCATAATACTTAATTTCAAAATACTACATATTAAACTGGACCATACAAAACCAGACTAGATGGGGGGGGGCTATGACCCCCACACCCCCAATGTGGGGGGCTGAGCCCCGCACACACCTCCTAACTATATATACTAACTCCAGGATTGTACTACAGTAGGGAAAAGGGCATAGTAGTGGCAGCATGTAGACTACTGTAAGGTAAGTGAAAGGTATATGCCCTTTTCCCCACTGTAGTGCAATCCTGGAGTTTGTATATATAGTTGGGGGGTGTGGGGGGCACAGCTCCCCACATTGGGGGTGTGGGGGTGTAGTTCCCCACCTATTTTGGTTTGATATGGCCCAGTTTACAATTTAGTATGTTGAAATTCAGTATTATGGGTTTCAGTCTTATGGGTTTCAGTCAAACGTGTTTCAGGCAGATGAAGTTTCTATCACATGATAGGGATCCATATATATATATATATATATATATATATATATATATATATATATATATATATATATATTTATCTATATAGATCAATATGTAGATATAGGTTATATATTTATATATATATATATATATATATATATATATATATATATATATATATATATATATTTATATGGAGAGAGAGAGAGACAGAGAGAGACAGATATATACCAACTTCATTGTCACACCAACCCAGTGACCTGGGATCTCACGGACAGTGATTTTCTGTGGAGAGAACCACAGGAGACCAAGCCATGGACAGTTGATGCTGTAGATCCAAACTTTGTCTGCCAGTATGGTAACTCTGACAGATTTATGCAGTGAACCAGTGTGACCGCATTATATTCATGACACATGGATTGAAAACTACGAAGAGTGGCAATAGATTCAGTGAAGCATAAATTCTCTTTCCATAAACTGTACACTTTCCTAGAAGAAATTTGTGAAGATTGTCCGATTTGCCATGTTTCATTCTGACAGAAAGTGCATAGATTAGATTGGCTTGGATAATAAAAAACAGTGTCCCAATAACAAATCCCATGGAACAGCCCAGAAATGAAGCTCCTGCAATTTTTCTAGTGATTATGCTTCTAAGGTGGTTTCTGTAAACTCTGTCAATACTGTCTTGATTGTGTGACCATTAAAACAGAAAAGATAAATTTCATAGAGTTAAGTGTGCATTTACAATGTATTAGAAAAGTGAATAGTATTTCCAGCAATTTTCAAAGGAGAAATTAAGAAGTTAGACAGGTATGAAGACAAATGCCCTGGAGATGCTCATATGCTGACTATTCAAAAACAAATGTCGGCATCCCTGATATTATATATTGTTAAGGAAAATTCATTATTCAGTGATGAAACAGCTCGAGTCATAACAATTTCTTTCTTTCTTTCTTTCTTTTTTGTTTGTTAACTGAGAAGGTCACACTAAATTGAGATCCCTTTTGCAGAGGAGACCAGAAGAGGCAAATGATCTGCCAGAAATGATACAAAGAAATATCAGTCTATCCACCAATCTATCCATCCTTCCATCCGTCCATCCATCCATCCATCCATCCATCCATCCATCCATCCATCCACCCACAACCCCCTTTCCCATTTTTGCACATGAGGTTGGGGGTGTTATGAAGTAATGATGCTGCAAGAAAAAGAAAAAAGAGTACATTGTTAGTGCTATCTGATATAATCATAAGGTCTTTGAAGGAACCTATTTAGTTTACTATTATAAACTGTTTTTTGACAATGTCATGGTGAACTCTGTTAATGTTACACAGAAGAATGAAATCTTTACTCTGATATGGTTATATTCCCATTAGATAAGCACTATCCTGGCAAGATATTGTTGAACATTTATGATAAGAAACATTATTTGAATCACGTTCAATCAAAAATGCTGTAAATGCCATAGGCATTGGTTAGATTTTGAATTTTAGAAATACATTAATATTTTGTTTTGAGAACTATGACTTCTTACGTAGCACATTTTTTATCTGTAGACATTTTTTATCTGCAGCATAGCAGAAGACAATTACATATTAAGAAATGAAAGTGCATCTGACGTGATTGCTGGGTGACAAGAACAATGAATGTCACATCTCCTTCAATACCAAATTTTGTTCTGTTTGGTTTTCCAGGCATTCAGGGCTGGATGTCCATTCCTTTTTCTGTAATATATATTGTAACATTATTAGGTAATTTCACTATTGTAATAATTATTACTGGTGACGAAAGTCTTCATGAACCTATGTATTTATTTATTTGTATGCTGGCTATTGCTGATGTTATTTCAAGTACTTCTATTTTGCCAAGGATGTTAGCGATGTTATGGTTTGACATTACCATTATTAGTATGGAAGGTTGCTGCTTGCAACTATTTTTTATGCACACCGCTACATTTGTTGCATCTTCATTTTTACTTGCCATGTCTTGTGATCGCTATTTTGCAATCAGTAACCCACTGAGATATTCAACTATATTTTCAAGTTCGACTGTTAGAAAGATTTCATTATTATGCATAGCACGTGGACTTATTTTTGTTATCCCTTTGCCTGTATTTGTTTCCACTCTATCATACTGCAGGTCAAATATACTTGTCACATCCTACTGTGATTATATATCACTGATACAAATCAGTTGCACAGAATCCATATTTTACGCCATCTATGGATTGACTATTGCCTTCATTATAATTGCAGATGCTGTTTTTATTATATTCACATATGTCATGATTCTTGTTACCGTACTGAAATTAGCTTCTAGGAAGGATCATGATAAAGCTTTAAGCACCTGCAGTTCACATCTCATTGTTGTGTTGCTGACATACACAACTGCTATATTTGCTGTTATTATGAATAGTTTTGCTGAATATATTCCATCCTCACTGCTTGCAACACTATCTTGCTTGTATATTGTACTGCCAGGAATGCTAAATCCAATAATTTATGGTATGAAGACAAAAGAGGTGCGACTGCATGCTTTAAAATATTTTAAAATAAAATAACATGATACTTCAAAATAAAATATAAAAATGCAACATAAAGTTATTCACAAATTGTGTAAGTGATGCACTGAACCTTTTTAGCTGGAGGTGTGAATTAAAGTTATTTTCATATGAGCTATTACCATTTTTATTACTTTGTATAGAATTTTATTTATTTATTTGCCTATCTACTTTATTTATGGATTAGTTTTCTGTGGCCCATTTTCAACTATAATATTGTTAAGATTAGAATTCTTTTGAAGTTTACATCAGGCTCATAGTAATTCATGCAGCCTAGAATAAGTAGAAAGCAGGAAGGGTATGAAAACTATTTCAGCACAATTCATATTAGTGTCCTTGATTATTTTTATCTTAATAACAAGATAAACATTTGATGAAGTGAAAGTGACATAAACTGATGTATAAACTATTCATAATGATAAACATTAAATGAATACATAACCGGTCTTAAAAGGAACACTTTGGTGCAGTACGTTGATCAACTGTCTGAATTCTGAACAACTGAAAAGAGGGTCTCAGTAGACATCACTTTAGATCTTTTATAATTTAATATATTCTTGAACGATCCACAAACTACATGAAAAAATGATAATAGCTTTTAGGGAAATGTTGGGGATTCTTGCAGCTCACCACCAATTTAACCACAAGTCCTCTCCTCAGTCATCGGGTCTACCAAATCTTTCTTAGCCTCCCCTGAACTAATACTAAGTTACATCTAAGGCCAGTGAGGAGGTCAGGTATCCTCTGACAGAATCTAATGCCTGCTTTGGAGAAATTTCCATTCATGCACTACATTCCCCACTCCTGCATGCACCTGTGTCATCTATTTGACAGACATGCAACGAGGCATGCTGGCATATCAATCCCCCACTTCAATAGCTCAGTCACTGCCCCTGACTCCATAATATAACAACCAAAGGGAAAAACCCTCCAGAAAGTGGACATGCAGAGCAATATAAATAAAATCCGTAGTTTATTCCAAACAGTCTACAAAGCTTTCGGGTAATGACCCTTCCTCAGTGTGCATGATAACCATTAACAGTCACATCATTTAACTAGAAACATCATTCTGACTCAGCCCAATTAAATTTACCAATCAATTAATGAAAGTAAAGGTATATATATAAACTCTAAAAACATAAAATAATTTATAAAATAAGCTATAACATAAGCTCATAAAACTTTTAGATCATATCTACAATGTAGGGAAAGAAACATAAGAAAAATTATTTATCTCATTGTTATTTCAACATCATTTGTTTTTTTTTTCAGGATTGGCTTTATACTAACTGTTGTGTTTAGACCCGGACTTTGATCAGCATTCAAATGTATTATCCACTTGTAGTCATACAATTCCAAAGAATTATTCAAATCATCACCCCTCCTATGTTTATGCCGTATATTTATAACTCTAAATATGAATCTATGAGTCATCCCTTTTCGTATCAGATGTTTGGCTAGTGCAATACTAGGAATTCATCTTCTTATTTCAGACTTATGTTCAATAATTCTTTCTTTTATATTCCTAGTACTCTTACCAACATTGAAGGCATGACTGTCAATACAGGTTACTAACTAAACTATGTTTGAAGTATTACAAGCTGTGTGGCATTTAAATATAAATTTCTTATCAGTCATGGGATGTTTAAACTCACAATCTTTATTAATATTATTACAACATGTATAATTATAACATGGATATGTCCCAAGTCCCACTGTATGTCCAATGGGTTTAGTAGATAATTCCTTGTAACATAATATTCGTTTTAAGTTTTCACATCTTTTATAAGCAAAGGAGGGTCTATGTCCTACAATGCTAGCCAGTTCAGGCATAACAATAAGTATCCCCCAATTTGTCATTAAAATATCTATTATACCCAAACATCTGGAATGCTATTTTCATTCTCATTATTACCATCATTCACATCATTTTGTCCACAATATGGTTGCACCTCAGAGCTTCTTTTATGAAAGATGTCATCTCTTGTATCCTGTAATAAGTCATTCTCATCCCTCCACTGCTTGAATTCCTCCATCACACTATTTAACTCATCATTGTACTTCCTGTCTTTGGTAGTTAATCTACTTGTTCTTAGGAACTGTTTTTTCGATGATACCCTTAAATGTATGTGGCGTATGCATACTGTTTCTATGAGCATATTTATTTTTATATGCAGCTTTCTTAAAAATATGGGTATCAATCTGTTATATTCATCCTTAACTAGAATAACATCCAAATGATCAATTTTGTCAGAGGAATATGCTCCTGAAAATTTCAAAAATTCAATGGTATGATTTAAATACTCAATACATTGTTCTAAACAAGAAATGTCACCATCCCATATTAAAAAATGTTATCTACAAACTGTTTGAAAATAAGTATCCTGTCCTTATATTCTGACGTACCTTTGTATATATATCTTTCTTCCCATTTAGACACCACAATATTCACATATGCATTAGGTATAGGTGTTCCCATAGTGGTATCATTAATTTGGTGATAAGTAGATTCTTGGAACATAGCTATATTATTATTTAACACAATCTCAAGTAAAATGCAAAGTGTTTTAATTTCCCTAACATGTATATTCATATTTGTGCATAGAAAATCACGTACAGCTTCAACACCAAACTCTATGGGAATGACCGTAAAAAGAGATTTAATGTCAAGAGTAACAAACAAATACTTTGAATCCTTATACAATTCATAACATACAGATAACTGACATAAAAAATCCATAGTGTCTTGTATGTAACTCCTTATTTTATGCAAATACTTTTTAAACACAGTTTGTAAATATCTTGAGATAGGTTCTGTGACTCATCCAGTCCCAGAAACAATAGGCCTCATTGTTGGGTTACATAAAACCTTATGTATTTTTGGTAGGCCATATATAATGGGTATTATTGGTCAAGGAGCATTAAAGTAATTAAAATGTTCTATGCTAATATTATTATTGACCTGCAATTTATAAATATTCATGTTAATATTGCTAATCAATAAATTATTTTATGTTTTTAGTGTTTATATATATTTGTACTTTCATTAATTGATTGGTAAATTTGATTGGGCTGTGTCAGAATGATGTTTCTATCTAAATGATGTGACTGTTACTGATTATCATACACACTGAGGAAGGATCATTACCCTAAAGCTTTGTGGACTGTTTGGAATAAACTATGGATTTTATTTATACTTCTCTGTGTGTCCGCTTTGTGGAGTGTTTTTCCCTTTGTATTTGTTTATTCACCTGGGCGGTTTACCACAGTGCTAGTCTGGTTTGTTTGGGTCAATAAGATAACAACCACCCATGTGTCCCAGGACTCCACTAGAAATCTATTCTGAAGGGTGCCTGAGTGCACGCATCTCCCCCAGTATAGGCAGATATATCATCCTATGCCAACACCTCAAATGTCTGGGCCAGTAATAAAATCCTGGTCGTCCAGGCCTTAGTCAAGGTTTTATCCCTCTGTTCATGTTGTTGGCTGGGAAATATTAATAATTAAATGTACATATGACTTTATAATGGCCTAAACACTAGATGACAGCAAAAAAGTAACAAATGTCAGATATTAATGAATGAGTTAGTAACATAAAAACTTGCTAGAAATTGTATTTAAGAAGTGACTATTGATTTTAAATCAGGTATAGCAATAAATAATAACTTCTGATTTTCTACATACTGTACAGTGACTAAATACAAAATGTTAAAATACATACTCATGATATAGAAACATTTAGATAAAAAAGTGAGAGTATTATCACTAATGTTTAACACAACAAAAATGCCACATTTGTAATACATTTAATGTCTTGGCCTTTTTATGATAAAGATAAGAGCAACATAAAGCAGGTGCAAATGCACACGACTGAAGTGGTTAAGTATTTTTGAGTCCCCCTTTAGGGGTGATTAATAAGTATATGCAAAGCAAGAAGTAATCAGCTTAGAAAAAATTACCTGCATAAGAAATCATCCAGGTTCCATGTATAAGAAGTTACAGGTTGTGTGAATGAAAATGATTATAAAAAGACAGAAAAAGACAAGGAATGAAGAACAGTCAATATATATGATGAGAAATGAATCTGACATGCATTTTGGAAACAAAATAATTGCAAATGGAGCTAATATAAGGAACTATTGATCTACTGACTAGGAATACTGTGTATATAAACATATGTAATGCTGTTAATATAATTACATAATTCTGCCCTTCTATACTAATACATGTGAAACCTAGTCCTAACCCTGTACTTTACCTTATATAAATGCTTTCAATAACACTACCACTATTCAAAGTATGTCTGAATTTGTGATGGGCTTTGATTAAAGAAACACAAAATAAAAATATATGATTCCTTATGTAATCTTTTTTTTTTCAATGTGTTGCATTCTGAAATGGTTGGCACTGATCACTTGTGTTTGTGCATTTTGCAAAGCCAGTATATACTCAATGTAATATATAGAATATGGATTTTATTTTCATAACACAAATAGCTGAATCACATATTATGAGCACTATTAGATGAAGCTGACATTTTACCTTTAATATTTGATCTTAGCTAGAGCAAAGCAATCCTCTTTTCTGCATTATGTTGTGACCTCAAGAATAACTATGTCATCTAATAGAAGACACTGGATCCAAGGAGCTCCCATATAAGCAGTGATATCAGTTTCATGTCTGCTATGATATGAATTTTGTGTATTTATGAATAATTCTTTTTTAACACCTTAATTAACTTCACACATTTTCAACAATGACTTTAGTAAATATACAGTTATAGAAACAAACCATTGTAATCATTTTCCATCAGCTTAGATGCATTATACATATATCTTTTCTTTCTTTTACAATTACCATTACTCCAGCATTACATAAATTGCTCAAGTCCTACCTTCACTTAAAATTCATTCCTCCTACTGAACATCACTCCTTATGTATTGTTACCAAAAATTCCATTTATTTCATTGTAATCTGCTCCCTCCTTTTCTAAAGACCACAGCTTCAGTTCTATCATCCCCTTTACAATATTCAATACTCCAGCTACAGGGGGTTTATAACTTGATTTCCATTTTCTGGTAATTGCTTTTTTTTTGGCAGCCACTAACATTAAATGTTGTAAAATTTTATTATGTCTAGGCAATTCAGATCTTATATCCTAGCTGAAAAGAATCATGTCCTTAGTTATATGAATTAGCTCCCACAATATTTCTAACAAAATACTCCATAGGGATTTTTTAACATCTACCAACTCATTACATTCCCAAAAAAAATGTTCTCAATTACCTTTCTCTTTCCCATCACACCTCTAGCAATTGCAGTCTACCTGAGGAAAAAATCTCTGAAGTCTGTTTGGTATATAAAAATATTTATGGAAACATTTCCATGCAAAAATCATAAGCTTTCTGGACACTGTGATGGATTATTTTACTTAATATTGTATATGATAATCAGGCAGGTATGCTGATTATAAGACTCACTTCGGTCACACCCTTGCAAAATGACATACCCTAAGCAACATTTAATAATGCAGGAGACTTGAAGATATCAGTATTCATTTATAGGGCTATGGTCAAGACAACATACTGGTATTATATCCCTTTTTTTTGCATTGTGTTTCATCCTGTGTTTTAATTTACATTTTCTAACTCATTTCCCAAAAGTATTAATAGTACCAATATTACCATCATTGGCATGCTCTTCAATACATTTACTGTCACCAGTACCCACAAAATTATGGGTGGACTGTTTATCAAAATCACAGCTGCACAAACTTGTATCACAACACAATGTTTTGGTTGAATGTTCACACAAATATAGTTGCAACTAGCCATTGGAAAAGCAATTTTTAAGTCCCATTTCAGAAGAAAAATCTCAGCAAATACAAATGTTTCAAAAGTTACATCAGAGAAAGGCTCTTATATCTTTACCAGAGAAGTCTAAAGAAGATATAACAACATACTGATCAATTTGTTGACCTACAATTGGTTTAAGTTGCACAACAGGTAAACATCTAGCTTTATAAGGTACAATTGTAGTAAGCTGTCTTCTGAATCACATTTACATAGCTTATATTGTTTTCCTTTGGTAGATCACAAGTAGGACTTGCTGCATGCATCCCACAGGAACAATGAAAGTGTGAGTATGCTCCATGTTTTTACTTATGATCCCAAGTACATAATATCCTTTTAACATTCAAATTACACCAATCCAATCGCCCCAAACAGCAGCATCCTTCATTGGCACCAAGTTTTCATCTGGTAAGCCACCATCCACCAAAACAGCTATTAGAGCACCATCTTTCTCAGAACACTAGACTCCGCCTTCATTTCTTCCCAGTGTGTACTGTGACTACCCTACAGTCTGCCCTAGTAACAGGAATGAGTAGGTATGTTTTATTAACATTTACATTCATTTTATATAATTTAAAATAACTGTAAATCAATTATTTACATACTCATTTTTCCATTCATATTTAAAATTATTTACAAGTTGTCAGCATAAAAGAACTTAATGAAACAATTCTATTTCTTTCACTATTTTGCTTTTATATTTATCTTCTATCCATCACTCTTTTTTCCCCAACCATTTTCTTATTTTGGCTAATAAATCATTCTCTTTCAATTTCTTGTTATATATTAAGTTCTCACATCTTTTTTCCACATCACCCAGTTATAGACATCACATTTCTTTACTTTAGCATACATTCCATCCATATTTATATTTAAATCTTTTCCCTCTATATTAATTTTTTAAACTTTTTACAAGATTCCTTATTCATTTTGAAATCCAAAAAAAAACCCATTTTTTTTGTTTCTTCTTCCCTACATTCAGCACATTAGGTTATATTGTATAACGTTTCAAAAAGCTATTTGCAGACAGCACAGCAATTTCAGAAGACATGCTGAAGGCAGTCCAAGTACTAAACTATTCAGCATAGGATAATCATGGATTTTGCTCATGCCCATCAGATTCCAAAACACATCACACACACACAACACAACTTAAATGCAACACATTTCCCTGTCATCTCCGTTTCTGTAATCCCCAATGTGGATCCCAAGGAATAAATGGTAATACTATGGAGTTTGCCAAGTTCTGTAGCAAAAGAACAAAAAAAAAACATAAAAATGCCACCTGCTTTAAAGTAATGCAATGGTTTGCAGTGATACAAGCCATAAATGAGACTGTGGCTGTGCACCCTGGAAGGCAGCCAGCTACTATCAGAGCAAGGCTGCAACTAAATGAGCAGTCAGACCAGCAAATAACTGACAGGTACCGGCTAGACAGACAACTGGTGCAGGCTGTCTGCAACATATGTGCCCCATGCATGTCTGTGCAGACCCTGTGAGGAAACCCATACCTTTTTTACACTAAAGTGTGTCTCAGTCTGGATGTACTTGCATCTGTGACATTCCAGAGGCACATGATGATGCTGCAGGATTTCACAGACAGCTGCCAGCCATGTCCTGGCAAAATTCTTGGAAGCAGTATGCAGCAAGGTGGACAACTACATATACTTTCCATCTACCCCCAGGGAGCATATAACTGTAATGCACCAGTTTTACAGCATCACACACTTCCCCCCATGTACTTGGTGCAATAGATTGCATGCACATACCTATCAAGACACCAGTACATCCTGAAGCAAACTGATACATAAACAAAAAGGGCTGGCCATTCATCATCTGCCAGGTTGTGTGTACAGTAGATGGCAGCATAGCAAACATCATGATAATACACCCAGGGAGTGTACATGATGCTGGCATATGGAGGGAAAGATGACTAATGGCTGTATTCCAGCAAGGTAAAATACCTGAGAGGCTACTACTAGGTAAATACAGGAGTACAGCTAGGATGTAAGGTCTGGATACCACTCACAACAATATCCGTTCTGAGCAAATGTGTTGTCATTCTCCACAACAGGTGACTGTAGTTAATCCACTTGACCCATGGCTAACAACCCTCTTATCATGAACCATCCAACCCTACACAGTAGGTCTACAATACAGCACACTCAACAACCAGAAACACCACAGAGCATGTGTCTGTTGCACTGAAAGCTAGGTTCAGATGTCCGGATACATCCGGGGGTGTACTGCAAGACACACCTGAGAAGGAAGCACTTATGATAACAGTGCACACCATGCTGCACCGTATGCTAACTAGAGTACATGGCAGTCTTCTAGCTGCAGATGTGGGTAAACTACCTCAAGACCTCCAGATGTCTGAACAGGATATCCCACAGTTATCAGAGTTGGAGCAAGAGGACATAGGTGACAGAAGACACAGATGTAGGCATTGTAGGGAGTAACCATGAGTTCAGGCCCAAGCAACATGGCAGTGTTTCACCCACACCTTTGCATCATGACAAGCTGCACCTACTTGAATGCACAGATTAAACACTGATGTTTAGATGTTGCCCCACCACAGCAGCACAGATTGCATCTAATGGTAATTACCCACTAGATGTACACACTGAGAATCAAATATAACACCATAATCATAACATATTACAATATGAAAAATATGCAAATATGTCATAACAGGGATCATCAACGCAGGACATAACTGACACAGGTATGCATACAAACTCAGATTGCTGTATAACTTTATGGAAAACAATAAGGGACACACATTAGTTCTACATATTCCTGTCTCTAAAATATACTAAATAAAAAAAGAGAAACAACACAGGACACACTGCTGCAGTACTGTAGAGGCCAGGCTTTCTACCAACCATGCCACATCTAGCATACTTTCATTTTGATTAGTCAATGTTGCCATTATCTCACCATGTTTGCAATCCTGTCCTTCATGTATCAGACATAGTTGGTGTGCCACATGATCTGTGACACATGTAAGTGCATGGATCTCTGATTGATGACATTTCTGGGAGCATGCATTTGCTTGTAGCAGGAGGCAGTCACCCAGTGACACCTGGCCATGGACACCATCAGCATGCCTACATCTTCAGCAGTGCCCTATTTCAGGTTGTTGTGGAGAATTGCCATCAGCATTGGGCTCAGCTGGGGTCCATCATTCAATGGCCTCATCCTGTTCAACATCCAATGCCCCACCATCCTCCAAATGGCCAGACAATTTCTCCTCCACATATGTGGCTACAGCTACAGCAGTATCACTGCCAACATCATGGACAGGCTCTCTCAACATGTCTGGGTCCTGTGTACCAGGGATCATAATACCATACTGAAACACATCAGAAACCACATCATGATCACTGGATGGGCTATTGCATGATGCAGATAATTGATCTGCTATAAGATACAAACACACAAATCAGGACAATGTGCTTACATTACAGAATGGGTAACATCAAAGACATATGACATATATATCTCACTGCAATGTTACAAATAATAATAACTTTACATGAGGTCTTCTGTATGTATGTTTCATGGAATCTGCATACATGGAGTACAGAATTAGGTTACAAAGCCAACAATCAAAACACACACCTAACAACTCCTCATGGGAAGAAGGTGCTGCTGAAGAGAAAAAAGGCAGCGTTAGTGATCGTATCATTGCCACCGTTATTCATGTGATCACAGTTAAAACATACACATACCACTTGTATGTGCACTTGATGAGGATGATGAAAATTGGGCTAAGAATGGGAAGAAGGATACAGTATTACTTGAGGACAACAACAGAATTAGCAGCAATGACATGTATGAAACATAGTTAATAGCATGCCACTGACAGACTCATGCTGTAAAGAGGTTGTGAGTTATACTGTGGATCCTGCAGTGGGAAAGTAAAGAGAAAGACAATATTGTCACGTATGTAGCAAAAATATTACTGAAGGCATCAGATATAGAATACAGTAACAGGGTTGCAGACACTAGCGTAATGAATGTTGCACCTGTATGCCAGATGGTCCTGTGTTGAAAAATGCTGACACTAATGTCACGTATCATGTGTGTGCTACACACTGATGCAAGCTATAGAACTTTTGCTTTAACACCTCTGGTCTGTCTGAACATGAACCTGCACAGCTTAAGCCCACACTGAATGTACCTGTAGTGTATAACGTTAAATAAATAAAAATAGGACAGTAAACAGCAGTTCCATGAAATAGCACTGAGGCAAAAACAGGTAGTGGTCACAGTAACACAATATGGAGCCACTCACTTGCCATTCCTTGGTATTATCCCAAGGTAGATGAACCTGTGGATATTACTGCAAACAACATTACACGTGTTGGTTGGAATGCTCTGTATGAACTCATTAGTATGAATGCATGTCATTAGACTTATTTTCCTAATCCCCATTCTGTGTGGATCTGTGTGCATGGCTTACATCTGCTGCTGTAAATCAAAAATAACAATACATGCAATATGCAGAGATTGTCTCTATACCCAGTCATTTCATGGCAATAAAGACATACATGTTAAGCCTGAAATTCAAGCTTCAATCTCACCCCCAGCTCTGTGTCACTCCCCTCACACTGTATACAATGAGACCAGAAATTTTGTGGTGTCATCAGGGAGGTCAATGGTGGCCCACCACTGTGTCCCTTATGTACAGCAATTTGCATTGTTCTATTCACAGACACTCTTACATACACAACACTTTTCCACTTCTGAGAAATGAGTGATTTCCATTACTGTTAATATTTCAGAACACAGTGCTGACATGAATGAAGTTTTTCAAACTCTTTACCTACATGACAAGCACATGTTCACACTTTGAAATCCTAAGCTAGGATCCATATTAGTTGACATCCCCTTTCCAGGTGATGTCATAAAACCAAGGGCAGGATTCACAAAGCCTCCATGTAAGAGTTATAACTCATACACGGAGGCTGCAGTTAAACGGAGTGATGTCAGCATGCTCTGCATATTCATGAGAGCATGCTGAATCACACCTAAGGCTAACACGATCCGTGTAAGACAGTAGGGGGCATGTCCATAGGCCGAGCCCTGTAAGTGGACACGCCCCCAGAAGAGTAAAAGTGCCCAAAGTAAACACCCACGACAGAGTTCATGGAAATGTGAATAAACACAACACAACACATGCCCCCACAGACTATGAACATAAAATGTACAAATGAACATCTCATCATTTTTTTTTAAATTGTAAAGATGTTTAACCGTGAGTGCGCTCGTTTGCGCGGGCGTGCCTGTAGTGCAGCCACAATTAGCAGTCAGTGGGAAAGCATATAAGAACTAAATATGCAAAGTAAGCCAAGAAGCAATAGCGTAGCAGTAGAGATGTTGGCTGAAGAGCAGGCATTCATGGTTCGAGCCCCCACAACACCAATTTTTATTTTTAGCAAAATAAGCACGAAACAAGTCCCTGACAGATATGTACACATAAAATCACATTTTATGTAAAATGTAATAAAATAGCCCATTTATATTGAAGAAATGTGAGGTAACAAAACAATAAAAAATGCCAGATGTGCCCATAGCTGAACTACAGTTTAACAGGGTGAGTGCATCTGCCCATAGGTGAGCAGTGGTTTAACTGGTGCAAAATGAGTGCCCGTAGCTGAGCAGTGGTTTAACACGCTGAATCTATGTGCCCCTAGCTGAGCTGAGCGTAATATGCGTGCTGATAGCCAAATGAGGCATAAACCAGCGTACCCCGTTTGCGCGGAGCTGCGCACTGCGCAAACAAGCTAACCAACGGGCAATGTTGAGCAAGCCGTATCAAAACTGCCTTTACACAGACACACCCCTCAGCTTGTCTAGACAGTCATAAAAAATAAAAAGTAGTGGCCAGGTTCGTACCCAGGATACTATACACCATAGTCAAGGTACTGAACCACTAAGCCATGACAGCAGTACCTATAAATGCAATAATAGCAAATATATAGGCATGAATACAAACTGGAGCATGACAATGCAGGTTTAGTGAAGTTGATACAATTCCAAAATGGCCAATCACAGATATGTGCGGGAAAAACGGACTATATAAGCCCCATAGGTGGGAATACACAGCATAAATGATTGTAGAACTTACTTGCAGCCAGAATGACAGGAGTAAGTGAGGGTAGTTGCTTTTGAGCACAGAGGTGGGGCATTGAGGAGTCCAGGTACATGGTCTGGCTCCTAGTCCACAATCATGAGGCCCAACTCATGCAGGGCCAGGTCCTGTGGGGAGCATATAGGGCTGAGGCGTGGGACCGGTTGGCTCATGATCTCACCAGTGCCACAGGGATTCCAAGGACTGGTGAGCAGGTCCGTCACCACCATGCGGACCTGAAGAGACGCAAGCAGGACCAATTGAACCTTTGGATCCAGGAGGCCCGGCAAATGCCCAACGCCCCACTACTGAGTAAGTTACATTTAATTATGTATGTAAGAAATTAAACTAGCTGATATTATGGAGATGTGTATTCCAATATTACTGCATTTATATTACAGCTGCAGGTGTCCGTTCTGCGAACCGCAGAGCCTATGGCGATAGGCTGGTGCGGTTGCACCACCAGGCAGGTCAGTAATCCACTACCAGTAACTGTAAAGAAATATAAAAGTATGACAGCAAAAGAGTGCAGTGTAGTCACTAAGTAATAAAATGTGCAAGTAACAGTGTAAAAGTGTTTGCAAGTATTGCTTGATTACAAAAGTGTGTTGCAGTCTGCAATCCAAACAGAAAAATGAAAATGTCTGACATAAATTCTGAAATAAAGATGCCCCACCTGTAAGAAAATAGTACACAACCTGCAGCAGGCTGAAAAGTACAGCTGCAGAAGATGATGAAATCATGTGTGAAATGTATCCCTGTTGAAATACTGAAACATGACAGAAGTGAGACTGCTGGAAAGGATTGTAATAACTACAGGTAAAACATGTCAATAAAGCCTAGAAGTAAGTACCATATTGAATAGTAAAATGAAAACAAGTGAGAGAGTTAGAGAAAGTGTCATGAATCCAGCAATACAGTAGTAATAACCCCTGAATAAAGTATACTGCAGTCAGTACAGAATGAAATGCATGTGAGAATCAAAACCAAACAGCGAAATCTGTTCAAAGTGTTGCTGCATCTGGAATGTGTATCCCAAAATCTGGATATGTTGCTCTCAGTCTGCAATATGCAGATAGTATGATTGTCTGATATACCAAACATCCACACTTGTCTATAGCTATATAAAGCAAATGTAGCAGGATGATGTAGCTGAACAAAGCTAGATATGAATGTGTATGAAGAACAATAAAATGTATATTGATGTTGCAGTAACAGTCCTATCACCAAGTTGAAGTAGTTATCATATTGGAAACTGTAGTTAGAACAGTAGTGTGTATATATGTGCAGCTATTAGAAATGTACAGCATATGTATTGGTATTCGAAGGTGTTAATATTATTTTCTTCACACCACCCTATAACCACATATAACCCATTCCACGTGAAAATGGTATGTGCAATCACAATTAACACCCCTGGACATTTGTCCTGTTGGGTCATATATATTTGCATGTCCGTTGATGCATCTGCCCTGTTCATACATCCAAACCTGATGGCCTGTTGCCATCAATCAACCCTGCATGTTGTTGGACTGCGTATTGTTGTTCAAATTATGCATGTGTTATGCTCGCTGTTCAATGGTGTGAATATCTGGGTGTTTGGTTAATTGGAATACTAATGCATGCTGTTACAACTAATTGTGAATGGTATTATATGTCACTAACCCAAACTGTCATGACATAATGCAAAACATAGGACGACAGGGAAGGCGGGTTCCAGCGGACCCACCTTTCCCACCTCAGCTGGCGAGTGCACCTGGCACTAGTGCCCAGTCTGGACCATCCTCCAGTGGCCCTGTGCCACCTGTGGGTGGAAGAGCTGCAGGGGATGGGGCTCGTCCCCCCTCTGCAAGCATGGCCGGAGGAGAACCACCACTCACCCTCCATAGCGTCCGGACTGTGGTGCGTAGGGAGATCCAGGACTCAGTTCTCGAGCCCCTACGCCAGCTTGAGGCACAGGTGGCACAATGTACGGGCATGCCTGTTGCTTGGCCTACACAGCCCCCAGCACAGCCCCGTCCTAGGTAGTGAAGGAACAGTGGCAACTGCCTATGGGTGGGGATATCAGTTCCACTGTTGCCATCTGTGGGCTCATGGGCTCTGGATATCCAAACCTCCGTCCCCGTCAATTGTGTAACCCCCCCACACGTGTCATACACCGCCCCTGTATGCGTCTTGTTTGTCTTGTCTGTTTACCTACCCAACCTACCTCCCCAGCTATACTGACTTCCTTCACCTGACATACCACTCTCACCTGAAAAAAAAAAAAAAAAAGGGCACTCTGTACCCACAAAAAAATTATGCCCCATACATAGCTGCCCATTCCGCACACATGTCTGCTGGACATGGAACCTATCAATTACAATTGGCTGTAAAACAAGTATTATTGTTGTCCTGACACCTCTCTCAGGGGTGGAAGGTTTCAAATGTCACACCAAATTACATACATATGCACAGCTGTTGCTGATGAAGAAATGGGCAGCTATGGGCCTTACCTACATCCCTCCTGCAAATCCCAAGCTTGTTTCCCTACTGTCTTACCCTCTTTGTGACCCCTTTTTCACCACTTTCCTGTCTCCTCATTTTCATTTCTTTCAAAGAAAATAGTGCATGTGTGCGCCAGAGTAAGCACTGTTAAGCGGCTGTAAGCGGGTGTGCGTGTGTGTGCGTGGAGCTGAACGCCAGTGCGCATGCGTGAGCTCCGCGCAAACCAGCACTAACCCAGTTACAACTGCTTAAAAGTGCCTTAGTCACTCTGATTGACAGGTCCTGTAGTCAGTTCAAAAGCAAAATAAAATCCCACTGTCAGCCCCGCACCCAGGACCTTGGAAACAGTAGTCTGTATGACCTACCACTAAGCCATGACTCTTATACAAGAAAACTGTGCTAAAATAAATATAACATGTAATAGTAGGGATGAATGTAAAGGGAATATAGGATGTGTAGTACACAAAGCATGTTATTTAAAATTACTGTCAAAACTACTGGATTCCCATAATAGTAGTGTGTGAACAGAAACAGCCATGCTAGTTGGTAGCTTGTAGGTAATAATGTCAGTTAATGTACATATATAAATGTATGTATATTTACATATATATATATATATATATATATATATATATATATATATATATATATCTATATATAGTTGTAGGTGTCATTGTGCATACACACTTACTACAGGGAACAGGAGACAGGAATGGAGAAATGTGAATCTACAACACAGCCTGAATCATGAGAGAGATACTAATCTTTACACTCACAGAACAGTGTCCACAGCATACCAGCATGGTCCCCGCCCTTACAATCTGAAAGGGCAATGCCTATCTCACATACCCTTTTATAGCACTGTCCTGAAATCACAGTGAGAACTGCAATCAGTACACAACTGGCTGCATGCAATTAGCAAATGCTGGCTTGCAATTGGTGCAGAGGCCATCACATGGACCTATGCAGATACCTACAAATGCATCCTGTACTAACACTCCACACATGCAATATGTTCATTGCACTGTCTGGAAGCAGACAGAGGGAAAGAGACAGACAGAGACAGAGAAAAAAAAAAAACATGCTACACACTGTGAGTCTAAGCTGTCAGCAGTGACAGTAGCAGCAGGAAGCAGAAGCAGTGGTAACACAACCAGCTGTGACAAACACAGGTAATGCAAAGTAGCAGGTTAATAGTCTGCATACTGTGAACCCTCCAAATGTGTCATAGGTCTGTATCTATAGGTATGTCCATGTGATATGTTGTGTGTACGTAGTTCCACCAAAATGGGATGACTATACATTACATGTCAATCAGTGTTAGGCCATGATCCTGGCAGCAGTTGTCTGTGTGTTGCCCTCAGCAATGGCTGTAGTGACTGTTTTGAAAGGTCAGCCAGGTTCAAAAGGCAGGATCAGCCCATCACAAAGGCAAACTGGTTGGGAACAAGTGTCTGCAGGTACCCGATATCACTGCATATGCATCCTATACTGAATAATTCCATAGCTTAGCAGACCAGGCCGTTATGCATATGATGTGGTAGTTCCCAGGGTCAGTAGAGGTGCCTCCTTAGTGGTGTGGGACCACTGTTGCTGTATGCCAGTGTCCAGGTACATATCCTGTAGTACGGCCAAGATTAATTATCAGTCTTATATGCGGTTGTATGTCCTCTTGGAGTGCATGTAGCACACATCCAGGGATACCATCAGGTCACAGTGATGCTGTGTGTTCTGCTTTGCTGAGGGTGGCCCACACCTGGACATGTGAGATGATAGGGAGGTTACATACAGCTGTGATAAGTATTTCAACTGGTGGGGGAGAAGGAGGGGGGATGCATGCACCGAACCTGTCTGCAAGAATGTTGCCAATATCTGTGTGTTTGGTGAATGTTAAGTAGGTGTGTATTAACACAGAGCATATCTGAGGCATTTGGTCCATATGTGTAACATAACTGAAGAAGGCCTTGTGGTTATCCATAGTGTTTGTGGCCATTTCCCTCCCAGAGTAGGCCGTGGCCATTGTTATGAGAGACCGTAGCGTAGTACCAGTGCTGACCCAGATGCCTTCCCTTAATGTGAATCTGCTCTGTCCTGCAGTAGCCTCCTGCTATTGTTATACAATCTGCCTCTGTCTGGGGTCCACCGGACAGGATGCCTAACCTTTGTGCATAGGGTCTGGGTTAGAAATGTGTGTGCAAGTTCAATGCAATCTGTGGGATGTCCATGGTAAGCATTTGCAAAGGGGTCAGCAGTGTGAGTTGTGGCTTCCACTGGCCCAGTGTGCTGCATGGATACCATCTCAGTCCTAACAAGTGAATAACTGTCTAATCACATACATATCAAAGTAGTCTACTGTGGTGGGATATGTATATCCAGGCCGAGTAACTTGTGTCCACATCACACTAGTGGATGGCGTCCCACATACAGTACCTTTGGGATGAACCCCCCAGAGTGAGGTTGTGCATTGGACCTGTCAGTGTGTGCTGACCGATGGGGCATGCTACTATGTTGTGTGGAATGTGGCAGGTATTGTTGCACAGGTGTTGGCTGAGCACTGATATCTGGCCATGTACTTGTGTATCCACCACGAGACACACACATGCAACATATGGGAGTAGTAGTATATCACTACACATGAGTATCATGTATAGTATGTGTGCCATATATTGCTGACATAGTCTGCTGATATCCTGTTTGTGTTCTCTTCCAGGGAGATGGCGCATCAGCGTAATCCCGCCTACTCTGCAGCGGAAGATGAGGAGATACACCAGAGCCTGGTGCGGGAGTATGACATACTGTTTTCCCGCACCAGTCAGAATCAGCAGGAGAGGGCTGCACTGTGGCAAGACCTTGTCCGTAGAGTAAATGACATTGGCACGCATAATAGGACATATGAGCAGGTACAACATCACTGCAGTGATTTAATCAGAAATGTCCGTCAGTGTGCGTCGGATATCCACAGGCAACAGGTTGCCACAGGAGGTGGGTTGGCCACACATCCCCCCCCTCACCAGACTGGAGGGGCTACTCCTAAGTGTTGTGGCTCCAGCCCCGGAACAGCAACAGCAATACACCTGCATCATGATGGAGGCTGGATCCACACAGCAGCATGACATGGAGCGTGCAGGTAATATGCCATATGTACACTTGACTGTTCTGTACACTGTTAGTTTATGCATGTGTAAGGTGTGTCCGTGGTATGTAGCTGTCATCATAGTATGTAATTGTGCATGTGTGATATTGGCAATATCAGCAGCTGACGTGTGAAAGGCAACTGGTGTACTACTGCACTGTATCATATGCAGTATCAATGGCACAGTTGTGCCCACTGATATTAATCTCATCATTTCTGCAGGTCCCTCTGGGGTTACAGCAAGGCAGGCCATCCATGCTGGTGAGTGTGTTTAACAATACCTATAATAGTCCTGATAGTGCTAGTAACACTAGTGTAACTCAGTAGTGCTCTGTGTGTATACTGCGGGGTGTGCATGTGTGCATGTGTGCAGGTGTGCCTGTGCCCATGTGTGCATGTGTGCATGTTTGCATGTGTGCAGGTGTGCCTGTGTCCACGTGTGCATGTGTGTATGTGTGCATGTGTGCATGTGTGCCTGTGTCCACGTGTGCATGTGTGCATGTGTACATGTGACCACGTGTGCATGTGTGCATGTGTGCATATGTGCATGTATCCATGTGTGCATGTGTCCACGTGTGAATGTGTGCATGTGTGCATGTGTCCACGTGTGCATGTGTGCATGTGTGCATGTGTGCATGTGCCCACGTGTGCATGTGTCCATGTGTGCATGTCTGCATGTGTGCATGTGTGCATGTGTGCCTGTGTGCATGTGTGCATGTGTGCCTGTGTGCATGTGTCCACTTGTGCATGTCTGCATGCGTGCCTGTGTCCATGTGTGCATGTGTGCCTGTGTCCATGTGTGCATGTGTGCATGTGTCCATGTGTGCATGTGTGCATAAGTGCATCACTGGTAACAATGTGTGGACACTGTAAACTGTGTTTCCTGTCTTCCTCCCACAGGTTCTGGTGCTGCTCTGGTGTCCTGCAGCAGGGAACCTGAATCTGGTGCCACAGGTACTGGTAATGATGATATCTGTGTAATGGTACAGGAAGGTGTGTCAGGGTCCGCCATTGGTCAGCCAATTGACAGTACACAGCTGTCAACCCCATCATTGCGCACAGTCATCTTGCCAGTATATCCTTTGTCACCATTGTCCCTAGGTGATGGACAGGATACAGTGGGCATTGACCAGGGTAATGTGGTATCTGTGGCACATGCTTCCCCACACAGCAGCCATGGGCAGGGTCCTGAGATGGTACCACACAGACAGTTGCCCATGGGTTCTCATGGGAGCATCCATGGGCGTACTGCCTCTGGCAGACGTGCCCAAAGAGGTCTGTCAACCTCAGCTATGTTTCGGGCTGTCATGCAGGCACAGTCGCGTATGGAAAGGGACACCAGACAGGGTCTGATGGAGCTGAGAGCATGTCGCACAGCCATGACTGACAGTATGCGTGACATCGCGGATGCTATCCGTAATTTCACCGATGTCATAGACAGACATTGTGGGGACATATTACAGCAGTTCTACAACCAAATGTCCATGAGCCAGGGCAATGGTGGGTGGTTGCGGCGTCGACGTGGCCATATGCCAGCAACAGCAGCAGCTGACAGTCGGCGTGGACAACAACAGGCCCGTGCACTCCCCCATAGTGCCAGCAGCAGCCCCAGCAATGCTGGGTCTGTGCTGTCATCGGAATGCCCCAGGAGACCACGTGCATGTGGCTCTGGACAGTCCCAACAGGGACCTGTGTCCAGTCAACACACTCCCGCTTCTGATGACAGTACCCAGTCTGGCTTAGTACTGGATACGGTCTGTAGCACCCCTGCCAGGCACAGGTACAATGTCCTTGCCCACAACCACTGATCTGTATGACCTGCCAGGTGCAGTCTGTGGCTGTCCACAAACCCCTGTATATGGCAGCCATGAGGTAGAACTGTGTGCGTGCATACACACATGTGAAATGTTAACACCTAGGGTGACCATATACACGCACACACTGCACCAACAGTGCCCCACCCTGTACTGCTGCCCCTCACCAACACACATACACACACATGTCATTTGGTGGTATCAGTGGCAGACTCAGGCATACCTAATTCACACTCTGTGCATATGATGACACTGCGCCACCTCTTGCAATCTCCAACATCATTGCGGGAACAGGTAAACACATTGCTGATGCACAGGGTGACTACATAGAAGTGTATTAGTAGTATCATGTTGGTAACAGTACAGTGTACTGATATGACTGTGTGCATATCCCAGCATGCCTGATGCAGTAACCGTATGAATGTCCTGAATTGTTATCTGCACCCATAGTACATACCAAAGTGTAACAGCTGCACATAATTGCATGCCGGTGGTAAGGATGTCAACAGATAGCTGCATACATGGGTAGCACAGGGGGGAAGCTAACGCAAGTAGTGATATGCAATGGTGGACATGTACAGTAATGGTGTCAAGTTGCCCACAACGACTATGCAATGTGGATGTTTGCGCATGTTGATATGTGTGCAGTACCAATGTAATCCAAATCACAATTAACTATGACATAATATCAGTTCTACCATGGGCATCTGCGCTGTGTATTCCTGGGTACATGTTGATAGTGCCTACATATTTGCATTGTTACTTACTGTTAGTGTTACCCCTTCTTTGTTGTACAATGAACTACTTCCATCCCTGCTTACTGTAGCTTTGTTTGCATGCATGTTCGCTTAGGGTTCCCTGGAACACTGCTTACACCTGCAATGCAGAGTTACAGTGCTTCTGTGAATTCCTAGTGACATCTGCATAGCGTACGATACGTATGTCAAGTTTACACATGACAGAACGTCACTGTCCGTCCTGTTCACATGTACGTTGCCTGTGACACATTGCACATGTCTTACCTGGCATTTACCCACGTGTGCAGTCATATATGCCAGTGCTATGAAACAGTAGCAGTACACCCACACATACACACCTTCAGTATGTTGTTCCCCATTGGCCCTATGTGTTGGTACTCACCATGGCAATCACACTACTAGGGTAGCATGTGTAAAGGTAATCTGTGAATCACCTCTATGGTCCAGTTCTGTTTATGTGAGTCATGTGGCAATGTCACAGCTGCCACATGTATGCAGTCAGCCATCACCCTTGGCCAGGAATGTACAACACATGTGTGGGATGCCACCACTTAGCCAATCTGGGGACTGAGCTCTCTGAACCCAGTAATGCCATACCCTGTCAGTTGGCATGTCATATTACAGTGACTACAATACAAGTCAGACATAGACACGCACTGACAGCATGCTGAACACACTGGGGCATATGTGGGGACTCAGAATAGCATCCTGCCTGAGCATCACACACCTCCGCAGCTGGCACACAAGCATATGTTCCGTCAGAACAGAGCACATGCCACACATGGCACACACATCCCGTGTGCCACACACTCACAGCTTGTAGGGCTACACAACACACCTGCTACAGATGTGTCAGGTACCTGTCTTGGGTGCTGCACTGTGGTCCCACTCAACAGGCTGTATCTGGTGAAGATCACAGTGATATGCCTCAGGGGCACTATGGTCCACCACAGAACACATGCATACAGGTCAGTCAGAGGCATGGACACATATGACTCACTCATTGACCATGCCACTATGGATGTCCTGAGACATATCTCCCTGGACTACATGATAGGGAACATAGAAGGGATCTCTCAGCATGTGGCATGGGCCAGTATGAGCCTGATCTTGGTTGCCAACATACCCTCACTAGGTATGCTACCACTATATGTAGGAAGGGTGTTGTATGTCTACATTCTGTTCAGTCTCCAATGTCATTCATAGGGTATCCGCTGGTTGTCAACGTGTGCTTACATGCTAGGGAAGCCACAATGATGTGCAAGGGTCAGCTTGCACGTGACACCCATGGACCGATGTATATTGGCGAAGCTCCTTTTTACACACATACTGCCTTATGCTGCAGGACACGGATTACATAGCCACCTCCGTGGGTATCACACAGGTTAGGACACTAACAGTGCTGCTACACAACACCAGCAGTGTACACCGCAAGATGCATGCACTGGACACTGTCCTCAGCACGGTGAACTGCAATGTCTGTGCAGTACCAGAGTCCTGATTCATGGCTCACAGGTGTAACCCATCACTGACAGGTTATGCCTCATACCATGCCTGTCGTCCCCTACACATGTAACACACATGGACAGGGGGTGGTATCCCAAGGCACCACAGATACACACACCTCCAGGTTGTTGGCACAGCACAAAGCATCAGGGCCTAATCATGTGCAGCTAACAGTGTGTCAGACTGCCATCTGGTTCACAGCCTGGCACACACAACCCTCCCATACACAGGAAAACCACATATCCTCCATAACAACACTGGCAATATGACAGTCTCAAGAACTGTCTTTATATGGCTGGACTGCATCCAGCCAAACATTGTGCGTGAGCATTACTGTAGATACAACACACTAGTTGAAGGGTTCACAGCATGTGGTCACTGAATTGCAGTGGAATGACATGTTACCACTCCCACAACAGGTGTGAACATGCAGCACCTGTACATCGACTACATGTAGACTATATTGCCCAGACCAGATGTGTATCCCCTGCTGTAGGTATTTTACCATATACACCCACACTGTATAGACACATACCACGTGCGGCCCCTGCACAGTAAGACACAGTCATATTGGTATACATTGCAAATACCATTTATCCACTCGAGGCATGTGTCAGACATGGTAACTACTGCAGGTCACAGGTATTTATGTGTATGTGTCACACACATACATCATGTGCAATGCCATTGCTGGTTTAGGCAATGGCATGCATTGTTATGCACAAAGACCCACACAAGGTCATAATGTGTGACACAACCACACGTGGCAGTTGTGGGTTACCAAAACATACCTATCTGTACTCTGACAATGGTAATAGACCCAGTAGCAGAGCGCACTATTGGCATTACTGGCCAACTAGCCCTGTTTGGCTGTGCTGATAGTGTGGCGGCATCCCCTGTGTTTACTGGGGGAATATGCAGCATCTGGTGTATTGTAGTATTTGCCAAAAGGATCTGTTCTCTCACACTTGCATTTACACACACCTTACTACCCCCACACACATGCACACTTGCCATTTGCAGGATTCATATTCCTACCTAACTAAGTCATGACACGTGAGAGAGACGCATTAGCAAAGTGCACTATTCGGATTACTAGATGGTTCCTCTTCTCTGGCTGTACTTATAGGGTGCTGACATCATCAGCGTTTTGAAAGGGTAATGTGCATCAGGTAGTGTGATCTCCTGATTGCCAAAACTAACATGTTTTTCATACAGAAATGAACACACACAAACTCCCCACATCCAAACACACTTGCCACTTGCAGGTTTCAAACCCCTACCTAAATATGTTATGGCATTTGAGAGTGACGCTGTAGCAGGTTGCGCTATTCTGATTACTGGCAGATGTTGCTTCTCCAGCTGTATGTATAGGGTGCTATCATCATCACTGTTTGAAAAGGGTAATGTGCATCATGTAGTGTGATCTCCTGATTTCAAAAAAGCACATGTTTTTCATACAGAATTGCACACACACAGAGTCCCCACATCCAAACACACACACATGCCATTTACAGGTTTCAAACTCCTACCTAACTATATTATGACACTCGGGAGAGACGCATTAGCAGAGTGCGCTATTCAAATTACGGGGAGGTTTCCCTTCTCCTGCTGTACTTATAGGGTGCTGACATCATCCCTGCTGAGATAGGGGAATGTGCATCCTGTAGAGTGCTTTCACAGATGCCAAAAGGGACATCTCCCTCACACAGACTTGCACATACACTAACCCACTCCACACACACTGAGCATTTGCAGGATTCAAACCCCTATCTAACTATGTTATGACACTCGACACGGACGTATTAGCAGAGCATGCTATTTGCATCACTGGGAGGTTTCCCTTCTCCTGCTGTACTTATAGGGTGCTGACATCATCAGTGTTTAGAAAGGGGAATGTGCATCCTGTCGTGTGTTCTCCTAGTTGCCAAATGGGATATTCCCTTCATACAGACTTGCACACACACTAACCCCGTCCACACACACTGAGCATTTGCAGGATTCAAACCCCTACCTAACTATGTTATGACACTTGAGATGGATGCATTTGTGGAGCGCGCTATTCGCATTACTGGGAGGTTTCTCTTCTCCTGCTGTACTTATAGGGTGCTGACATCATCAGTGTTTAGAAAGGGGAATGTGCATCCTGCAGTGTGTTCTCCTAGTTGCCAAAAGGGATATTTCTTTCATACAGACTTGCACACACACTAACCCCCTCGACACACACTGAGCATTTGCAGGATTCAAACCCTTATCTAACAATGTTTTGCCACGCGAGATGGCCGCATTAGCAGAGCGCGCTATTCACATTACTGGGAGGTTTCTTTTCTCCTGCTGTACTTATAGGGTGCTGACATCATCAGTGTTTAGAAAGGGGAATGTGCATCCTGTCGTGTGTTCTCCTAGTTGCCAAAAGGGATATTTCCTTCATACAAACTTGCACAGACACTAACCCCCTCCACACACACTGAGCATTTGCAGGATTCAAACCCCTACTTAACTCTGTTACGACACTCGAGACGGACACATTAGCGGAGCGTGCTATTCGCATTACTGGGAGGTTTTCCTTCTCCTGCTGTACTTATAGGTTGCTGACATCATCAGTGTTTAGAAAGGGGAATGTGCATCCTGTAGTGTGTTCTCCTAGTTGCCAAAAGGGATATTTCTTTCATACAGACTTGCGCACACACTAACCCCCTCCACAAACACTGAGCATTTGCAGGATTCAAACCCCTACCTTACAATGTTTTGCCACTTGAGACGGCCGCATTAGCGGAGCACGCTATTCACATTACTGGGAGGTTTCTTTTCTCCTGCTGTACTTATAGGATGCTGACATCATCAGTGTTTAGAAAGGGGAATGTGCATCCTGTAGTGTGTTCTCCTAGTTGCCAAAAGGAATATTTATTTCATACAGACTTGCACACACACTGAGCATTTGCAGGATTTAAACCCCTACCTAACTATGTTTTGGCACTCGAGATGGACACATTAGCAGAGCGCGTTATTCACATTACTGGGAGGTTTCCCTTCTCCTGCTGTACTTATAGTGTACTGACATCATCAGTGTTTAGAAAGGGGAATGTGCATCCTGTAGTGTGTTCTCCTAGTTGCCAAAAGGGATATTTCTTTCATACAGACTTACACACACACTAACCCCCTCCACACACACACTAAGCATTTGCAGGATTCGACCCCCTACCTAGCTATATCTTGACACTTGAGATAAATGCATTAGCAGAGCTCGCTATTCGCATTACTGGGAGGTTTCCCTTCTCCTGCTGTACTTATAGGGTGCTGACATCATCAGTGTTTAGAAAGGGGAATGTGCATCCTGTAGTGTGTTTTCCCAGTTGCCAAAAGGGACATTTCCTTCTCACATACACAAACCCCACTCACCCACCCCCACACAGAGCATTTGCAGGATTCAAACCCCTACCTAACTATATTATGACACTTGAGGGAGACGCATCAGCAGAGCGTACTATCCGAATTACTGGGCATCTGTTCTGCACCTGCAGTATTTATAGGGTGCTGACATCTTTATTTCTACAGAGGTATGTACATGTAGTACTACCTGTCAGGTGGGGGATAGCATATATATGCATTTGCAGCTACCTACGTCAGGGTCAGATATGCACATCGCACTGGCAGGTTATGTTCTATACCATTCTTTGTGACCGCAGGACCTGTAACACACAACACAACCAGTCCAGAACACCACACCCACATCCAGGACACACACTTAGCTTCCCTGGGAACAGTGCCGGGATATGCAGGTGTTCACATACACCATTCCAGTTGTTAACATCAGGTACAGGCATATTGTGTGTGAGAACTACTCAGGCCTCTACCACTTTACCCTACAGCCACTACAATTTGTGGGTCCATGTGCTATGGCAGAACCACACACCACAGCCACATGGGGGAATACATATTGCACCTGTCCATCTGCAACGTGGGTACTCACTGTTACACACCAGAGGTATCTGACCATACCCACCTTTCCCTGGACATCCATATCCCATCTCCACCCCCAAGCAAGGTTGTCACTGCACACAAACTGTATTTAGCACAAGCAGACTCTACACTTGTAAAGACTGGGGTGGATGACTTCAGAGGACCCATGCTGGGGGACTATACTGGCCACTCAGCATAATCCTTGACAATTGCATTCTATGAGCATGTGTACAGTTTGCATTGATCATGCTATCCCACATATACCCATGACTGCTCCACAACAAGACACCTGTCAGGTGTACACCAGCCATATATGAGCCGTACAACAGACAGAGTGAGCTAATACATTGCAGAGCTGTAGCCCACAGAGGGAGGACATCTGTGAACAGTTCCGGCACGGCACTTCATTCACACAAAATCATTACAACACAGTGTTGACAGTGGAATTGTCCAGAGAATGCAGATAGGGCTCCCTTCAGTCTGTTATTGATGGACACTTACTGTTAGAGATCCTCAGCAACCCTCTTCCAGCGCACACCGACAACATGGCTGTGGCTTAGCACATTCAATCCCTGGGACCTCCACGGTGCCCCTGCTTGACAGAGGCACAGCTCACTAGCCTCATATCTTGCCTTATGTGACCTACTTTACAGTGGCACAGTAGCCTACTGTACTGGGGATGCAGATGCCAAGCACACTCTGGCTGAGCTGTCATTCCCTAGGGCAACAAGTGTAGTATTGACCTCTACACCCATATGTTCAATTGTCGGATGCACAATATTTGTTGTGCTGTTCTACTGTTTGCCGGTCTTTATTGCCATAGCATTCCCTGTTCCTATGACCAACTTGTGTATCTGTGGAAGATGTTTGCATATGACAGCTATCCACTATATCACTTATGTCTCTGTAGTCATTTACTGTGTGCACTGGGCAGATTGCTGTGTTGTGGTTGGTTCCTGGACTGACATGTACAAATACCAGGTATGTGTGGCCAACTGCTAAACGGAGATATGGCCTAAGTGTGTGAGCATGCCCAGTTCAGCCTTTCCATGGCATGTTGTTTGACATATGCCTCATTTATCAAAGTGTGCGAGCATGCCCAGTGTGAGCTTTCCATATGTTGCACTCTGAAGTCCACCACATATTTGGGTGTGTGTGAACTTCAACAGTATCTCACGTTTATGGTTGTGTGTTGGGTGTCATGTTGTGTACTAACTGGCCAACTGCTTCATGTCTGCCACAACAGGGATTATACTGTGCCTGCAGGGATTGCATGGGATACTTTGCAGACAGTTCTCAACATACTTTCATAATGACCTAACACTGTAGTACCGTATAGTGTATTGGTTCAGTACTTTCACTGTGGTGGACAGTATCCTGGGCTTTAGTCCTATGACTGCTTGACATCTTCATAGTGAGCACAACAGACTGTGTAGGGGACAGTTGTGCACATATGACCATGTTGCATTATGTTCAGATATGGACTACCTACACCAGGCTCGTCCAACATTGGTAGTGTATTCCACAATATGGGTGGACATTGGCAAACACTAGCGATGTTCCCTAGGCCATTTCTGATGCTACTCAGAGGATGTGTTTGTCCTTCGACACACATTGTAACTGGAGTTTGCCATGACATATGTCATGGATAGTATACTGTGCCTCCGTCTACCTCTGACATAACAGTAATACCCAGGGTTAGCCTACCATCTCCCATCCACTCATCAGGAATCCTCTTGAGGGGTGTCGATAAGTGACTCTCTGGCTGACCTGTACCAGGAGTTTACTGAAGAGTGGGGGTGCCTTCTGTGTTATGGATCATTCTGTACAGCTTGTCCTATGTATGTCAGTGCTGGGGTTCAGGTCTCTCATGTGCATAGCTCACTGCCATTCAGATTGTACAAGGTGCAGCATGTTCATTGATTCCAGGTTGGACATGGCTTCATACATCAGGCACAGCTTGCCCGTAGCTGGGCAGTATGGCAGTGTGTGGGGCTGCAGTTTGTTTACTCAGGCAACACATGGCATCTGTTCATACTCTTTGCTACTCCTGGTGGGGTACTGTTGTGGACTTTACAGTTGATGGAGGTGTCTGCTGAGGTATATCCCACAGGGGCTATTGTAGTCAATTGTGATGCTGATGGAGGATGACTGCAGAGCCACAGTGACATCCCCTTATCGACATCTGCCAACCTTCATGTTTGGATGGGTATATAGTATATTTTTCTGCAAACACTACAGCCACATGTTTGTCCAGTGCAGGATATCTATCACCTTTTGTACCCAGGTCTCACATTACATGTTAGGTATGTCATGGGTTAACACCTGTGTGGTAATTTGTGGGCACCTACTGTATATCCATGGTGGTTGTCTATACACAGTTCTGCAATTAGCTTGCTGACATGGCTATGGCTCCAGTTGTCTGTTTGTAGGTGGCCCTTTTGTGGGTTGCTTGTGTCAGCTGGGGGTCGGATATGGTGGGCTGTTTGTACTCCTCTGCATACATGTTCAGTCACAGTACTTCCATGTTGGCCTATACCTATGGGACATATATACAGAACGGAGGGGGCAGGACTTGTGGGATGCCACTCATATCTGCTTTGTAGTCTGACATGGATGCGGCATGTCTGACCATGTCAGTTCTGTCCTTGGTCTGGTTTGCAACCCGTCTACTGACATAGGGGTATATATTTAAGCTGGTGAACATATCCATACTGAACTCGTACGGTATTGTCTAGAAGCATGTGAACGGTCCAGCTACGCTGTGTGGACCACATTGCCCTCATCAATGACCTTAATGACTGCTTCAAATGGGTCAGACATGTTTAGGGGCAGGATCTGCAGTTACGACAGCCACACTGTGTAGGGTCCAGTATCAGTAGGTCCACAATAGCCTTCTGTTTGCGGTACATACTGATCCTTTCCATAGCTGTGCAGACCAAGCTTGTCAGGATCCTGGGGTGGTAGTTTGCAGTATCCATTCAGGCAACACCTTTGTTGTGAAGGACCACTGTTGTTGTACACTGCTCTTTGGGTACATATCCTGTGGTAAGGCTGACATTGGGCAGTAGTGTGATTTGGCATTCCATTATTCTTGGAGTCCATGTTGGCCTCAGCCCAGGACACCATCACATACCTTTGCTGCTGTGTGTTTTGCTTTGCAGATGATGGCTGTTACCTCAGCATCTGCAATGTCAGGGGACCAGCAGTCTGCTGGGATAGATATTTTGCACTCTGGGGGGGGGGGGGGGTTTGCACTGCACCTGTCAGGTTGTATGTTAGCAATATGTGTGTGTATTTGGTATGTTGTTTGCAATATCTGTGTGATTCGGAGCATATCTGTGGATGCCCAACATGGTTCCTACCATCAGTTAGGTAAGCCTTGTGATTATCCTTAGTGTCCTGTACATTTTGTATCTTCATAGGTTCATGGGTTCATACTAGGCTATCCACCCTAGGGCATTAATAAGCCTAGCCAGAGTGTGTATGTCTTTCGCCACCCCTTGCTATGTTTCTATTATGGCCATTTATGAATTTCTTTACTGTGCCTCTGTCTGGTCGTGACACAGTGAAGACCCCCAGTATACATGTACGATCATCCATCCACTTGGAAATATTCCTGTTGAGGGGTGTCAGTGAGGGGCTCTGCCTAACATGGATTGGGATCCTGTTTCTGGGTGCAGGGAGCCTCTGGGTTATGTATCTGTCCCTCCAGCACATCTTATTTCATTACGTGTTGAGGCTGACATCTGTCACTCTCACAGCTCCAATGGCTTTGATTTCCTGTGGTGGAGCATGTCCATTACTCCTGTGTTGGACATGGCCTTGTACAACAGACATACAATGCCTCTGTGTAGGCAGTCTGTGACTGCATTCAGCTGGGGTGTCTACAGCCAGGCAGCATATGACATATATTTCACACCCTTTATCCTCTTGGTGGGGTAACTATGAGGTCTTCCGAACTGCTGCAGGTGTCATGTACGGTACATCCCATATGAGTCATTGTACTAGATTATGGGTCTGATAAGGGAACAGTATAGCGGCACAGTGACCTCTGTTGATGTAGATGTGAATCCTTTCATGATACGGTGTCCAATATCGACAGTCTTCCTAGCCACATTGGCATTATGAGTGTCACATGACAGATTACTGTCGACTTGTATCCCTAGGTCCCTGATTACTCCTTGCATACATAATGGTTTTCCACCTATATGGTAATTTGTGTGTACCTTGCCTGGTATTTGGTGAGACATTGATACTGTCCAGTGTCTTCAGGATGTCTGGGTGGAGTTCTTGTGTGTGAGAGTGTGGTCTGTCGCATGCTACAGACTGTACAGCAGTTTGGACTACACTTAGGTGCACATGGGTGGTCTCTGCTGCTTTGTGCATTGTCAGTTACCTGGCCATATGGGTGTCTGTGCTGCATATGGATACTCCCCCTCCTTTGATGTTTTGGTCCAGGTGTTGGGGCCATAACACATGATATGTGGTATAACCTAGTAGTGCTGGTGTGCTATCACTAGGCTTGCAGCAGGCTTCTGTCAATGCACAGACATCGATATTCTCCATAATGGGAAGTGCCTCAGGGGCATGCATATTGCAGTTAACACATCTGGAATTGGTCAGCACTACCCTTATGTTTCCTACCACTTATGTTTTCTAGGGTGGTGGGTAGTCTTATTGGCCTTGCCTACATACGGCTCTATGGAGGTGGCAAAGGCCTTATCCAGTATCCAGATGCACAGGGGTAACAGGTGCAAGCCATCCCTGGAACAGCAGCATGGCTTGTCATGCTTGACATCTCAAGCAGACAGGCATTAGACCCTCTTGGACTGACAGCTGTAACTGTGCCAGCTGTTAAACATGATCATTCTGTGTTTGTACTGTGGCATCATTCTTGGTGAGGGTTGGATGCTGCACACAGCCAGTGTCATACCGGCCTGGGGTACATACTCAGAGGGATCATCCATGTCTCTTTTCATGTAGACCAGGGAGGTACATCTCAGGTCATTCACACCAGCATGGACATTGAGTGCATCATATTTCTGCTTGCTTTGGGGTGACCTGCGTACTTGTGTTATGTGGCATTTTGTGGCAGCCTACAGGCAGCTTACTCTACCCTTTCCCTTGTTCAGTCTGGTGAGTGGGACAGCAGTGTGTCTGCCTATACAGACACCTATTACAACTGTATCAGGCATGTTGTTTCTCCTTCTGGTCTGTGACTGTTTGGCACACCAGCTTTGTGTACTATTCGTTGCATGTGCTATGTTTGGAGGTTGTGGTTGCTTGTGATCTGCTTTGGAGGCTTCTGTTGGTGTGGTGTGTTTGTAATTAGGGCCTCTGGGAATATTTTTCTGTGTTTATGTGTTTGATTTACAGTTGTGGTAGGTCTATGTGGGACTGGGTTTGTGGTGTATGTGGTTACCTTCTCCTCCTGACTAGTTTTGACAGTACTGTGTTGGTGGAGCTCAACCTCTGGTTTGGATACATGGTTGCATCTATCACATATATTTGTATTTATTGGGGGGTGTTGTGGTTGCCTGTGTACTTGGGACAGGTGTCACATTGCCTCTGGATTCACAGATTCTACTTGTTGTGGCTGGACTTAGTGGATTGTATGTGTGGACATATGTTATTGCCATACTACTGGTCAGTGATTACTTCCCTTTTTATGTTTGCTCTATCATGTGGTAGCTTCCTCATTCTCTTGCATGGTTAGGTAATGGCTGGAGTCCAGCATGCCAGATGCCTGCGTGTATGGCATTGTGTGTTGTTGTTATTTGTGATTGCATACTCCAAGCATTCCTGGCTGTGTTCATGGAATGCCTGTATAACATGTTCTGCGGTGTGTCCCATATTCTGCACTTGCACAGGGCCTTTCGTGGATTCAACATCAGTTTGGAGGGCTGCAACCTATGCTTTACACATGTTTTCACTGTGGTATTCTGGCCAGGGACTGGGGTCGGGATGTGTATATCCAGTGTGATTACTCTATGGTCTGGTCTTACCAGTGAGGGATACACTTCTCATCTTGCCATCCAGTACACATGTTGCTGATTATCACATCCAGTATGCTTACCCCTCTTGTGGGAGTGGTACGTTGTTCCTGGGCATTTTGGTTTATGGATTCTGGGAACTTTTCTCCTACTGTGTTGGTGCTAGTATAATGCTCCCAGTGAATGTCTGGGTATTTTCAGTCAAGCAATATAATGTGGTTTGGGGGGCTTGATATATTCATGTATTCCAACATAGGCCAGGTGCAGTTCCTGGTATTAGGACAGTAGTCTGCAGCAGGCTATATACTGGGAGGCAGTTTTAGCCATTGGTATTTGACCATGGCTAATCCATGCTGCTTCTTGTTGTGGTACCAACATGGGGGTGTGATTATCCTTGACATTTATTGCTAGTCACCCTCCTTTTGTAGCTTGTTCCATGTTTTGTGGCTGTACAGCACAGTATGAGGTGTGACCTGGTAGTGTTATGGTGCTGATGTGAGCCTTGACCCAGTTCTCTATTACAGGACTGGTATCTACATTCTCCATACGGTGTGGGTTTACACTGCACACATCTTGCTGTTTAGACTTCTGGCACTGGGTAGCATTACATCTAGGTTCCTATCCCTTGTGGTACCTATGAAGGTGGGTTTGTGTTTTGAGACCTACCTATTCAGGGCATGCTGTGGGTACTGACAGCCTTTGCCAGTATCCATGGGGCATGGAATGATAGGTGAACGCCACCCCTAGCAGGTGGTGCATCATGTCATGCTCCGCATGTCTTCCCAGCCTGAAACACATTGGCTCCCCTTTGACTAACTGCATTACTTCAGCCAGTTATTGCACTTGATCATCCCATCGTCATTTTGTGGCTTCATGCTTGGTGAGGGTGGATGTTAGTCAGGGTGCTCAGGTGTACATATAGTACATGGTGTTATATTACTTAACACATGGCATTCATGCCTCAGGTGGTGCTGCATTGCTGCCTCTGTTGGATGCACATATTACACTTCCCTGTACATGTTTGTGAGCAGGTCATGCCATTTTAGGCATCCATGTTATTATTTGAGTGAGTCAGAGGGGGTATCATTCCCAGGGTTCCTACTGAGCCAGTGTATGTGCTATGCGTTGCCTCTTTGCCAAGGCCAGGGCATACTGGGCATGCCTCCTTCTGCCTACTGGGGTAGGCTCAGGTTGTTCCTCCTCCTAGTCACGATCTGCCTGTGATGGCCTTGGCAATGGTGGGGGGCTGTTTGGCCTGGCCCTATGCTGGTCCTGCTGCAGCTGTTTTCGCAAGATCATATTATGTAGCATAGCACATACCATGACAATTTGGGTACATGTAGTTGGTGTGTACTGCAAGGCTCCACCAGATGTGTCCAGACACCGGAACCGTGACTTGAGCAGCCCAAACACATGCTCTATTACATTACGTGTTTGTGCATGTGCCTCATTATGGCGTTCCTGTTCATGTGTGTGTGCGTTTCTGAGGGGTGTCATCAGCCACGGCTCCAGTGCATAACCTGCATCCCCCACTAGATGTCCGTGTGGGATGTCCCCATTGGCAAATGTCTGGTACAGCTGCGTCAAATGCCAGATGTGGGAATCGTGGTAACTCCCAGGGCAGCCAGCACACACATTCATTATTATGCCCTGGGCATCACACACGACCTGGCAGTTGATGGAGGGGAAGCCCTTGCGGTTAATGTAGGCCCTACCCTGCTCACTGGCTGGTGCTTTGATGCGTATGTGCATGCAGTCTATTGCACCCACTACCTCAGGGTATTCTGCTATTTGCTGGAAGAGACGCATATTGCTGGCCAATATCTCACGGGCATTGGGGAAATATACACGATCACCGACATGTGCTGACATGGCATCCAGGAACTGGTGCAGTACCCTGGAGGCTGATGCCTGTGATATCCCCATCATATCGCCAGTTGGTCTCTGAAAGGTACCTGTTGCTAGTATTCTTAGGCCAGCACATACCTTGTTTTCCACTGGGATGAGTTCCCCTCTGTTGGTTCTGTGTGTGAAGCGTGGCCTGCACAGCTGAACAATTTGCTGCAGGAGCTCTCTGTCAACTCTATAGCGCTCTACTATCTCCAGCTCATGTAACCCGTGGTAGGTGACCCTGGGCCTGTACACTCTTCTCCGTCTCCTCACTGTGGGTTGTCTGGCACCATCTGCATTGTCACCACCCTCAGCATTTTGCCTATGTCTCATTATGACAGCTATGGCAGCCCCTAACATTTCTGCTCTGAGTGAAGCTTTTTCAGTTTTCACTTCTATTAGCTTACTCCTGTCTTGCAGTGTCTCTTAAGAGAAACTTCCTGCACTACTGTTTGCAGAGTTTTAAGTGCTGGGCTGGGCTACTATTCTGCCTATGTAATTGCCTGCTTCTAATTGTTTTCACCTGCTAGCTGCAGCAGTTATCCCTGCTAGCTTCCTATTAAGTCTGTTGCTTCCTTTTTCCTTTCTGTTTCCTCAGGGGGGAGCAATGTGCATACCAGCAGAAACACGCTCACAGTGGCTTACATGCGCGCACACGTACTTACACGGTTCAGAATCTACTTATTCGGGTTAAAACGCGCGCACACCTGCGCAAACACTGTTACACGTCTGCCAACAGCCTTCAACATGCTCAGCCTGCCCTACACGCGCGCACACCAGCTCAAACAGTGTTAAACATCTTCCAACACGCTCCCACATGCTCAGTCTGCCTTACACGGGCGCACACTGCCCTACTCGCGCTTCATGGCATGCACACGTGTGCATGCACACCCAGCAAGAAACTTTGGTGTAAGTAACAGTGTACACCTTCCATTTCTTGACTTTCCCTGACTTATCTAGTGGCACACCTCTTTCCATGATCTGTGTCTGTCATCTGTCATGTTACACTGACCTCCAATGAACTGCATTTCTTTCTACCATTCCCCCTGTGATGTCACCTATCTCCTACTCTATTCCTCCCCCTTATGTATCTCTTACACTACTCAGACTGTGCTCATTTGCTATGTGACTGTGAGATTCAGTATCCTAACCCTCATTTACATGAGATTGCCTACTAATGCTTAGTTACATGTCTTAGACTCAGCTTCCCCCATTAGCCACCACTACATGGTGGCCATGTTGTTTCTGGTCTGCTGGTCCCTGCATTGTCATTCCATGTATTGCATGAAACCCACATTTGTGGGTTTATAACCTTCTTTTTCATGTTTTTATATAGCGCAGCCTGTTTGCGCGGGGCTGCGCTGGGTTTAAACATCGGCTATTATATTTTTCTTATTTTTGCATCGGGTTACCTTGCCAATGGCCACATATTTGGCCATTGGCATGCTGCCTGAGACATATGCACCCTTTATTTAGAGCTGACATGGCTCCGTTGTGGAATTTGCAGAAACGTACTCAGTTGTCAACTGAGTACATGTCTGCAGCAAAAACGTCTCTTACTCGGACTGGTTTCTGCTTCGTGGATCGCTAATATACCTCATTTGCATACCTTTCGGCTGCAAGTGAGGTATTTAGCATGTCCACGCCCAGTCCGTGTAAGAGACGTTTTAGCTGGTCTCTTACACGGTGTTTAGGGCTGTTCCTGGATCGCGAGGCTTGCATGGAGTGTTACACGTCTCTTACACTCCGTGCAAGCCTTCGTGAATCCTGCCCCAAGTCTTTTCACTGCATTCATAAATAACTTGCATTTTCAGTCATGATGGATTAGCTAGGCAGATAGCTTTCAAGACTAGAGTGTGGATGTGCATTTTAGTTGCAGATTTGAATCTCACATCCTTCAAACTGCGTTTAAAGATGTTAAAACCTAAACATAACATATTTGAAGAAACAAATTTGGATTATACCTTGGGTTTGAGGGGAGGTCTTTGGGGATTCTCACCTCCCTGTGGGTGAGTGGTGAGTTGAACAAATGCGCAAAAGCTAGAAAGGTGCAAATTGAACCAGATACAGTAGGCTAAGTTGTACACCCACAGTTGTGCTCTGGTGATCCATCCAAAATGCTTGTGAGAAGAAGTAACACTTTTGCATATCAAAAAATTCTCCTGTTAAACATCTGGAGGTCATTAGCCTATAGCTGTGCAGGGAAGGCTTATAGCTTAAAAGGTCAGGTGAAACAATTACAAGACAAATCTCAAAAGTTCTTTGTTTTCTCATACAAAGTCTTTATTGATCTGTTCTTCAGAGCAGATAAGTGCAGTTCATATTTGATACATTTCTAAAGAGATGAGCCTATTTATATTTGTAATGGGGGGTGTGTTTCTGCTCAGTCATCCCTTGGGCACGCACAGATCTCTGGGGAGCATCAGGGGATAGGGAGTTGAAGCAAGCCACACCACCTAATTAATATATAACAATAGTTTTGGCACCAAAAATACAATAAAACAAGGCTTATACAAAAATCCAGTTTTATCCAAATGTGAAATAGATCCAGTTTGAACTCAGTTTTGACAGTAAAACAGGGTTTATACAACATTCAAGTTTTACACAAGAAAGAAATAAAATAATTTCTGACTCAGATGTAAAATGTTAGTGAATTCAAATATAATCAACAATTGAGCCAATAAAGAAAAAATGAACATAGCAATAGGTTCCTGAGGGTTTGCGTAGATAAAGGTATTCCCATGTTAGAAGCAATCATTATGCACTTTCTCCTAACCTTCATCAGATCTTCATCACAAGAGGAGAAAGGAAAGTTTAATCAGTGCTTGATATTAAATCTGGCACTATGTCCTTTGTGTGTAGAAATGGAGAAACAAATCTTACGAAGAACCCAATCACTGTGGGTGGAGTGAAACAGGGGACCTGGACCGTGTTGGGTATAGCATCTGGGAATCTGGCCACATGGTTTGCCAAACAAATAGGTATTCACAGGTCAGAGGACCACAATGTATAATTGCACCACATTTCTCCAATCAGACTTAACTTACTCATAAATTAATTTAATGTATATTATTTATAAGCTACTGACCTTATAGATATAGGTTACCTTACCTTTAAAATAGCAGTCCTGCTGCATGCACCCAGGCAATCTGTTGGTAAGATATTAGCAGAGAATCGAGCAATGTGTCTGGGTGGACTAAATTCCCATATGTTAAAGCTCAAATTATTTAGGGTGAGATTTTGTCCAGTTCGTTAGTGTATTCAGAGGTCCACTATATGGTACCTTAAAAGAAACATCCACATTTTTCCCTTCTGATTGCTCCAAAATAAAATTGGGGATATGGTTAAGTTAATTAATAAAGGCAAATAATAAAAAGACAAATATAATAATAATAATAATAATAATAATAATAATAATAATAACACTAGAGTTCCAGTGGAAAGGTATACAGAGGAAGGAGGTAGGAAAGTGTGTATAGAAGGAGAGCCTGGAGGTAAAAAAAGAAGCTTTGTGAAGATATTTGGAAAAATTTAGTACCAAAAACTTGTGCATGTTGATATTACATGATTATACGTTACTGTGTATGTGTGTTGTATATATGGCCAGTTCTGTAGACATCAATAATTATTCGACACATTTGACATACATTTTCCATTTGGTTAAATGCATTTTGGTTTGCCTTCTACCACATCCTGTGGGCCATACACATGAATTTGCAGTGTGTCAACTTAGCTTTTTCTGCTTTTCTCTGATGTAAGTCCAGGCTGTCCACCTCCCTTACACCGTCATATTATCCTGTTATATTTCCCTATCTTTACCTTTCCTTCTATTCTTAAAAAAGTGGGACCAATTCCCACCAAAAAAAAAAAAAAAAATGCCCATGCCCTACTGCCTTTCCCTCCCAAACCCATTGTTAGCAAATATGAGCTGTGGCAATATGGCCATGATTGTCCTTTGCCTGTATTGATCTTTTTTATTACAAATATTATGAACTGCATCAGAATCTGTAAGTTCAAGTAGGCTTATTTTATTAGTACATACCTTATGGAGATATCTGTAGTTGTCTCTGAACTTACTGCAATGATTGCTGATGATATAGATGACAAATGGCGTGGAGCTTTAAAGCAAGTATATTTTGATAGTGAATGAATTATGGAAATATCCATAGTTAACTGAAAGGATTCTGGACAAATTTCTGCAAATATGTATTATGAATGCCACACAGCTTACATTGGGATAGTTGACATTTTTTTTTTTGTATCATAACTGAGTCAGTTTTATTCCAGGTATATATCACATTGTTGAATGCTTACTTAATCAAATCACTATTAATTGAACCCACATTGTCAAAACCTCTCTTCATTGAATGTCAGTTTAATTTATTTTTTTCACAGGGAAAAGCAATGGCCAGAAACCTAGTGCCTTTCACTAAATTCTAAAAATGTAAAACCCACCCAGCTGGGGGGAAAACACCCCCATACACCCTCCTAACTAAATATACCAACTCCAAGATTGCACTACAGTGCGGAAAAGGACAAATTCTTGTTGATGGCCAACCATTGCTTTTCCCTGTGAAAAAGTTCGATAAAATAGCAGTTTGATGAAGAGAGGCTTCGACAATGTGGGTTTGATGAATAGCAATTCGACAAACTAAATATTTGCTTAAATGATATAGACCAATTTTATTCCATAGCTCTCAACCTTACTGGATATATTCTCTTATACATATGTCTGTATAACTGTCAGGATGTTCAAACTGTGATAATATTTCCATAACTTTGTTAATGTACAACATATTTTGATAACAATTTCTCATTATTTATGGACTATTCACAAGTTTGTTTAGTTCATCATTGCTACTGCAATATTCCGTTGTGCACTGTACTATTCTTAGTTCATTCTACACATTTATATAATACAATGTTATCTGCAAGTTTAGCATTGATAAGTGCATAATGCGCTGAAATCTGGTCCATTTTCTTTACTCCATTACCTTATATGTAATATTTTCTTTCTCTTGCAACGTATTTAATAAAAATGTTTCCACAAAAAATCTTCTGCTTTATAATAACATCCCCAAATTTTTCTTTTCATTTTTACTGTCTTTTTTCATTTTATTTTAATTCCTTCCATGGGTACACATACTCACACAAAAAATTCAATCTTATTATACCATTCTTTTCTTTTTTCCATCATCCTTCCTTTTAAATTCCATAATTTCATTTTTTGTCATATTCTTTTTCTTCCATCCTGTCTTTTTTTCTTTTCACTGTTTTTCTTTTTTCACCCCATGCATTTCTATGTTTTTCATAGAGCATCTTACCTATCATTTCTTTTTTTCTTTCGTTTACCTCTTTTATTTCCTAAAATTAAAGCAAAAATGCTTAATGCACCACTGGATTTTTAAATTCAAACCGCCTTCTTATTTCTTTATTATAAATTATTTCTCTTTTTGCCACATTCAGCCTTGAGGCTCAGGTGCAGAAAAACATCTCTAATAACTCTTTTTTCATTTGAGTGAGAAATAATCTTCATAAATATGACATTTTTCCTAATGCATAAGTATTCGGCATAACTTTTTTTGAAGTAATGAGTAAAAACTTTTCCACCAAACACTTTTTTATTTCTACCAGTATTTCTGTCCATTGACTTACTAAACTTTTACACTCACCAAATGTTACTCCGAAAAGCGTTACTTCCTTTCTTATGAAATATATCCCATTTATTTTTTTTCTCACCAAATCCTGGTGGTTCAGTGGTTAGCATTGCTGCCTCACAGCAAGAGGTTCTCCAGTTTGATTCTCGGCTGGGGTGCCTTCTGTGCAGAATCTGCATGTCCTCCCTGTGGTCGCGTGGGTTTCCTCCGGGTGCTCCGGTTTCTTCCCAAAGACATGCAGTAGGTGGATTGGACACTCTAAATTGGCCCTAGGTGTGAGTGTGCACCTTCTGTGGAAGGTTGGGAACTTGACACCGTAAAACTCCACTGCCAATCATGAGCAGACAGATGATCTGCTGTGGCAACTCCTAATTGGGAAAAGCCGAAAGAAGAAGAAGGCTCACCAAATCCTTTAAATTTAATTTTGTGTAAATGCAGACCACCTTATTTACAGATGTTCAATCATTATTACAACCTCACTTATACATCCATTTTTTATTAAAAGTAAATTATTTGCATACAGCATACATATTGCTAATAAAATATTTCCTTCCATCTCATATCTTGCTTTCCTCATTTCATGTTTTATTCATACATGTATGTACCACTGTACTCATTAGTACTACAAATAAGCACATTTTCATTGTGCAGCCCAGTTTTACTCCTCTCTTAATACCTATGTTTTTCCCCATCCATCCATTTATTACAACTTGTGCCAATTTCATAACATTTCTTAAATAATTTAATATTTTTTCTTCTATACCATATGCCTCTAAAATTTGCCACATTATTTCATGGCTCACTATATAAAATGTTTTAGCTAGGTCACATGTTATCAGTCTTGCTTCTTTATTTTCTTTTGGTATCATATCTACTTATTCTTTCACTATAAATAACATTTTTCACCCCCCTTCCATTTATACCATAATTCCCTTTTCCTACTATGTCATCCAATACTTTCTCCATGTTTTTATATTATTTGTATAAATATATATAGTTTATAGTTAGTATTTCTTAGTGTCATGGGCCTTCATTTCTTTATATCTAGGCTTTTAAGCTTTTTCCATATAAATTTTATCACATCACCAGATAAGTGTTGTTCTATTATACCTTCCCTCATCCATTCATTGAATATTGTTTAAAACATTTCTTTCTTCTTTATTAATTTCTGTATAATATTCATAATGTATACAATTTAATCCTGGCACAAATTCAGTCTTAGTTTCTTTTATCATCTTCTCTATGTTTTTATTGTAGTATAATTGTCTAAAAATGTCCTTTTTTTTTTACTTTGTTTTTGCTTTCTGTTCTTCTTGCCCTCCATTTCCTTTTTTCATACATTTTTGTACACATTTTTCTATCACCTACATATTTTCTTCTTTCTATTTTATATTTCCTTTAGCATCTAAGATAGCAGCCATCATTCATTTTCTCATTTTACATCTTTTGCTAAGGGGAGATCACCCCTTTCTTTCATTTCAGAAAAAAAAACCTTTGACTATGTAACATCATTTTTACTTGTTCCTATATTCTATTCATGCAGCTGTTTTTCTATTTTTCATATTTTTGTCACTTCCCTTTTCTATCTCTTTCTCATAATTTAGTAAAATGTCTTTATATTTCTTCTTATTTCTTTTTTTATGCTTATTTTTTCCACTTCTAAACATATTTTATGGTTCGGCTTATACACTACTCAACATGGTGTCCAGTTTTTATAAAATGGTCTCATTGTCATATGATCTTTCTATAATGTTTCTTTATCCTTCATATACTCTGCAATTAATCTCTTTATCTCTTTTCCTTCCTTTTTATTTTATCTTCTCCCATGCTATCTCATACTGCACTATGAGTTGAAAACTATGCCATCTGTATCCTCCATGTTATTTCTTTCATGTCTTTAAAATAAACTATATAACCAATTTCAGTCTTAAAAAATCCAGTTTTATATATATCCATTCTCTATTCTTTCCTAATTTTAACTTTCCACATTCTACTACTTCCCTTAATATATTAATATCCTGTGCTATATTTTCCCTTTTTTTCCCTCAAGTTACAGTTAAAATCTCCTACCATTACTATTGACAAATTAGCTGACATTTTTTGATTTCTTCAAACAACTGTTTTCTCTGTCATATTAGCATATGTATTAATCACTATTAATCTTATACATTTTTATGTCATTCTTATATTACATATCACTGCCCGTCCTCATACTACTATTGTTATATCTAAAATTGTTTTTTTCATTTTTTACAATTCCTATTCCAGAACATGCAACATTTTCTAATGACCAGATAGATTGTTCCCCATGCTCTCTGCATTATTGTCTTTTTTCACCTTTGTTACATCTGATATATAGCAAGAAAAAGCATCCATTTTTATGCGTCCACCATTCCATCACCACCAAACCTCTTGTATCATTTCTAATGTTACTCAAATTTAATGCCAATATTCCTTCATCTTCTTTTTCCCATTTTGTACATGTTTTACTTCCAGGTCTTATTTTTTTTCCTTCTCCTATGTCTCCCACCAATTGATTGAAGACTGTCTTGTTTCTTGTTTCCATTTCTTCCTCTACTTTTTCTTCACTTTTTAAAATTGCAGATCCGTTCTCTTCTTCTATAATAATCATCTCACTTTGAACTGCTACTTCTTCACTAATTACCTCTTTATTGTTTAAAATTTCTTCAGTATTCCATACCTCATAACAATTTCTCTTTCAACATCAAATGTAATAATAGTTTCTACTGTTTGCCTTTCTTCTCAGCTTTTCATCTACTATTTTCTTTTTAATAAGTGACAGTCAAATAAGAAGTTTTCATATTCTTTACATTGTCTACAAAAATGCTTGCAGCTTATTTTTACTATATGCCCCCTCTCCCCACATTGGTCACACTTGTAATAAATTATCTTCACTGTACAGAAATAACACACATTGGGTTAGCCCTAATACCTAACTAATCTTCTCTTACCATTCACAATTTTTATATTTGAAATATGCTGACTTTTCTCATATTTAACATTCACTGTTACCCACACTTCCCAACCCTCAGTCCATACATTTGTTAGTCACATTTTTTTACTTTGTTTACTTTGCTGCATATTGAAAGAAAAAGAAAATAATTTTAACTCATCCTCATCCATAACTGAAGTTCTAAATTGCACATTTATTTCCTTTTTTAGTTGTAGTCCCAAGCTCTGAAATAATCTTTCCATAGTACTGCTGGATTCCTTTTTTCAGTCTCAGTTCTAAATTTTTCAAGCAAGTTTAAATTTTTAAATGTCACTTTGGGGAAATGTTTATCTTCAAAATGAATTAACCCTCTTACCCCTTTATTGTTAAATTATACTGATAGAATAATACTATCCATAATGTCATACCTGTTCACAATGACATCATTTTTATTTTTTTATTCTTACCACTAGTCTTCTTCACTGTGGTTGTTGAGAAAATGCAACTGTTTGTCCCCTCTAATTTCCTTCTTCTAGTCTTCCCTGCCTTGCATAATTTCTTTTTTCTTGTAATAAAAACCATGTCGCTGAAACAAACCTTGAAAACTAGCTATACTACCAGCTGGGAATGCCCCCATTGTATTTCCTTTACTAGCTGTTGTTTGTATTTCCAATCTCCCTGTTTCTTCTTCTTGCAATACTTTCTCCACAATATCACCCCATCTCATCCTTTCCTTCCATTTGCTTCATCAAATTTATCAGCACTTGTATCTCCAGTCCTCCATTTTCCAACTCTGTAATAGTTATTTAATTTCCTTCTCCTTCTTTCAGTAAGTTTTCTTCTTTTCCGCTCTCCAGCTCTGCTGCACTGTCCACCATAATAGGATTCCCAGAACTGCAGTAGCAGCCCAACAGTACCACCTACCAGTTCTCTAGGGTGCTTCTCTTCCTCACACCAATGAGTAGGGGATGCTTTACTATATAAATACTTTTACATCTTTCTTTCATTATTGATGCGTTCATTATATTTACACTTTACGTCATGCTTTATACATAACAATAAAGCACTTTTCCCACTTATCTTCCTAAATAAATGAATTTTCAATCCATCTTTTCCACTATAACCATTCATTTACATCACATATAACTTCCACTTTGTCTTTTGTTTTGTATAGAGTAATTCTTCATATTTTCTTTTCCATAAACACCAAATGGCAATTAATAAAACTTTATCCCATTTTTTCAATTTTGCTTTCACTCCCAATCTTGTATTTCCCATGTAACACCATATCCATCTTTGAATAATGTCTGAAAAGCTTAATTGTTCTTACAATCCAAAAAAACAATGTTGCAGTGTCTCTTCAGTACTACAGCTCTTACACATGCTTTGTTCAATCATTTTATATTTCATGTTACTTTTCATTGGTAATTTGTCCATGAATATACACCCCAGAAAATCACTTACTTCAAAAAAAGTTTCAAATCTTTCATACATTTTCCTTATTGCTTTCATGTATTCATCCCCTTTATTTCCCAGAAATCAATATAATGCCTTGGTTGCATTATTTTTTATGCCATTGTTTCCCTTCCATCTACCTCATTTATATCAATTTTCCATGTCTTTGTTTTACTTTCATATTCCTTTTCTTCCAAACATTTTGTCTTTCTTTCCTTTTCTTATTCCCACCCATCCAATTACCTTTATATTTTTCAAATTAATATGTTTCTAGTATTTCCTTTTTCCTTACAGTCACCTTTTTAACACCCACAATAAGTTTATTGACACTAGACAACAAATAGATTTAATAAATTTGAATGTTATAAATTCACTCTTTTGACTGGATTCAACCTAGACACCCAATAATTCACTTTCCATGCAACTTGGAAATATGTATATATATATATATAGATATATATATGTGTGTGTGTGTGTGTGTGTGTGTGTGTATGTGTGTGTGTGTGTGTGTGTGTGTGTGTGTGTGTGTGTGTGTGTGTGTGTGTGTGTATATATATATATATATATATATATATATATATATATATATATATATATATATACATACACACCACCCAAATAAGCTAACATTCCTAAAATGTATGCGGAAGTCGAGAGTGTCAGAGAAGTATGTAAGAGTGGTACAGGATAAGTATGAGGGTAGTGTGACAGCAGTGAGGTTGGCAGTGGGAGCACTGGATGCGTTTAGGGTGGAGGTGGGTTTACATCAAGGATCAACTCTGAGCCCTTTCTTATTTGCAATGGTGACAGACAGGTTGACAGACATGATCAGACAGGATTGTGATCTGTAGTGAGAGTAGGGAACAGGTGGAGGAGACCCTGGAGAGATGGAGATATGCTCTAGAGAGAAGAGGAATGAAGGTCAGCTGGAGTAAGACAGAATATGTGTGTGAATGAAAGGGAGGACAGAGGAATGGTGAGGATGCAAGGAGTAGAGGTGGCAAAAGTGGATGAGTTTAAATACTTGGGATCAATAGTTCAGAGTAATGGTGAGTGTGGAAGAGAGGTGAAGAATAGAGTACAGACAGGATGGAGTGGGTGGAGAAGAGTGTCAGGAGTGATTTGTGACAGACGAGTACCAGTAAGAGTGAAATGGAAGGTCTACAAGAGGGTAGTGAGACCAGCTGTGTTATATAGGTTGGTGACAATGGCACTGACAAAAAGGCAGGAGTCAGAGCTGGACGTGGCAGAGTTAAAGATGTTAAGATTTGCACTGGGTGTGACGAGGGTGGACAGGATTAGGAATAAGTATATTAGAGGGTCAGCCTAGGTTGCAAGGTTTGGAGACAAAGCCAGAGAGGCAAGATTACATTGATTTGGACATGTGCTGAGAAGGGATGCTGAGTATATTGGGGAAAAGATGCTAAGGATGAAGCTACCAGGTAACAGGAAAAGTGGAAGGCCTAAGCTAAGGTTTATGGATGTGGTGAGAGAGGACATGCATGTGCTTGGTGTGACAGAGCAAGATGCAGAGAACAGGAAGAAATGGAAACAGATGATCCACTGTGGTGACCCCTAACGGGAACAGCTAAAAGAAGATGATGATGATGAGATATAGATGTGCCATAAATGTAGTTATACATGTATACCTGTTGTACACATTTCTTCATATTCTTTCTTGCTTTCTAAAACAATGTTCAATTACTTTTTCTTTATTAAGGATTGTGTATTCTTCAGTTTCTGTGGCACTCTTTTTGAAAAGTTAAGGGAGAATGATACAAGATTCTAATCTGAGATATTATCATGATTTCTGTCAAGATAATCCTGCTCAACAAGATTATGAAAATTATGTGCTGGACTGATTTTTCTACATATGCAATGTACTGCTGAGTAAGTAGATAAGAAAACAGATATTTTAAAGTTAGAATAATATGCTGTATCATTAAAATACTAATTAGCATTTTTTCATAAACGTGGTTAATTAAGTTTGCCCTTAAATATGTCAATCTGTGTTTTAGAATGCATTCCAAATCTGTAATGGTAGACATCATCACATTTATGATCTAAAACTTTACTAAATAGGGGCATTCATTTTTACCTCCGTTAGTGGATATTGACTTATATTAACAATCAAATGTTCTAATATCGACCCCTATTCAGCAAAAGCTGAAAAACATTGAACATACAGAACAGCAAATTTTTTCCTAGGGATGAAACTCCCTGTTCCAAAACATATACACACAACACAAGCACACCAAGCAAACAGCAATCCACACACATACACCTAAAATCTTACACCTAACCCTACACTAAACTCTACACACGCCACTAACTATCCACTTACCTTAACCCAAATCCTAAACCTAATGTCCGTCACCATTGCATACTCACCTCACCCGTGCCCTAACCCTAACTCACACACCCCGCCCTAACCATCATGTTCACACAATCACACACTTACCTGATCCACTCCCTAACTCACCTATCCTGCCCTAACCCTCATATCCACACAATCGCACACATACCTAACCCGCACGCTAACCCTAACTAACCTAACCCACACTCAATCACACACTTACCTGAACCCGACCCTTAACTTTCCACCAAAGCGCTGAAAATACTGAAGCAACAGAAATGGACAACCAAATTCTTTCCCTAGGAAAAAATTTGTTTTTCTGTTGCTTCGATATTTTCAGCTTTTGCTGAATAGGGGTCGATATTAGAACATTCGAGGTTTTGAAACTTCAATGTACTAATACAGACTCAAAATAAAGTGGGGGGCTTTGCTCCCCACATCCCCCTACTTAAATATACCAACTCCTAGATCACACCACAGTGGAGGAAATGGCAAAGTCCTGAAAATGGCCCAGTGATTTTTTTCCCTAAGAAAAAAATCACTGTTCCGTGCTTTCGGTATTTTGCCATTTCGCATAATGACATTCGACTAAAGAGTGTTCAAAATTCATTGCGTTCACTAAAATAACAAGGACCCACTCAGAACACACTTGCTCAATGCTTTTTCATGCAAGTATTTTAATTCACACTAGTCTGATCTTCCATAACTAATTCACCTCATAATATCTGACCCTATAAAACTGTATAGCCCTAACATAGCTCTAATGCTACCCTACAACACAACTCTCCCTCCATAACCCTAAAGCCCCCAGTCCCTCCCTGAATGTAAAACTCCAACCCCTTTCACAAAATTTAAATTCCCTGATCACTCCCTAATCCTAAAAATCCCATTCCACTCCCTAAACTTAAATCTACTTCTTGATCACTGCCATAATCTGTAGCCACACTTATGAAACCTAAACTTGCATTTGAGTCTGATCATGAGGTACTACAAGACACCTAAGTCCATGGCTTCTGACAGTAGTTTCTGAGCACTTGTGATTCAAGTGCTTGCTCTGGAACCGTACAGGATTAGTTGCCCAAACTGGTAAGAGTAAATATAAAGAATTTCTGAGATACTTGCTTCTTAAAAAGTATTGCTAGCTTTCAACATCTAGGAGATGCATCTGAATTCACCCATATAAGATGACATATTGCCTTTTTAAGTATGAAATGTTCACAGTTTAATTGTTGGGTTTCTTGGAGACAGATTAAATTAGCTTGAAACATCTTAAAAAAGTCAAACACTCTGCTAATTTAAACTAAACTTGGGAATGTAAATTGTTAGCATTAAACTGAATAATTCTAAGATCCATACTTTGAGATCAAGTATTATTTGTTTTTAGTTAATACTACAATCAGTGCAGGAAATAGGGATAATGTTAATTTTCAGAATTCATCCAACAGGGAGGATATAGTATAGATATATGGAAATATGATTAATTCCCTGGAATCCTAGATAAAGAATTTGGGAAGTAACATTTATATCCAATGGAAAACAATAATAATCACAATAAATTATTAAAATCCTAGATAAAGAATTTGGGAAGTAACATTTATATCCAATGGAAAACAATAATAATCACAATAAATTATTAAAAGTTATATGCAAATTCACAGAGATATGAATCACTAGTCTTAATTATTTGTTTCATAAGTTATAAAATACAAAACTTTTTTTATCTCTTGAGATTGGTAATAAGTAAGGTTTCCATGTTTCTCAAAAATCAAATTCTTCTGGCAATTGAGGGAAACTGACTGAGGTTTAAGGATTCCTTAGTCTTATATAACAGAAAATAAATAAGGTAAATGTACAATATTTAATCAGTTTTGAATGAATTAAAGTGTCTTAGTAGTTAGTGTAAAATCTTCTACAATCAAGCATTGCAGGCTTTATCAGTCTGTGAGAAGTGCAAATACTTAACTAACTTGGAGGCATGACTGTCACCTAATTACTTGTGAAATTACCTTAATGTCACCTGCAACTTGGGCCTTTTGCAGCACACTAACATATGCTGAGGCTGTCAATAAATCATTTTCCATGCTTCCTAGGATTAAGATACTCAACCATCAGTGAAAACTCACAAACACACCTGTGTCATGCTCACACATAGTTAAGGATCATCAGTTGGAAGGGAGAGACCATCTACCACTCCTGATTTCATAAACTCTAATGGGAATGTCCCAGTAACTCATGACTGTGTTGTCAAATTAAACTTATTTCACTCTGACAAGACTTGTTAAGGGCAGGATTATTGTTAGTTGTTTTTCTGCTGTCAGGATTTGTGACAGTTCTGAAGACCGTTCTGTCCTTTTTTTCTAAGTGAATATGACTATATCCTTTCAGTATCCCATACGGGATACCTTTCCTCAATTGGGAATTACTGATAAACTCACCAAACTAGGCATCAACCCTTATATCACTAGGTGGGTTGCAAATTAGCTCACAGATAGAACACCCAGTGTGAAAGTAGCGGACTCCAAGTCAGACTGCTGACCAGTCATGAGTGGAGTCCCATAGGGATCGGTCCTGGGTCATCTCCTGTTCGGTATCTACTTCTCAGAAGTCCAGACAATCAGAAAGGGACTCTGGCTGACCAAGTTCACAGACAACTGAAAGCTGGGAGTCATTATTAACTCTCCAAGTGATGCAGACATCCTACAGAAAGGCCTCACTGAGACTAATGACTGGTGTTGAAACCATGGCCTTAAGCTTAACACCAAAAAATGCATCATCATCCCCCTTGGTAAAAACCTCTGTTCCCACTAATTACCACATTGATGGGACAACACTGAACACTGAAGGCATTATAAGAGATCTGGGGATGCAGGTTGACAGCAACCTCTCCTTCAACCACCACATTGCCACTGTGGTCAGAAATTCCTTCTGTGTGGCACATCTCATTACCAAGGGTTTTGGATCCAGGAAGAAAGAGGCCATTGTCTCTCTCTCTCTCTCTCTACTCTTCCCTTATTAGACCAATCATTGAGTATAATGTCCCATTTGGCATGTACCTCACTAGACACCTGCAATAGCTGGAGAGGTCACAGAAGTACCTCACGAAGAGGATCCTAGGCATTAAACACATGTCCTAGACGGACAGACTCAAAAGACTCCAGCTATTCTCTGTCTCATATCACCTACTTAGAGGCAATCTCTGCTTGACTTACAAAGCCATGTGTGACCCAGCTCTGTTAGAAATGCTACATCTAAAGAAATCCCAATCTCTCAACCTCATTACCACAATCAGCAGAACATTCTGGAGGGATAGGTTCCACACTCAGAGTCTGCCCATGCTCTTGAATCGACTTCCTATACATGTCAAGCAGAGCACCTTGCTGCCCTCTTCAAGAGAAATCTTGATGAGTGGATGGGTAATAGAAAGTTCACCCCAGAGATCACTCCAGTAGCTCTACTTGATAGAGGTACGGGGAACTAATGTCAGGTGGCACGATGCCAGGGCACTTCTATATGCTAGGCGTGTAAAGGCTCCAGGGTCATTAGCCTAGTACACACCTATCAACCTATGAACCTATGGGTGCAAATGACTTAAGGTGCTCAACCTTAATAGACACACACAAAGATATAATGGCTCACTCTATACTTATTTACAATGCAGGTGAGACTCTGGATCTGAGTGGGAGCCTATCTTCACCAAGAAAGATGCCTTGGTGCAAAGATAAAGTAATAGAGTGCAACAAACTGCCTAAGGAAGTGTGTGTCAGCTTAGGGTAAAATGGTAGATTTTTCAGCGTCTTGTCCAAGGATGGCCTCCACCTCTCATTCCAAGGCTTTTGAATACTGTCTAAAGCACTTGCTGCCCCCATAGTGCCTTTATAGGCACAGTGCATCTAGTGGACTTTCCAGCCAAACTGAGATTAGTTCAAAAACTAACTTGAATTCCAGTTCAAATCTTAATGATATAAAAGCCAGCGCACTCAGTGACAGATGTCTTAGGGATAAAGTGCCTGATCCTGTGCCCTCCTGCAACTTGAACATAAACATGCATGCTAGTTGCATACATTTGGTTTAAATGTAAAGAAAGCACTAACGCTGTGCCCTGGGTATAGTGTTTTTCTGTATTCCGACCTGAGGGACACTGCAGTGACATATCTGTATTTGTCAAGATCCATATAGACCCGCTAATTTATCTCATTGGGCATCGACTCGTATTGGCAGAACAAATGTCTGCTACAGCACACCCTCCATGTCCACAGATATCCACAATAAATGTCTAAATATAACTGAAAAATTGACTATAAGTGAAAATGCTTTTTAATGGCTAATTTTAATTATTCAGAAATTAACTGGAACACATTTACATCAGAAGTTGGATATGCCCAGATACTTTTAAGATTAAAAAAATAAAACAATCCTGAAGCAGATAGTCAATATTTGGATTTGATTTTAAGTCTATCCACACCACACATTTGCAACCATTTCCATCAAACTATCTAAATCCTCTACAGCTAATATCTCGGAATTCAAATACTTCAAGTTGGCAAATTTTATCCATTTGCAGAGAATACTGAAATTAACTTGCAACAATTTTCAATCCTGTGTATGAGACAGTTGATATCTATAACAGTAAGCTCTAGTCTCACATAAAATAATGTCTAGATTTGATCTTATGGAATAGAAACAAATATAATGGGGAATGTACAGTCAAACTTGCTTGGTGATCCAATAGCATTAACAGAATGTTTCTGCATTTTCTGTGTGTTTCTACCAAAAAAACAAAAAACCAAAAAAAATAATCCTTATTTTCCCGCCTCTCCTCGACTAGTTTAGACCATTTTACAGGCATTGCTGTATTCTGGGCTGTGGTGTAGTTCCTGTGTTGTCCATTGCCTTACTTGGATAGAAAGAAGTTTCTTTGCTCACCAGTGGGAGTGGGGAGCCTTAAGCAGCCTACCTGTAGGAAGTGACCTCAGCACAAGAAGCTGTAGTAATTGGTTGTTTTGGACCATTTCTAGCTCTTTTGTAGTTCACTGTTTAAAATCCGCGTTTGCATGGCTTTGCGCGGTTGTGCGCATAGCTTAAACAAGGTTAAACTTTTTCTGGCTCCGCCAAGTCTGCTCTTCAAATTTTCCCTTAAGGAAGCTCTACTCTTAGTATAACCAGACTACTCACTATATTATAAGCCTAGCACTTGTTCTCAATACTTCTCTACTAAGTAAGCACTCTCGCACTAAGTAAAGCACTACATCTACTTACCACCCCTGTGAATATCCACTTCCCTTAAAGGTACAGCACTCCCTTATACTGTTCTAGCATGTCAAGTGGTAGATTACTGGCATCGTCTCCAATTCAGCTGGTCAATCTGGGTATCTTGAGACAATGCTACAATTGTCTCATGTACACAGACAATCCTCTCCTCCTCCCAACAAGCAGAAATACATGTGAGAGATGCAACTATATAGCCAAACTGGAGGCTGAACTCTCTCAACTCAGGGCTGGCATGAGCAGACAGGAGGAGATGGCAACCACACACACAACAACCCCAGTCCCACATAGGCCTACCACAACTGCAAAGCAAACACAAAAAACACAAAGGCATACTCGGAGGCTCTAATAAAAAACTTACCAAAACAACAGAGGCTCCCAAAGCAGACATCCAAAAATCCACCACCTCAAAACAAAACACATGCAACACATACTTCAATAAATCAGTGTGTCAACCAATCACAGCCCTTAAGGCTAAACAGCTTGCCTGATACACTAGTAATAGGTGAGTCTATAGTCAGACACACTGATGCCCCGCTGACCAGGCTGAACAAGGAGAAGGTGACTGTGAGCTGTCTATCGGGAGCTAGGATCCACCACATAAAACAAGCACTCAAGTCACTCCAAAGCAAGTACAAATATGACTCCGTCATTGTCCATGCTGGTGTGGATGACCTGAGACATACCTCCCTGGACTACATGAAAAGAGACATAGAGGAGCTCTCCGGTTATGTAGCCCAGGCTGGTATGACCCTGACCCTGAGCAGCATCTTGACCTCACCAAGAATGATACCACAATACAAAGACAAGATGATCAGCTTTAACAATTGGCTCAAGTACTGGTCTCATTCTAAGGGGATCCAATGTCTGTCTGCCTGGAATGACATGTTGGACAAGCCACGCTGCTTCGCAAGGGATGGATTACACCTGTCACCACTGGGCTTCCGGATATTGGCTAAGGCTCTTGCCACCCCCATAGTGCCTTTTTTAGGCAAGGCTCAAAAGACAAACCCACCTCCTTAGAAAACAAAAATGGAAAAAAACTAAGGGTAATGCTGCTCAATGCCAGAAGTCTAAATCTCAAGATGCAGGCACTTGATGCACTCCTCAGCATGGAGAACATCGACATCTGTGCAGTAACTGAAACCTGGTTCAAGACTCCTGAGAGCACCCCAGTGCTACCAGGCTATACCTCGTATCATGCTTTTCAGCCCCAAAACCCAGGCCGAACCACAAAGGGAGGGGGAGGGTCCATATTCGTCAAGGACACCCACACCTCCAGGTTAGTAGCAACACATGAAGCATCAGAGACCATACAGGTGCAACTAACCATAGGCAAAACTGCTATACAACTGGTAGCATGTTACAGACCACCCTCCCAATCTCAAGAACCCCACTTAGCCTTCCTGAAGACATTGGAGGATATGAATGTATCACAAAATACCATCATACTGGGAGACTTCAACTACCCAAACATAGATTGGGTACATTATTCTAGCCCTAATACCCTAGCTCAAAGGTTCCTGGAATTTATAAATTCAAATGCACTGGAACAACTAGTCACCTCTCTCACTAGGGGAGATAATATACTAGACCTGATCATCAAAAACATGGGGACAAGATGCTCCACACCGGAAGTATACCCCTCACTAGTGAGATCTGACCACAAACTAATCACCCTGGATATACATATCCCACCTCCACCCCCAGCACAAAAGACCACAGTGCAAAACTTCTCAAAAGCAGACTTCACTCTTCTTAAGACTGAGATGGTATCCTTTAAGCCCACTGTGCCATTGGATACCACATCCCACAATGCCGAATCCTTCACAAATGCTTTCTATGGACATCTCCAAGAATGCATGGATCATGCAATCCCAAACAAATCCAAGTCCCTCTCCACCAAAGGTAAGCGTCCTGTCTGGTGGACCTCAGCCATAAACAAATTGTATAACAAAAGAAGGAAGCTCCTGCACGTCAGAGCAAAATCCCATGAAGGGAAGACATCTCTGATCAACATTAGCAGAAAACTACGTTCTCTCATAAAAACATCCAAGGCCAACTTTGAGAGAAAAATCGCTAAGGACACTAAAGATAACCACAAAGCCTTCTTCAGCTATGTTAGAAACCTGGGCGGAAACCCTCAGATATGCTCAGAGTTGGTTCAAAACAACAAAAAATACACTGAACCCACAAATATTGCCAACATTCTGGCTGACAGGTTCAGTGCAAATTTCTCCCCTCCTTCACACCCAAAAGAAGAAATACTTATCCCAGCTGAATGTAATCTCCCTGTCATCTCAGATGTCCAAGTGAGAACCACCCTAAACAAAGCAAAAAACACAGCATCAATGGGACCTGACAGTATCCCGGGTTGCGTGTTACGTGAACTCCAAGAGGAGCTAAACCCACACATACAAATGCTATTTAACCTTAGCCTTACTTCGGGATATGTACCTGAACACTGGCGTACAGCAACAGTGGTCCCACTCCACAAGGGGGGTGCCTCTACAGACCCTGGAAACTACCGCCCCATAAGCTTATCCAGCCTGGTCTGCAAAGCTATGGAAAGAATCATTATGGAACTCATAAACAGAGACATAGGGGACCTACAGACAATTGACCCCACCCAGTTCAGCTTTGTAAAGGGCAGATCCTGCCTTTTAAAACTGGTTGACTTTTTCGAAACAGTCACTAGAGCCATTGATGAGGGCAAAGCAGTCCATACAGCATACCTGGACTTGGCTAACGCCTTCGACACAGTACCCCACTCAGGCATCATAGATAAGCTCAACAGCTTAAAAGTAAACCCTTATGTCACTAGATGGGTTGCAAACTGGCTAAAGGACAGAACCCATAAAGTTAAAATCGCTGGAGCAATGTCAGACTCAAAGCCAGTCACAAGTGGTGTCCCACAGGGATCTGTCCTGGGACCCCTCTTGTTCAGCATTTATTTCTCAGATGTTAAAGCAAACATGGGATGGCTGTGGCTGACAAAGTTCGCAGATGACTGCAAACTAGGCGCCATAGTCGATACACCAGCAGACACACACATCCTACAAAAAGGCCTCACGGAAATGGACAACTGGTGCCGGAGTCACGGCCTTAAACTAAATGCCAAAAAATGTATAGTCGTCCCCTTTGGGAAAAACAAAGTACCCACAAATTATCACATAGACAGCAACCCACTGAGTACGGAAAAAGTAATCAGAGACCTAGGGACCCAAGTCTACAGCGACCTCTCATTTGACACCCACGTTGCCAAAGTGGTTAGAAAAACATTCTACCTTGCACACCACATCATGAAGGGATTCACATCCAGATCCAAGGATGTCATTGTACCCCTATATTCCTCCCTCATCAGACCCATGATTGAGTACAATGCCCCATTTGGTATGTACCTCACCCGGCATTTGCAACAGCTGGAGAGACCACAAAAGTACCTCACCAAGAGGATCAAGGGTCTCCAACATATGTCTTATTCCGCCAGACTAAAGAAACGTCAGCTCTATTCAGTAACATACCGCCTGCTCAGAGGTGATCTCTGCCTGACGTACAAGGCCATGTCCAATCAGGATCTGATGGACATGCTCCATCTCAAAAAATCCAAATCCATCAGGACCACGAGAGCTAAAGACTTAAACCTCGGCACAAGTATGAATAGGACATGCTGGAGGGATAGATTCATAACCCAGAGGCTTCCCATGCATTGAAACAAGATCCCAGTTCATATTAGGCAGAGCCCCTCACTGACTCTCTTCAAGAGAAATCTTGATGAGTGGATGGGAGATCGTAAGTTTACCCCAGGGGTCACATCTGTGTCACTACTAGACAGGGGCACAGTAAACTAATTCTAATATATAAGGGGACCTTCATTGTGTCACTACTAGACAGAGGCACAGTATTCTAACTTTATTCTGTACAATTTTTGTACCATTTCATGGGGTGGCAAAAGCCACATCACTATGGCTAGGCTTACAAATGCCCCAGGGCAGATAGCCTAGTACTATACTATGAAACTATGAAACTAAATCATGCAGTAGATGCAAGACTTCTCATGTCACAGATCACATCAAGTTATGATTATAGCCAGCAGGACAAACAACACACTTAGATTGACCTCTGAAACAAACTTAATTGTAAGCTCTTCTTTAGTTATGTTAAGAGATTAAAAAATAACACATAGAAGTGATTAGAATTAATCCATAATGGCCCCACCCACTCTGACTCACTTTCACATAGCAAATATACTAGCAGGTAAGTTTAGTGCAAACTTTACACCTCCTAATATCATGAAGGAACATGTGCTGATTGTATTCGCCAAGACCAAAAATGGTACCTGTATGGAATCTGAAAATTTACCTGGATGGCATGCGAATAGTGCTAAGTATGTTCGGTTGAATATCTACTCATATTGTTAAATTTACACTTAAGTACTTATGTCCCAGAAGTGTGACAAACTGGAAATGGTGATGCCCTTTCACATGGGTGGCCCTACCATGAATCCTGGAAACTGTAAGACTATTAGTATGACCAGTCATACTTGCAAAACTATAGAAAATATTTTATCAGACCCTATAAACTATGATATCAAAAATTGTATTAGGCTTGACCCTCATCATTTGGCTTTGCCAAAAAAGGGAGATCATGTTTACTTAACCTAGACAACTTCTTTGAGGAAAATACAAAGGCTGCAGATATTGGTTATCCTGATACCCAGCTTATTTGGATTTGGCCAAAGTATTCAACTCTATTACAGATGATGACAGCATAAATAAATAAAGTTCCCTCTCTATAAAGTCTATAACAAACTGGATAAAGGATGGAACCCGTACCATTAAGGTGTCAGGTTCCTCTTCTGATATTATGAGGTTAAGTAGGGGTGTGTCTCAGGGTTTGGTGATGAGTTTCCTCCTTTTCAGCACTTATTTCTTTAATCTCCAGACTGGGAAGTGCAAATTTGCTTAACAAAACTCAGAGATGATCACAGACTGGGCATTATTATTAAGTGTTCCCAGATATCCTCTCATTACAGCAGGAGCTTATCCTTATAAACAAGTGGTGTTTAAACGAGTTGAAGCTTTGTCTCATTTGGTAAACAGATTTCTCCAACTACTTACAGCATAACTGACATTTCACTCCAGAATGACAATGTTGCTATGGAACTGGGAACATGACTGACAACTCACTTTCCTCTAACCATCATGTAGCAATGGTGTGTATGAGGTGAACACCTTAACCGTTATGCCAAACCCACTACCCTGATGGTTTACTCATGCTTGTTTTCTTACAAGGTTTTCATATATTTTTTTCCATACTCAAGTTTGGGTGTAATGTAACTAACTAACAATGACTTCATCATTTCTGATTTCCTAGACTTCATAAATCCTTTTATACACCCTATAGTTCTATAACTATCATTAACCAAGAGACTGATATGATTAGAAAAACTCAAAGCTGGACCAACCCATATACCCAAGTCCTTAAATGAATCTATCATTTCAATCACTGTGTGCTCTATTAAATATTCACCTTTAAATTTATGTTTCCCAAATCTCATATGCTTAGTTTTTATGTATTTATCTGCATACTAGCTTGCTGTGACCAATTGGTTAATTTAGTTAAGTTCTTTTGCAGACATGCCTTATCTATAAAACATGTAATCAGTTTACCCAATGTCAAGTCATCAGCATACAGAGCATAGAACACTTCATATGAAAAAGATAGCTCAAGTATGGGCCTAGGGAAGTGCCCTGTGAGACAGCCTGATTGTAACCAAGAATTTCACCTGTCCAATTGCTATATGATACTTACCATGTTATATGTGTAATCTATGCAGCTGCCCATATTACCAAGAGTGCATCAATTCCTAATTGTTCTAATTTATTGATCAGTATACTGTGTATGACCCTTTCAAATTCTGAAGTTAAATATATATAAATTAATTCAGAGCACAATTGTCCATTCATAGCTGTTATTATATTGTTATAAAACATCATGTTAAAGGTGGGAATAAATCTGTTTTCAACATATGCATGCTGATATATGCTGATATATGGTTTTAAGTCCCAACCTTTCCAGTTCTGTCAATAACTTATCCAATATTACATTCTCCATTATTTCTCTAAAACATGAAAATAAACTTAAAGGTCTGTATGACTCTGAGTTCAATAAGTGCATGTCTCCTATCTTGAGGAATCTCCCTATATTTATATGATCTAGCAAATAATAGATATAATGGTACTTTAACATCAAGCTGAAGTGTTCTCAGGTCATTTGTACTGTTTGGCAGAATTATCAAACAACAAATTAACTTTATAATGCATGATCATTGCACATCCACAGTGGTAAAACTTGACATGAAGTAAGAGTCATTTCTTAGGAACACAAACAATGTTTAGTATGTTCTGTTCCATAGTAGTTGTTTTACAATCTGAAGCAATTGCTGTTCTTGAACATACAATGTAAACAATTTCCTTGAATAGCAAAGCGGCATCCCTTTTAACATTTATTCTCTTTGCTTTACAGATATTCATCAGTTTTGTTTTTCCTTGTTATTTGTTATGAACTTCTTTTCTTTTTTTATTTTCTTTTACATGCTCTGAATCCTCAGACTGCTGAATGCTTCCATCAAGAATTCCAAAATTGTGATTGGTATTATCTTGTTCAGTAGTGGATGCATGAACTTTACAGGCAATAGACCCTTCCTTTCCTACCTCTGTTCTATTTGTTCTTTGTCTAACATTTATCTCATCAGTCCAGTCATAACATATGTAACAACAGTTCTCCAAGCTGTGCCATTTGCACAATTGCAATTGCTATCAGTAAGTCCGGACTTACTACTAATAGTGATATGCAAATCATCCAGCTTTTGACATGAGAAACACAGATCACCAGTGTTATCAGGTATTACCTTTAAATATACATAGCATTTAGTACACTGTACACAATATTTATTTATTACTTGTTTACTGAAACTGCAAATTGCTAATGCTGATAAATTATTCTGCCTTGCATTTGGCACATCATTGACAGTCCCTCATCTGTTTAGAATTTATTGTCTTGAATTAAGACTACCAGGCTACCGGACAGCATTCATAATTTTCCTAATCATTCTGCAACAAATACTTGGCTGATAAATAAAGTAGATGATGTTGAAAACAGAGAGAGGAGAACAAACATTAGAATTTTTGGTCTCCCTGAAAAACAGAAGGGGAAGATATCATTTCTTTCCTAAATTCCTGGCTGTCTGAATTTTTGGACTTAAAAGAAGGTTTGTCATATGGGATCGAAAGAACACACAGAGCTATAGGGAAGCCTATGCCTTCTTCCCCTAATGCTTCTCCAAGATCCATAGTGGTAAAGTTTTTATCTTTCTTAGATAAAGAACTCATACTGAAAACAGCTTGGAGGAAAAGTCCATTGTCTTTCAAAGGAGACCAAATAAGGTTTGATAATGATTATTCCACAAGAGTCCTGGAAATGAGGAAAGTTTCTTGGCCACTGATAAGACTATTAAAACAAAATAAAATCAAGGCACAATTAGTTTATCCAGCCAAAATCACAATCTACCATCAAAATGAGATGAAATCTTACAACACTGTCGAAGAAGCTGTTTTCTTTATCCAAAAAACAACATTATTATAATCCCAGAAGGCGTGGACTGGTCACCATCTACAACTCTTAAGAGATCACCTGAGAAAAATAACTGGATGGATGTAAGAAAAAAGAAAATGAAAACTGGAATTAAAAATACTGGACTTCCTACTTCTCTCAAAGATCAACCTAAATTATAAATTATTATGGAAACCTAAAAAAGTATGTACCATGCTTTACTTGTCTTATATGACTTTTCATTTTTTTAACAAGTGAAACTTGCAATCTAAACTTAATTTTACAATATTTTATTAGATACAACTGCTATGATACTTGGGATGTGTAGATAGTTGGTTTTACAAAGGATTATTTTATTGTCTGTTTTAGTCAGAAAACTGAGACAGACAATATCAAACTTGATAGTATGTATATATTGTAAAAAACACTTCCCTTGCAAGCATTTTGACATTACATGGTTTAAGCATGACATATTTCCCTTTCCCTGATTTGCTTTTAGCTTAGCGCTTTAGCATTCTTAACTGTCATCTGTCCCTTTTGTGAAACAGTAACCTCGAGCGCTATTTGAATTCAAGAGCAGTTTTCCTTTCTCTATATTTAAATGTTCTCATGGTTATTTGCAAACTAAGCTTCAAATAACATTAGGAAACTTGTTTGAACTATATTTGGGTACTGTATTGGAGCACTGTGCTCAGCTGTGCAAGTGTTAACGATATGTGACGGAAATCTCCTTTGTCTAACTTATAGCTTCAGTAACTTGAAAGTTATCTAGACCATAAAGTATACAAGACATCTGATTAAATGTTATTATCAACAGAAATACCAAATTTCTGGATAAAAATAAAATTTACTAATAATTGGTCGCCATGGTAACTAGGGTGGGATTATGTAAATTGCCATGACATCACTGTTACTTTTCAAATCCTGTCAAGTGTTTGGAGACCTAGTAGGTAAAAATAAATAAACTGGCTTTCCATAATATGACAACAAATAGTTAGACACATCATCACTTTGATTTGAACACAAATATCTTCATATAAATTATATAATAGCTTTTATAGATGGTAAAGAGGGTTGTGAAAAAAAGGAGATGCTTTGCTGTTGGGCTCATATCATGTGTCTCGCCTTTTCCCTAAGAGACTTGCTTGTTTTACTGCTTCGGCAAGACTCCCGCAAAGTATGCCTGGTTATGCCTCCTATATTTGCAGAATTATTTATGGTGTGTTTAATTCTAGGTGGATTGGCAAATGATACAGTCGGGAAATTGGAGCGGACATTGGTGATTCTTGTTCGGCAGAGGATGGGTTTGATGCAGAGTGTTTGCTTCCTTGGTACTTTGAGAGAATTGGAACATTGTTTGGGGGTTGCCGTGGTTTTGTGGTTTTGTTCTTATCGACTCTGGCTTTGTTTAATGGTTGATTGTTCAGTAGTCATTCCTGACCAGGGTATGCCAATGTTAATTGTGCAAGCTCAGGGCATGACACCAGGATGGTCCAAGGGAAACTCAGGAAATTCAGACAGTCCTTCTGGATCCTAAAGAAAAAATTCTAACCGCTCAATTGATAGTAGATCATATTTTCCAACACACACATTAATTTAAACAGTTGAATTAAAGAAATGAACAGAATGGAAAGGTTATTACCTATAGAAAATACACTAGGGATATGTAATGTATAGTTAAAAAAATTGGAACCTTTTATGTTTCTTTGAAAGTCTGAATGGTGTAATAGCAGATAAACCATATTTTTTTTCTTTTCAAAATGCTAATAATTTGAAAACAAAGCGGAAATGTTTTTTATGCTCATAAATGAGCTTAATAACTGAGTTGGTGAAGTTGAGAGATGCGATGCTTGAGCGGGTGTTTTGAAGAGTGATGTGCTGGATTGCTATAGTGCCGAGGATGTACTGAATTTATTTTGGATGTTGATTTCAGATCTTTGCACTTCATTGATTTGGTGAAGGTTTGAACAGGAGAATCATTAATATGGAAAGAAACCTGATTTTTTGTTGTTTCTTTCATGGAATTAACTGTCTAGTTACTTGACTGCTTGCAAGGAAAAGAATGAGCGATGCGTGTATATGATGATTGTATTTATGAGGAAAGGACAACAAATGTGTACAGGATCAGAGAGAGGGGTATCAAAGCTTGTGGATGAATGTTTTAGGTTCCTTTGTAATCACTATCACATAAGGAAGCTGCCCTGAAATGATAGAGAACTTTCTCATTGTGGAACCTTGTTGAGCTCATAGTTGACACTTATATTCAAAGGGTAGTATGTCTTGGTTTGATGCCGAAGACGTCTACAACCTCTTTGTTGAAGCAAATGGTTTTATCAGAAGTGAAGGGGGTTATTTGAAAATCGACTCACTGGTACAAGTCATTAATTAATTTGTAGGTGCAATGATATAGGGCAGCAGGCAAAGACTGCTCAAATGTGTACAGCTTTGAAGTACCTAGGAATGAATCTAAGTTAAGTGAGGTGCACTTAATTAATTGGACTCCGTTTATCTGTCGAATCATTTGTGGTTTGTGGATTGTGGTATTTTTGCCTTGGAGGTTAGGCAGTTTCCAAGTGAATATGACTGCTTGTGCTCTTGCGCCTCAACCTATTAGGATGGGAAATATGGACAAATGCTCCAAATGGGTATGCATTTTAATTGTTTCTCTTATCACAGCAGAAAGAAATGGGGGGGGGTCTGATGAGAATATACCAAAAAAAAAATGGGAGAACCTCCTATTTAAACAGTTGCTTGTTTATAATTGTCACCATTCATAATTTGTTTCTTTCATGACAAAATTAAAAGTATAGAAAGAGAGCACAGAAGGCTTCCTTTTTATAGGAACCTTTATTCTATGGATTTCCTAGAAAGGTTTCATTCAATCAAATAGGTTTTTAATAAAGTGTTATTTTTCTTGAGTAATATGGTATTAGTAAGAAAATACGGTGTCTGCGTATTATTTCAAATAGATTTCCAACCTGCAATAATCTCTTATATTTTGGCATAAATATTTCTATTAACCTTAAAAAAGGGTTTCTGAACTATTAATTTGTAGTCTGTTACATTGTACATGAGGCATTTTACTCTAAATCAATAAAAAATATATAGAATTAGTTTTGTATTAAGTTGTGCTTTCTGAACAGCAAGAAGCATAAAATTGTGGTGTCTGTCATTATTGGCTGATGACATTACTCAGTATATTACCAGAAACATTTCTGTGATATACAGAACAAAATATGAGACAAAAACTGAGTTTTGAGTAAAACCATAAATGAGCATAAGCTTTTCCTGTGTCTACCTTTCAGCTGCAGCAGTGATTGGTAACAAATCCAGTACCTGGTAGACCCTGAATATGTTAGCTTACTTCTTATGCTTGTCACTCAACTACCTTGCACTTATTATTACAGCTATTAAAATGTAATGACTCTGAAAAATGTTAGCAATGTAATGGTTGCACACTGATTTGCACTATGTCATGAAAGTAGAGAGTGAAAATGTAACACTGTCATGTGAATTTACTACTGTTATAATGTACTATTTAATTAATTTGAGTTTAATGACTTTAAGCAACTAAAAGTGTATGCAAAATGTATTTCTAGCTCCCTTCCAATAGGATAATAGCTAAAGGGATGCAACCTTCCAATAAATGATATATTAAGTGTTCACATCACATCAATTCTTGCCATACTGCTCAACCTCTAAGAGCAAGAAATCTGGCAACACATAAAATAATGGGGGGGGGGGCACAAAGGCCAATTATTGAGAACTCATTATAAACTGGCCTCAGCTAAGTATTGCAATGATGTTTTATTCTCATACGCAATGGTAAGGGGAAAGAGTAGTGGATAATTGTTTAGTTAGATGAGTAGTTTTGGAACTATTTGAACATTTATTGACTCTGAAGCTAAATGGAAATAATTCTGTCTTATTATTTATACATAATAAGTTCATATTAATAGTCTCTAATATAGTCATCAGCACCCGAGATGTGTTATGAGAGATTGATTGCTATTTTAGTATTAAAATATTGAACAGCATATTAGGAGATTGAGTTTCTTCCTTTATTTCATTCCCAAATTTTCTCTAAATATACTTCTTATCTTTATTATTAATAGCTTTAATGCAGGAATACAAATCAACATATATGTGTTATGGATATGTTGACATATCTGAGTGTTTATATGTATAAGGGCACATATGAATATGTACATATCTATATATATATGTGTACATATAACAGACAGAAAATGTGATGATGAGAATAATGTTTATATGTTGACATAGTAAATATTGTAATTAATTAGATCACTAAGTCTGTTCTTGGTAAGATTGAATATGAAATAGGTAGCAAACGGGACTCACTATGCAGGGCTCAAACGTTTAATTTAATGCTTTAGAAACTTAATGACAAATGCTAAAAAGGAATTTGAAGATAAACAGAAAGAGGAAATAAATAAAGAGGGAAGAAGTAAATATATATATATATATATATATATATATATATATATATATATATATATATATATATATATATATATATATATATATAAATTCTAGTCAGTAGTGTAACTTACTGCAATAGAAGACATGATTTTTAAACTTTATGGAAGTATAGATACCTCTATGTCTAACCAGAGATATACCTAAGCATAAATTGTTAGATAGTAATTTGATATTTATTAATTAACATTTGAGTCTTTCCATGGTTATTTGAACTTTTTGAGTTTGAGTTAGATAAGAATTATCTGAACAGTTTCTCTTCTATAACCATCAACATTTGTAATCTTCTTCTTCTTCTAGCTTTTCCTGGTTAGGGTTCACCACAGTGGATCATCTGTCCACTCATGATTGGCAGTGGAGTTTTACGGTGCCGAGTTGCCAGCCCAGTGCCCAACCTTCCACAGAAGGCACACACATGCACTCACTCACACCTAGGGCCGATTTAGTGTGTCCAGTCCACCTACTGCATGTCTTTGGGATGTGGGAGGAAACCAGAGCACCCGGAGGAAGCCCACACGACCACAGGGAGGACATGCAGACTCCGCACAGAAGTCACCCTAGCCGAGAATCGAACCAGAAAACCTCTTGCTGTGAGGCAGCAATGCTAACCGCTGCACCACCATGGCCGCCCCAACCATTACCATTTGTAATATACAATCTAATTTCATATTTCTTGTTCATGATTATGCTATTGGGCTATTGTTGCCAACTAGTAACAGTAGTGAAATATGGAAAAATTGCCATATAAGAGAAGTACTAATCACATAATACCTCATAACAAGGGAAATAGTTTAGAGATTATTTATATATATATATTTTTCCTATAAATATGTAAGTGCTGATTTACTAATTTATTAATTTATTCTGGTTAATACTGTTATCTTTTACTCATTTAATTGACTAGAAACTTTAAGTAGTCAGATACTCTTTGATTCATTTAATAGTTAATCCTATTTATACACGATCATTACTAAAATATTAATTCTCTGATATTATAATTATTCATATGGAAATGATGTTGTATATAATTTAATCAAATGAAAGTTTGTTAGTAAATTTTTGTTGCACTGCTTAAATCAAGCTGTATTTTACATTAATAGTTGTTGTTCTCTTATACCAATTAATGTATAGACTTTCATATAACACATACTCTGGAGCCTCAAGTTGGGTAAAATTGTTTTCAAATTTTGGAAGTGATGGTTAATCTGGGTGAATTTTTTTATTCAGTCATATTAGGAATGTTCTACATTCCATGTCAGTTAATGGATTTACTGATTATTAAAAGTTTAGCTTTAAATGTTTTTTTTTTTCTTTTTTTAGGCCTCAGTCTGTTATTAAATTGTTTTTTATACTGGGAACCAGCACCTCATCATCAAAATATAATCTTTCCATGAAGGGTACACAGAATATAAATATTATGACTTCTTGCTATCACATTTTATTAGCACTCCAAACCTTTAAACAAATAAAAAGATGGACTTGACTTTTCTTTCTTTAAATGTTAATGGTTTAAATAATCCAGGGAAAAGATTTAACCTACTAAAATACTTGAAATTAAATAAAACACGAGTGATATTTGTACAAGAAACCCATTTCAAAATAAATGATAACTTTAGCTATTACCCGAATGGATATTTAAGATTATCCAACTCCTCATACACTAAAAAAAACAGAGGTGTTCTAACATTATGGAAGAAAAGTGTTGTTCATCCTCAAATTTTATATAATTATGAAGATAAGGAAGGACTTCTGACAATTACAATAATAAAATTTGGAAATAGAATTTGGACATTGGTCAGTGTTTATTGGTTTCCGGGAAATGAGGTAACAACAATAAAAAACACCTAGAACTCATCACTAATAATTTTAAGGGTAGCCTGATTTTAGAGGGTGATTTGAATTGTTTATTAAATGACTCAAACTACTAAAAAGAGACATTTTCTTATTACTCCTGTAGGTAAAAATCTCAAAAAATGGGCAGATTACTTATTGTTATATGATTTATTTTATCTCAGAAATGATAATTCATTAGAATTTTCCAATTGTGATTTTAGATATAAGACTCAAACCAGAATTGATAAAATGTTTATATCCCAAGACTTAAAAACAAAAATAGCACACTTTACAATAATCCCGTGCCCTATATCTGATCACAATGCACTTATTTTTAATCTTCAAATAGATTTTAAAAACTATCCTTTACTAAAAGAATACCAGCTTATATTACTAAATTGAAGCAGTTCAAGTCTTGGCTTGATACAGAAATAGAATTCTTCTTAGATACAAATCTAACTAGTGAAATAAATGTAGTAATTCTCTGGGACTCATTGAAAGCTTATCTATATGGAAAAGTTATTGCATGGTACAATAATAAAATGAAGGAATGGGAGTCTGAATTATCTAATATGCAAAAACAAATCGTATTCATTAATAAAGATAACACTAGAATCACTTCACATAAGAAGAAGGAAATTGAATCCCTAAATAAAAAATATAACATTTTAACTCATAAAACAAATTTAGCCCTTCAGAAATTAAAACTAAACTCTTTCTCTGTACCTCCAAGATACATGCGTAATTTAGCATTGAGGGTGAAGAGAACCTCCATTGAAAAATAATATTGTAAATGTGCTCCATGAAGGGAGGAATACTAAAAATGTTTCTGATATTAGTGATATATTAGATGCATTTAAATATCACTTTTTGGAACAATACAAAAACAAAAACTCTCAACATAAATTTACAGATTACTGTCTAGACTTTCCAGAATTTAAAAATCTACCAGAGAGTTTGATCAATGATATTCAGCAACAAATCTCTTTAATGGAAATAAATGAAAAAAATAAAGAAAGCAAAAACAATAAATCACCAGGCATAGATGGTATTATTAATGAAATATATAAGCTTTTACCATCTTCTGCTTTTTTCATTATTGCATAAAGTCCTGAATGAATCTTATTTACAAGGTATAATTCCACCCTCGTGGAAATACTCATTAATTACCTCCATACTAAAAGAAAATAAAGATTCTCAAATGTGTAAATCATATAGTCCAATTTATCTGATTAATAATGATTACAAACTACTAATGTGTATCTTAGTCAACAGATTTAAGAAATCGTTAACCCATCTCATCTCGGAAGATCAAACGGGATTTATTTATAACAGACATACTAAAGATAATATTCAATGAATTAAAACTATTATAGATATCTTAAATAGGGACAGTCAAGAGGCTCTTATAATTACTCTTGATATTGAAAAATCCTTTGATTCATTAAACTGGAAATATCTTTTTAAAATACTTGAATTGTACAAATTCCCAACTCAGTTTATAACTTTGATAAAAAAATACTTATTATAACAACTTAGCATATGTTAAACTAGGTCCATTTATGTCAGAACCAATCAAAATTACTAAAGGTACCAAACAGGGATGCCCAATGTCTCCAATTTTATTCGCCTTATCAATAGAACCCCTTTCTTTGGCAATTCAATCTGATCCTAAGTTTGTAGACCTAAATATAAATAATCAATTTAATTCCAAAATAATGTTATTTGCAGATGATATCTTACTCACCCTAATAAACTCTGAAGAATCCTTACAGCAATTAGGTTTCCTAGTTAAAAGAATTACTATATGTCAGGCTTAAAAATCAGTAGTTCTAAATCCAATCATATGTTTCTAAATAGAAAGAAATCTCAATGATAGTACTAATTTGGTTACTAGTGAAATAATTGGAAAGCAAGTTTTCACACTGAAATACCTAGGGATTGACCTATGTGAAAATGTAGACTTAACTTTATCCACAAATTACAAGAACATTATAAACACACTAGAAACTTATACAGAGAAATGGAATAAGTTGCATCTAAAATTTGAAGATAGATTACAATTAATTAAAATGATTTTATTGCCAAAATAAATTACACAGCTCTTTCTATTTCTATATTACCCAGTAAAAATATTTTAAAAGAAATAAACAAAATTCTATTAAAATTCTTATGGTACCCTAAAAAACATAGGATAGCCCTAACTAACCACATTAGACCGTGGAAACTTGCAGGAATAAACTTTCCAGATTTAGAATCATACATTAAAGCCTCTAATCTCAGAACAATATTAAATTGGATAGATCCCAAATATTCTTCAGCTTGGAAATCGTTACATAAAAGCATTATTCTAAATGAAAATACGCTAATAAAAAATTACAATTAAGCAAATTAAGTAACAAAATTTGGTGTGCACTTTGTATCAATATACACTATAATACTATTAAATCTACTAATCTAAATTATTTAAATTATATATATATATATATATATATATATATATACAACTAGCACAGTGTGTTATTTGAAATAGGCATGGTGAGTGGCAATGTGCATGAAGGAGACAATTCACAAAAATGCACAACTTTGCATCACTAGTGGAGAAATACCATATTTTGCATTACATGCTAATGATTGAATAATGGCATGCAGTTGAGTATCAATATGCTTATCAGTGCCATTGCATGTACAAATTATGAAGTCAAACATGGATGCATGACTTTGAAATGTATATTTTTTCATATTATGTTTACTGTTTTCCAATACTCTTTTGCAACAGCATATACATAACAACATATGCACACATAATTATAAAGATGAATTAATATAGCAATAACCCACGCCTGGGTGTAGGTAATGCTGGATTTACCCACGGTTGGTGTGGTTTGGTCACGAGGGCAAAGCCCGAGTGGCCAAACAAAGACAACTGTGGGTAAATCCAGCATTACCCACACCCAGAAGTGGGTTATTGCTATTATACAATGACATTATTTAAGAAAAAAAATAATTACTTTTCTTAAATAATGGCATTGTATAATGCCTCCTTGCTGCCCTTCCACAGCCGTCTGGTATTCTGTGGCAGTTCTGATGTACTGCGCATGCGTTTGCTTACGCAGTACATCAGAGCTGTGGGCAAAAGCAACAGAGAAAGCAAGATCTCCATTGCTTTTTACAAAGTGTCTTGCTATATTAAAGGAGTTTAACATAGCGAGACACCTTTAAAAAAAAGCAACGGAGATAGGAAGATCTCCGTTACTTTATTAAAGCTGTCACGCTGTGTTAAACTCGTTTAACATAGTGAGACAGTGGGTAAAAAGCAACGGAGATCTTGCGTTCTCTGTTGCTTTAAAAAAAGAGTTATACTATGGAAAAAGTCCAGGCGACCGAACCTTTTTCCATTAGTATAACTCTGATTTAAAACATGCACGCTGACCAATCAGCGTGCACGTTTTAGAATATTAATGGGGGATTGTTGTATAATTACAAATAAATACTACAACATAAATGTGTCCCCTCTCCATTTACTCATTATTTACTTCTTAAACATAATTTATCCTAAATTAATAAAATTAAGATGCCCAGTTTTAGTTACCTTCAAATAGATTTCCCTCTCACATTATATGAACTATGCATATTTCCTTCAACTCTCTTAAAATCACATGCCACTTAAGATATAAAATACCTTTTTCTCTCTCTCCAGCTCTCTGTCTCTCTGTCTCTCTCTCTCTTACAAGTCCCAGCTGATTCCTAGAGTGATCCCATAGATAGCCTCTACTATCTGTGGAATTTACAAGGCAATAGGGGATATGGAAGTAGGGTCTTTCTTCCATATCACAGATGTGAACACTCACACCTACAGAGAATTTAGAGCCCCTGATCCACTTATTGCAGGTCTTTGTAATGTGGAAGAAAAAGTGAGCAGCAGGAAAACACCTGCATGAACACAGAGAAGACATGCACAGTCTGTGCAGAAGGCACCCTGGACAAGAAATGAACCAAAGAACCTCTCGCTGTGTGGTGGCTACCCATCAACTAATCCTATACCTATAATATTGTGTACCCAAGCCATTCCTGTCTTTCAGGATTTACACATGCAGAGTCAGAGTCCTATTACATTTGATAGGCACGAATATATCTGACTTCAATCCTTACTTAAGTCCATTAAATCAATTATATAATAACCTACTGTTACTGTCACCTTGATATTCTTTGTTTTTATTTTTTTCTCGCTTTGGGTTGCCAACACTCTTCAAAATGTTCTAAGATCATCTATCTCTAGCCATTCACGTTTCCATTCCATTTGAATTTTCCATCTTTTAACTATCAAATTCCTTACCCCTTATATGAATAATAATTGCAACTTTTCACTCTCCTTCTATCCCTAGTGTTTTTTTCCTATACCAAATAAGAAATAAATACTGTTTTACGAATAATTCTATCATAACAACTTATCACAACCCACCCACAGTTTGCCCATATGTGCTTCCCTTGTATAATTTCCAAAAATGCATGAATATAGTCAACATCTTTTTCCTGACATCTCCAGTAATCCCCATTCCCCACATTGCATTATATCTTTTATTTGATGACTCCAGTACCATCTGTGGATTTACCTCATATACTGATCCCAAATGGGTGGCTGTGGTGGTGCAGCAGTAGCGTTGCCACGTCACAGCAAGAAGCTCTCCGGTTCGATCCTTGGCTGAGGTGTCTTCTTTGCAGAGTCTGTATGTCCTCCCTGTGGTCACGTGAGTTTCCTCCGGGTGCTCCAGTTTCCTCCCCCATCCCAAAGACATGTTCTAGGTGGATTGGACACTCTAAATTGGAGTGTGTGCATGTGCGTGCCTTCTGTGGAAGGTTGGGTGCTGGGCTGGCAACTCGACACTGTAAAAACTCCACTGCCAATCATGAGCAGACAGGTGATCTTCTGTGGTGACCTCTAACCAGGAAAAAGCTAAAAGAAAAAGACTGATCCCAGATAATAGCACTCCATTTAACTAATTAGTTAATGGGTTGCAGTGATTGCCTGTTTCTGAATTTTAGAATTTATGATGCTAGGAATAACATCAGTATTAGCTAAACACCATGTATTAGTTGCTGCCTTCACAGTCATTGTCCACTGTGTTGCATATTATCACTCTCTTCATTGCAGTAAGGTCTGACATTGGCTAATATGTCAACCCATCCACAACTGGGAGATAGTGACCCACTACCTTGTGGACAGAAACAACATGAGAGCATTTGCAGACATGTGCTGCCTTCACATAAAATCAAGGGGGATGTGTGAACTGTATATTCATGAGAAATTAAAAGCTTGTGTATCTGCCTTTCTTGGTATGGGGACATTTCAGAATGTGACAGTTACAGACTTTGACTTCTTGAATTCTCAACCAGTTCCTTGGCATAATACTACAGTATGTTAAGTACCATATTTGGTTTCTGGAGACAGCAGAGTAAGAACAGCCATGACATGGGTATTCTCTGAGGTTCGGGGCAGCAGCTTATGATGCACTCTGGGGGCAATGCTCATATGAAGTCATACCTGTAATGGGATGGTATAATGACAACTATGTATGGTACCATCCACAGAGGTATGGAACACATATTATGGGCTTAGGTGGGGATTCCTCCTCCCTTTCTACCTTCCTTTTTGCCTGGGGGGCTCTGACAGCTGTTTCTCTTCCATACACACAAAACAGCGTGGAATCATGTTACCTGTTCCTGAGGTTCCTGTGTCATACCTGCACTGTGGGTCTTCATGATCTTCTGCTCATTATCATATATGAGCAGTGTCATGTTGATAGGCTAAGGGAGACCATTCTGCTGGCCCTGCTGCACTCACCCAGGCACATGCACATAAGTAATCGGTTCCTCTCATATACTATATTGCCTTCTAAGTATGTAATATGCTAGTAGCTATTCACAACTGGCTGTAACTTTAAATTGTTCTTTCCTTCAACACACAAGTTATACTTTTCTGACTGTTTGCCCTCAAATGCTTGTCACAACAAGGAGGCCTTTATTTACTGATACCATTTGAACCACTGCCATTTATATGTCAAACTGTCAGTCATTTAAGATCAGTGGTGTGGCAGAGCCTCTATTCTTAGCTGACAAAATAGAAAGTATGTTAGTTTTTCATAGCAAGGATTTTCATCATATCTTTCATCATTTCATTGCATACATTATTGGTTTTATAATTATTTTAAATGCATATCTTTTACTCATATTGTCTCTTCCATATCCACATTTATATTATTAAATTCCAACACTATACTCTGTTGTTATTCTGACTTTGTTTAACAAACAGCAGATTATTTGAAAAAGAATTAAAAAAACTTTAATGCAGCAGACATGGCTTCATAGTTAGCTCACAGAGAGCCATCAGAATTGTCTAGCAAGAATTGCAATATTCTGTTTTTACGCGCGCGCGCGCGCACACACACACACACACACACACACACACACACACACACACACACACACACACACACACACACACACACACACACACGTTGTGAAGTAGGGTGCAGTAGCATCACTTCATTTTCAGTATTTTCATTAACTGCAGCATTGCAAAATTATGTACTAGTTTGCATAGAGGATATCTTGGATTTCAATTTATGTTTTACAAGAATAGTTGCTCTTTGACCTATCTTGCAGGGGTGATGAAATGATAGTTTGTATTTCTCATAAGTAGATGATTAACTTTAACAGATACTTCCTCAAAACAAGTGTCTACACTCATGAAATGTCTGAGGACAGTAACTGCATTTCTCAAAAATGTGATATAACATCTAAATAGGGGAATATGTGCTAACTCTTGAGACTGAAGTATTTCATAGAGTATTCTCTCTAGTATGAGGTACAGTAACGTATTTACTGTATACAGGCCACAAAGGTGTAGGGGTGCAACTCCCTTGTTCTCAGGTGCAGGTGAAAAGCATAACTGTGAGTCACAAAATTCACTGTTATTCTCATGGAATCTCAATTAATTTTTAAAATGCTGGGACTTACATTTCAAGTCTCTAACTTCTGATACTGAGGCACATATCACAGAGTCCTCTTGTAATATTAATATTTCATGACTGTTCACTCTTCTATTCAGACCTCTAGCATTCACTTTGGGCAGCCTCATATAATTTTGTGTTTACATGGATTTGGATTTTGTCTGAAAAAGGCTGAATAGTGTGGTCAAATATTCCTTTCACTGTATGAACTCCATTAGAGGTGAGATGCAATTCATAAGCCACAAAATGGGACTCCTCTATCTTTTTCCATACACTTAAATACCAAACTCCCAGCCTGTGTCTCATATTCGGACTCTGTCTTTAAATGCAGAGATTTTATGCTAACATTGTGATGTCATTCAAGGTGACAGAAATGTCTTGCTTAACACGTGGGTAGGTTGGCTACTGGCTACTTTATCTGAAAAAGTGGCAACTTCCAGCAGTACGTTAGAATATTTAAGATGGCTAAACTTTGTGAACAATTAACATTTCATGCTTCATACTGCGATCCTAAATTCATTTTCATGTACAAGATCAATCCTGTATATATTTTAAACATCTTTCATTAAAACACATTTTACCAGTGACACGGGTATGCATACATTAACAGAAGGTTAAACAAACCATAGTAACATTTTTTCTATGTATACATTTATGTTTTTTTAATAATTGTCATTTACTCTAAAGTTATATAAACTGAGCAATTCTTGCCTTCCCATAAACTTCAGTCCTACTCCTGAACATTATTCTGCATGTAATGTTCCCATAAGTTCCATTTCTTTAGAAATGGGAATCTGTCCTATATTTTAGACTTTAAACTCAACCACATCTCACAAAACTAACCCTAACATCCACTCCCAACCCCCTTTTACTTACATTTGTCTCAATCAATGTTATTACTGGAAACCAGTACATTCTAAGTAATACTTTACTCTTAACTTAAACTATGGAATTTTGTTAAAATGTGTTTTCCTATGAATCTTTGCTTGGTATGTAGAAATCTCATAGTTGTTTGTTCTTAATCTATGGAGCTTTTTTCCCTGGGCTTCTGCTGAAAATGGACATGTATCCAGTCGGACTCTCCTGGTCAACAAATGTAAAATAAAATAAAATAAATAAAATTTTAATCCCATGCAAAATGTCTGAGTTAAAATTCTCATAACGTAAGTATCAATTGTGTGTATTATAGAGGCAGTAATCACAAGAACATTAATAGAACTTGCAGGTTATTATCCAAATCCAGCTGTGTATTTCTAGCTTTATGAATGTTGCTTGGTACGTTTGGAGAAGACATTTTTCCATATGGTCTCCTGCAGCACTTGCAGTACAGCATCTGCTTTAGATCTGGGAGCTCTTTTGTAGCTACTATTTGTAAATTGGTTAAACGAACAGAATTATTTGGCACAGAGGGGGAGACTGCCTGATGCATGAAGGTAGTCAGAGCAGAAAAATATCACTATGCATGATGATTTATCCCTGGTTTGCCACCTACATCTCTAATGGACACGAGTAACCTGCAAATGGTTCATCTCCTAGGCCCTTGCTTATAAATGTTTCATCTCCCAAGCCCCTGCTTATTCTTAACAAGGGTACCAGAACTTGTTAGAGATTTGGGAAGCATCTATAGACTGAAAAAGGCATGGTGGTCATTAGTCTAGTACACACATATGAACCTTTGAACATATATTGTGTTATTGTGACTCATATCAGCAACAGCATAAACTGACAGAATGTTGTGTTTTATTTTAAAAAGCAAAAAACTTGCTTTGTGCATCAAACAGCAGCTCTATAGTGCATAAAATATCTCTCTTCTTTCAAAATATGAAGGTTAAACATCTGACACACCTTAATGCTACTTCTTTCAGGACCAAGATGAACTGAGTATCTCTTGAGTAAAACTGAGAATTTGGTGTAAGTTATTTCACTTTTCTGAAGCCTTTGTAAAGCAATAGGAACAGACACAAACAACTTCTGGGAGGGTGGCCTAATGGTTAAGGTGTTTGCCTTACAAACACAAGGCGCAGGGTTTGAGTCTCACAAGGGATAATTGGCTAGGCTTAAAATGGCCCACAAGGGCAGTTAGCTTAGTACTAATCTATGAATCTATGAATCTAAAAATTTGTTGTCTAGATATGTATGGTAAGTAAGGAAAAGTAATTAATTATGCAATGGCCTGAAGACTGCTTAAAGAAATCACTGAACTAATACTTAGCATTAATCCTTCATGTGTGTGTGTGTGTGTGTGGGTGTGGGTGTGTGTGTGTGTGTGTGTGTGGGCTCTGTACAAATGTTGGTCAATTACATACCCAAATCCAAGAAGGAATCTAGGTAATCATTTCCAATTTTTAATGCCTGGTTCTTAGCTCTGAACCATGCAATTAATATACTTCTTAGTCACTTTCAACTTACTTACTGCCAGGTGGATCTCCTACCATTAGGAGGACTTAGATGCTCTCTTCAGTGCCTTGGTGGGAAAGCAGTCATGCTGGTAAATGGAGGCATTTCTGTTGTAGGTCAAGACTGTAGGAAACATTTGTGAGGATTAGGTGGGCTGGGACAATAGTTATACTAACACAACCATTGCAGTAATGTCTTGTCTGTCCGTTCAGCTTATGCCACTATTTTGCACAGAGCCATACCTCGGTGTTGTGCCATTCATTGCAGCTCCTAATCTTTCAGCCCTCCTTAACTCTTATTTGAGAAGCAAACAAAATAACATTCATCTGAGGACCTCAGTAGCAAATAAAGGTTCTTCTTTTAGAATAAAATTGTAGAAAAACACTTACTACAAATGTAATAAGGTGTTTGCTACATTCATATACTACACATGGATTGCTGAAGCCATAACACTTCAGGCCTGACTGTAAATGCCATTCTGGCATTCAGTAATGCTGGTATTAAACTACAGTTGGCCTCTGCTGGCCATACCTCCTGACACTTTGCACCTGCGGCAGCTGCCTCCTTCACCTCACCCTAGCCATACTTCTTATTTTGCAGAATAAAATGCTAGAAATGAAAACATGTGCTGGAATTTATAGAAAAGTGATGCTTGGCTCTGCAGCTCTAAATTGTATGAAGCATGTAATGACATTTGGCCCAAAGCTAATTAGGCCAGCACTGCATTGCCTTACTGAGGCAAGGACTGCAGGGCAAAACATAGATAGCAGGCATGTTAAAGGGAACAGCAGCACTAGGCTAGCACAGTGGAAGCATAACCCTACAGAACCAGATGGGCATAAGACTGGCGTGGCAGACATCACAGCAATGTCTGGTTAGTGCAGCAGTGTTCATGCGCACCTAAACTGCAATGAACCACCATCTAGCTGCTACTCCAGATAGCCTGCAGAGTATTAGCAGAACAAAATACCAAATCTGTTAATCATTGGATGCAGAGGAGTGGGAGAGATAAGACAGTGGGGAAAAGGAGAGTGGCAAACAGTTGAAAACACACAAGTGTAACCATAAGATATGACTAGTTGTGGAAAGTGAAGTCAATGTTTTTTTTTGTGGAGTAGTGTGCCCTATGTTCAATGTGTAAACAAGAAGAGTTGGTGGGGCAGTTAGAGGAGAATGGTTACATAGGAGATATGAGGAGAAGGGAAGGAAGCATGGAGACAGACAAGCAAACATAAAATGCAGCAGACGTAGGCATAAAGGGGTGGTATTCCACAAACAATGTGAATGAAAGTGGATGGACACAGTCTGACAGAGGACAGAGAGTTGGTGTTGGGGAGGGTTGTACAATGAACAAGGTATAGGGAATGATACAACAGTGATAAAAAGCACCTGTACTGGAATAAGGCAGGGTCCTTGGAGGGGCATTTAGCCAATCACATAGGAACCACTCAGTCATCAGTCACCTTAGTGGCCAAAAAAAAAAACAGACAGGTTGTGCCACTTTTGGCTAGCTGAGAGACTCATCAAGCCACACCAGGAGACACTGTGCAGTGTTGAGGTGGGAAAGCCATTTGTTGGCACACTTCAAGTGGTAACAGCACCCACAATTGATGCTGAAAGATAAAGAGAAACTCCTCAATTACACTATCAAAAGAGGAATATAGGCCTCCATCCTGAGAAGAAGAAACAGAGGCTACCAGAAAATCTTCTGTTCTACCTTAATTGGGGTGACCTCATCTTCAGAGTGAGAGTCAGGCTTGACAAACGTTGGTGAACTATTGGTTGGGTTACATCAAAGTGATCACCACTACTCAGTGACATTGACCATAGCTGACTATGCAGAAGGATGAGTAAAAAAAACACATTAGTACACACATGTTCCACATTCAGTTACACTTAGATAGTGGAGAACAACTCATGGCATATGCACCCTATTGCTAGGAGAGTCATATCTCCTGCAACATCCTGCCCAGTTTAGCTCTCACTTCTTGGCTACTTAAAAAAAGGATACACACTGCAATACACAAGGATAGCAGGCAACAAAATACGTGAAAGAAAAATGTCCTTACAATATATCTCTTTTCTCTCTTAGGTCAGCGTGGCATCATTGTGTGCCACTGTAATAATGTTAATAGTGTCCTTTACAATTATTGATGCCAGTGCTATTAGACATTATCCTGGCTAGGTTGTGTGAATATCACCCTTGCACAAAGGACAATAATGCTACACCAGCATACTCCCAAGGAAGTCCCTGTAAAGGAAGAACAACAGTATTTTCATCTCACTAGTACACCACGCAATAGGCCTGCAGTTTACAGTATCTGAATAAACTATAACCACTACACCAGTTCACTCAAGGAGCTTCTATACATAGGGATGGATGCTTGGGTATCAGGTGCATTTTTAGGTTAATTTAAGCACAAAAAGGGAAATTGACTAGGCTTAAAATGGCTTACAAGGACAAGTAGCCTAGTACTTACTAATGAACCTATGAACCTATAAGTTAGCAAGCAAAGGAGTGTAACACTGGTGGGCTACCAAACCTTCATTGCACAGTATTGTGATGCTACAGGTACACACAGGCTATGTACATGATCATATCGGTCACATGCATTATTAGAGTCATGCCAAATATGGCTACCAAGAGATAGGTTAGGTAGTGCATTGTTTACTTGATGTAATTCAGAGATAGGGATGCCAAACAGACTCATTTGTGTACACTTACTGAACTCACTGATATAAAGTGTAGGTGCCATTTTGTATGAAAATGCTTACAAATGAAAATTTGAGGAATAGAAGACTTCACATTTTAAAAATCTGTAGACGGATATAAAATATTTAAGGTAGAAAATCTGCTTAGTAATATACTAAAGCAGTGCTACCAATATCCATGTTTGGTGGCAGTAACAATGCTGTAGCTCGGAGGGATTGGGATTTCTTTAAGTGGAGCATGTCCAACAGCTCTGGGTTTGACATAGCTTTATATGTTAGACAGAGATCACCTCTGAGTAGGTGATATATGACGGAGTAAAGCTGGGGTTTTTTGAGACGGTCTGTGTTGGGCATCTGTTTGAGGCCGGTAATCCTCTTTGTGTCTGTCAGTGAGCCGGTTGGCAACCCATCTTGTGACATGGAGATTTATACCTAGTTTAGTGAGTTTATCTATAATTCCAGAGTGGGGGATGGTGTTGAAAGCCTTGGCAAGATCTAGATAGGCTGTATGAATCACCTTACCCTTGTCTACAGCTTTGGTGACTGCTTCAAAGAAGTCTATCAGGTTTAGGAGACATAATCTGCCTTTTACAAACCCGAACTGGGTGGGGTCCACAGTTTGGAGATTACTAATGTCTTTGTTTATAAGTTCCATGATGATACATTCCATGGCCTTGCAGACCAGGCTCGTCAGGCTAATGGGGTGGTAGTTCCCGGTGTCTGTGCTGGCTCCCCCCTTATGGAGTGGGATAACCATCGCTGTGCACCATTCAGCAGGCACAAAGCATGAGGTGAGGCTATGATTGAACATGGAACTTAGGTGGGGTGCCAGTTCATTCTGTAGTTCATGTAGATTGCAGCCTGGGATGTTGTCTGGTTCCATGGATGCTGTGTTCTTGGCTTTGGAGAGTGTGTTTTTTACTGTGCAGCCATGATTACAGGAACTTTGCATTCTTCCAGTATAGAGATGGGCTCTTTAGGGGGTGAGAGGGGGGTAAAGTTAGCACTGAACCTATCTGCCAGGATGTTGGCAGTATCAGTTGGGTCTGTATATTTAGTGGCATTGTGCTGTAACTCAGAGCAGATCTGAGTGTTGCCATTGAGATTCTTGACATAGCTATAGAATTTCCAACCTAAATATATTTAATCAGTATTCAAACCAATCAAATCAAACCAATTAATGCTTGAAGTAATTAGTACTTAAAGTAAAACCAGTCATTCTGCAATATGTACAAAGTCATACTGGAAAAACGTTTCAAGTATAGGTTCATAGGTTCATAGGTTGGTACTGGGCTATCTGCTCGAAGGCATATATTAGCCCAGTCATGTTGTGCGGTATTCACCACCCCTTTAGTAGTTCCCTAGACCCTTGTACTAGCAGCAAGTACCCTTGGCCCCTATCTAGTAGTGCTGTTGGTGTGATCCCCGGTGTGAACTTTCTGTTACCCATCCACTCATCAAGGTTCCTCTTGAAGAGTGATAGTGAGGGGTTCTGTCTTATGTAGATCGGGACCCTGTTCCATAGTAAGGGAAGTCTCTGCGAAGGGAATCTATCCCTCTAGCATGTTCTATTCATTGTTGTGTTGAGGTTTATATCCCTAGAGGGTGTAGCTCGAATAGATTTGGTTTTGCTAAGATGGAGAATGTTCAACAATTCTGGGTTGGACATGGCTCTGTACGTTAGACAGAGATCACCTCTGAGAAAGTGGTATGCAACAGAGAACAGTCTTAGCTTTTTCAATCGTGCTGCATAGGGCAGCTATTTGATGCCAGTAATCCTCTTGGTTAGGTACCTTTGTGGTCTCTCCAGCTGCTGGAGATGTCTAGCCAGGTACATTCCAAGTGGTGCATTGTACTCAATAATGGTTCTGATGAGGGAAGAGTAGAGGGGCACCATTACATCCTTAGATCTTGATGCAAACCCTTTCGTGATCAGATGGGTCACACAGAAGGATTTTCTAACCACTTTGGCAACATGGTTATCAAAGGAAAGCTGACTATCTACTTGGGTCCCTAGATCCCTTATTTATTCTTCAGATTTCAGGGGATTACCTCCTATGTTGTAGTTTGCGGGTACTCTGTTTTTTCCAAAGGGGATTACTATGCAATTTTTGCATTTAGCTTGAGACCATGGCTTTGACACCATGCATCAGTCTCATTTAGGCCCTTCTGGAGGATCTCCATGTTGGCCAGAGACTATATTATAGCACCCAGTTTGCAGTTGTCCGCAAACTTAGTCAGCCACAGCCCTTCCTTGCTTGCCTGTACTTCTAAGAAGTATATGCCAAACAGGTGGGGCCCCAGGACAGAGCCCTGAGGCACACCACTCATTACTGGTCTGGATTCGGACATAGATCCCGCTACTCTTACTTTATGGGATCTGTCTGAGAGCCAGTTTGCGATCCATCTTGTGACATAAGGATTTATGCCCAGGCTGGTGAGCTTATCAATAATACCTGAATGGGGAATGGTGTCAAATGCTTTAGCAAGGTCAAGGTAAGCCATGTGTACCTCCTTTCCCTTATCTATAGCCTGAGTAACTGTCTCAAAGAAATCCACCAGGTTCAGGAGGCATGATCTGCCCTTGATGAAGCCGAACTGTGTGGGGTCCAGCGACTGGAGGTTCCCAATCTCTCCATTTATGAGTTCCATAATGATTCGCTCCATAGCCTTACAGATCAGACTGGTCAGGCTTATTGGTCAGTAGTTCCCAGGGTCAGTTGTGGATGCACCCTTGTGTAGTGGGACCACCATTGCCATGTGCCATTCTATGGGCACATATCCTGTGGAGAGGCTGAGACTGAACAGGGTATTAAGATGCGGGGTTAATTCCTTTTGGAGCTCGCATATGACACAGCCTGGGACACCATCTGGTCCCATGGAGGCAGTGCTTTTAGCTTTAGATAGAGCCTTGTTAACCAATGTATCAGTAATAATTGGACTTACACAATCCCCTAGAATGGTAATAGTTCCTGTAGATGGTGGTGGTGGTGGGGGGGATTTGCACTGAACCTGTCAGCCAAGATATTGGCAATGTCAGACGGGTCAGTGTATTTTGTTCCATTTTGTACTAGCTCAGAACAGACCTGAGCATTGCCATTTAGGTTTTTGACGTAGCCATAGAAGGCCTTATGGTTATCCTTGGCATCCTTGGCAACTTTCTTTTCAAAATTAGCTTTAGTTGACTTGATGAGGGCCCTCAATTTCTTACTAATGCTGATCAGGGATGATTTTTCTACTTGAGATTTGGCCTTTTTTGTATAAGTCTCCTCCTTTTATTCTAAAGTTTGCTTATGGCCGGGGTCCACCAGACTGGTTTCTTCTTACTTGAGGAAGGAGTCTTGGTTTTATTTGGGATAGCATGGTCCATGCAATCCTGAAGATGCATATAGAGTGCTTTGGTGTAGGATTCTGCATCCTGGATATCATTATCCTTCTGCAAGGAAATAGTGAAGCTTTCCACTTCGGATGCAAGTAGTTTGAAGTTTGCTTTGGAAAGGTTTTTGACTATGGTTTCTTTGATTGGGGGAGGTGGAGGAGTGAGGATGTCCAGGATTATTAGTTTGTGGTCGGATCTGACCAAGGAGGGCGTGATAATGGGTGTGGTACAATGGGCTCCCATATTTGTGATGATTAAATCCAATATGTTGTCCCCTCTAGTGGGGGAACATACTAGTTGTTCAAGGGCATTTGAATTTATAAATTCTATGAATCGCTGAGCATAGGAGTTGGAACATTGGTAGTTCGCCCAGTCTATACCAGGATAGTTGAAATCACCCAAGATTATGGTGTTGGGTAGGACCTTTATATTTTCCAATGTCTCAAGGAATGCAGAGTGAGCATCTTGGGACATGGTGGGCGATCTATAACCAGCTATGACTTTTAATGTGGTTTTGCCTGCTGATAGTTGCGCATGGATGATCTCTGTGGCATCATGCTGCACTACTAACCTGGAGATATGGGTATCCTTGATGAGTATGGATACACCTCCACCCTTTGTACTGCGATCTGGTAACTGAGGCCAGAAGGTATGATATGAATTGTAACCTGGCAGTGCTGGGGTGCTCTCTTGAGCCTTGAACCAGGTTTCCGTCACTGCACAAACATCAATTTTCTCCATGCTGAGGAGAGCCTCGAGTGTGTGCATTTTGAGTGTGAGACTTCTGGCATTGAGTAGCATTACCCTTAGTTTTTGGTTACCTGTGCTGGTTACAGTGGTTGGTTTGTCCTTTGAGCCTTGCCTAAAAAAGGCACTATGGGGACAGCTAGAGCCTTGGCCAGTATTCGAAAAAAAACCTAGGGGTGACAGGTGCAACACATCTCTGGCAAAACAGCGAGGCTTGTCTATCATGTCATCCCAGGCAGACAGACACTTGGTCCCCTTAGAATGACACCAGAAGCTTAGACAGTTGTTGAAATTGATCATTTTGTCTTTGTATTGTGGTATCATTCTAGGTGAAGGTAGTATGCTACTCAAGGTCAGGGTCATACCAGCTTGGGCTACATGATCAGAGAGCTCCACAAATGTCTCTTTTCATGTAGTCCAGAGAGATATGTCTTAGATCATTCACACCAACATGTACAATGACAGTGTCATACTTGTACTTGTTCTGGAGTGGCCTAAGTGCCTGTGTTATGTGGCGGATCCAAGCACCCGACATGCAGCTGACAGTAACCTCCTCCTTGTTCAGCCTGGTGAGTGGAACATCCGTATGCCTTACTATAGAGTCTCCTATTACTAGTGTGTTAGGTATGGTGTTTTGCCTTAAGGGCTGTTGTGAGGCACACTGCTGAGGTGAATTATGTGTTTTCTGGCTTGTGTTTGGTGGTGCAGGTTGCTTGCTTGTCTGCTTTGGAGGGCACTGTTTCTTTTTCAGATTGGTACCTAGTGCCTCCAAATATGTTTTGTGTATTTATGATTATGTTTTGCCAGTGCTTATTTTGTAGATTCATGTGTGACAGGTTGTGTGATGCAAGTGTGTCCCTTATCCTCTTGACTGTCTGTTACAGTCATGGGTTGAGAGCGCTTAGCCTCCAGTCTGGCTGTGTATTTGCATCTTTCACAAGTGTTTGTATATAGTGTATAGATACGTAATAAACATTGTAACATAAAATACATTCGTTAAAAACAAATAAAATATATATTTAATATGTTTCTCTGTCTTTCATTAAAATAATTTAATTTCATTTGGACAACCTCCTATTCTTTAGAACTGGTTTCAAGGGTATTCTGTCATTAAGGCCCTTTCCTTTATTAGCTCTTAATCTTATAATCCACCTAGTTTCAGAGGTCTCTGTATGGTTCCTTATATCACACCTCTCTCATTAGGAATAATTCTCTCAATAACTGAGAACATAAAATTATGGTCATTGCGTTCAGAGGACAGATGTTTGACTAACGCATTAGTGGCAACACCATTCCTAATATTTAATAAGTGTTACACATCCAGACACTAAGCGAATATATGATTTTAGTGTAGCAGCTAATTGTAACACAAACCATGTGGCCTACTTGGCTGTCTGTCAGAAATGCTCTGAATTTTATGTGGGCAAGACCAACAAACAGCTAAGATTTAGAATTAGGGAATACTTATTAAATATTAGGAATGGTGTTGCCACTAATGCGTTAGCCAACCATGTGTCCTCTGAAGGCAATGACCATAATTTTATGTTCTCAGTTATTGAGAGAATTATTCCTAATGAGAGAGGTGGTGATATAAGGAACCATACAGAGACCTCTGAAACTAGGCGGATTATAAGATTAAGAGCTAATAAAGAAAAGGGCCTTAATGATAGAATACCCTTGAAACCAGTTCTGAAGAATAGGAGGTTGTTCAAATGAAATTAAATTATTTTAATGAAAGACAGAGAAACATATTAAATATATATATATTTTATTTGTTTTTAACTAATGTATTTTATGTTACAATGTTTATTACGTATCTATACTTGAAATGTTTTTCCAGTATGACTTTGTACATATTGCAGAATGACTGGTTTTACTTTAAGTACTAATTACTTCAAGCATTAATTTTTTTGATTTGATTGGTTTGAATACTGTTTAAATATAGTTGGGTAGGAAGTGTTTGTTTGAAGGTCTGAAGAAGTGATATGTGTATCATGAAAGCGCTTACCTGAGTGAATAAATTTACCTTGGATTTTACCTACGTTTTATTTATTCTTGGACTGTGTTTAAACTAGGACATTCTGTGCCTTGGTTACTTCACCATTTCTTTGTGGATTTTTATGACTTTATTGTACCTTAGTGGAGTATTTATCCTAGCTGTTTCCTGCCTAGTATTTTCTTGGATAGCTATAGAATGCTTTGTGGTTGTCTTTAGAATCAGTGGTGATTTTGTTTTCGTAACTAGCTTTGGAGGATTTTATCAGGAATTGCAGCTTCTTACTGAGGCTGACCAGGGAGCTCCTCCACTCATGGGATTTTTCTCTCTTTTGCAACAGTTTCTTCCTTCTGTTGTACAGTTTATTTATGGCAGAGGACCACCAGATTGGCTTCCTTTCTTTGGAGGATAGCGTCTTGGTTCTGTTTTAGATAGCACGATCCATGCACTCATGTAAGTGCTTATAGAGTGCAATTGTGTAGGATTCAGTAGTCATAACTGTATTGTCCATCTGCATGGGTGTCATGAAGTTCACCCCTTCTGTCTTAAGAAGCATGACGTTGTCTTTGGAGAAAACTTTCACCATGGTTTTCTTAATGGGGGGGGGGGCAAGATGTGGATATCTACGGTAATTAGCTTATGGTCAGATCAGACCAATGAGGTCTTGACTTCAAGTGTGGAACGCCGGTCACTCATGTTGGTAATGACTAGATCTAGGATATTGTTGCCCCTGGTGGTGGTGGTGGTGGTGGTGTGGATAAGCTGATCTAGAGCATTGGAGTTTATGAATTCCAGAAAGCATTGAGCAAAGGAGTTAGTACATGAGTAGTTTTCCCAGTTAATGGTGGGGTAGTTGAAATCGCCCATTATTAGGGTGTTTGGTTGAACCCTAATATTTTCGACAACATCAAGAAAAGAGGAGTGGGAATCCTGGGGCATGGTGGGTGATCTGTAGCAAGCTACAATTTGGATTGCAATTTTGCCCAGAGTTAGTTTTACTTGGATAACCTCAGCTGCATTATGCTGAGCAACTAGCCTGGAGGTGTGGATATCCTTAAGGAATATGGACACACCTCCGCCTTTGGTGTTCTGGTCCAGGTTACATGGCCGAAAAGTGTGGTATGAGTTATAGCCTGGTAGTGCAGGGGTGCTCTCTGGAGTCTTGAACCAGGTCTCAGTCACTTCACAGATATCGATGTTCTCCATTTTAAGGAGTGCCTTGAGTGAGTGCATTTTGAGATTTAGACTTCTAGCATTGAGTAGCATCACCCTCAGTTTTTGCTTGCCTGTTCTTGTTACGGTGGTGAATTTGTCATTTGAACCTTGCCTAAAAAATGCACTATAGGGGCGGCAAGAACCTTAGCCAGTATCCGGAATCCCAGGGGTGACAAGAACCTTAGCCAGTATCTGGAATCCCAGGGGTGACAGGTGCAGTCCATCTCTGGCAAAGCATCGTGGTCTGTTGACCATGTCATCCCAGGCAGACAGACACTGGATCCCTTTAGAATGGCACCAGAAGCTTAGCCAATTGTTGAAGTCAATCATTTTGTCATTGTACTGCGGCATCATTCTGGGTGATGGCAGAATGCTACTCAGAGATAGGGTCATACCTGCCTGGGCTATAAGATAGGAGAGCTCTTCCATGTCTCTTTTCATGTAGTCCAGGGAGGTACATCTCAGGTCGTTCACACCAACATGGACAATGGCAGAATCATATTTGTACTTGTTGTGGAGTCACCTGAGTGCGTGGGTTATGTGGCGGTTCCTGGCACCCGACGGGCAGCTGACAGTAACCTTCTCCTTGTTTAGCCTAGTGAGTGGGACATCAGTGTACCTGACTGTAGAGTCACCTATGACTAGTGTGTTGGGTACGATGTTTTGCCTTATTGGCTGTGGTTGAGTGGCACACTGAGTCTGCGGGCTATGTGTCATTTGGGTTGTGTTGGGGGGTGGAGGTTGCTTGCATTTCTGATTTGGAGGTCTCTGTTGCTTGAGCAGATTATTATTGAGAGCCTCTGTGAATGTTTTTGTGTTTCTATGTGTGGATTTTGGAGGTGTAGATTTAGTGAGACTATGTGATGAGTGTGGTGTGGTGCAAGTGTTTACCTTCTCCTCTTGACTGTCAAGTTCATTCTTGATTGGAGAGAGCTTTACCTCCAGTTTGGCTAGATAAATGCACCTCTCACAGGTTGTAGTGTTGGATGGTAGGAGGAGAGGGTTGTCTGTGAACATGAGCCAATTTCTACATTGCCTCAAGATGCCCAGATTCATCAGATAGACAGGAGAGAACACTGGGAGCTGACCCTTGGACATGCCTGAATAAAAAACTATTTTCCTCTAGATAAATGAGGAAAGTGAGTACAAGAGCAGTTTTTCTCTAAGCAAGTGAGGAAAGTAAGTAAATACCAAAACTGTTTTCCTCTAGGTAATGAGGAAGGTTGAGTGCTGTAGTAATTAGTAGCTTATTTAATGCTTACAAGTTCTGAACAAGTGCTGATCACGGATAAGCAAATTCAAGTGCTAACATTAAGAATCTGTATCTGGACTAAACTAGTTACAGGAAATGGGGAAACAAGTGCAAATGCTGGCTTTTAAATCAGAAAGTTGAGAGAGATGGAAAAACTGCCCAAATGGCCAATAACTACAATTTCTGGGCCAGAACCACTCCTTATGTGGTAGATAGGCTACCTAGTGTTTACCACTCCCATTGATAAATTAGAAGGCTTCCCTCCAATACAGAAAGCTTAGGGGGGGGGGGGCTCAGAAGCTTACATACAGTCCTGGATACAACAAATCTGAATCTGGACTACACTAGTTACAGGAAAGGTATTTTTTTTAATATATATACAGAAAAGTTGCTAAAACAGCAGTAAAAGCAATTCAAATGCAGTGCAAGCTAGCACACATGAGTATGTAAAAATGTTAGACCAAACAGTTTAAAAAATGCAATTAAATTAAAAATGATTAAAAACAACTGCAAGTGATAAGATTCTTTTACTAAAACATTTTGTGGATGACATTTTTTTGTTATGGGGTGGTGACAGCTTTCAATTGCTTTCATTCATTGATTATTTGAACCATACTAAAGGCTTCCTGAAATTTGCTGCTACATATACAGAAGAAAAAAATGAATTATCTAGATGTCTGTTTATCAAAAAATGAATCGAATAATATTATCATATCTATTTTCAGAAAAGATATTCATAAGAATAGATTCACTCACAGGGATAGCATACATGCCCCACATACCTTTATGGGCATTGTTAAGAGTCAATTTTTTAAGAGCAAGTAGACTAAATATCAATAATTGTATATGCAGTGATGAGTTAAATAAGATAAGTAAGGAATTCAAACAGTGAGGCTATGGAAACAGCATGTTACAAGATGTGAAAAATAAGATTTTAAAAAATAGGGACTTTATAGGACAAACTTTTCTCACAGATGGTCCTATGATCACTCCTGATAATGGTAATGTAATGAGTCCAAATTATATGCATTATACTACTACATATAGCAGAAAATTTATGGGTGTTAAGAATATCTTAACAATAAATTGGGGAAATCTTATGACCAAGCCCAAAATTGTTAATGCCATAGGTGAGAAACCCAGGTTTGCTTTTAATAAATGCTCTAGTTTCAAACAAAGACTTTGCTACAAAGATTTTTCTTCTGTGTCACTTATTTGAAAGTCCAGACTTGGTACTTTTCCCTGTCTTAGTTGTAAATGTTGGAGTGATATTCTGAGAAGCAATGAGTTTATACACCCTACAACTAATAGGAAATTTTCATTTAACTGTCATGTGACATGTAGTACATCTAATGTAATGTATTTAGCCAATTGTGTTAAATATTCTGTTTTTATATTGGGAAAAGCACAAGAAAATTGAAAGAGAATAATAGAACATAAATCAGAAATACGTAGAAAAATAACTAGTAATGCACTGGCTAAACATATTGAGAAAGGTATAGATCATAGGTTTTTATTCAGAGTTATAGATATTAGGTATAAGAATAAAACAGGTGGGGATTTAAACAACTGTCTTGAAGTTTCTGAATACGAATGGCTAGTACGTCTGGATGCAGATCATGCACAAGGTTTGAATGCATCTGTCAATATAAAACCTATTCTTAAGAAGAAGCAAATAATGTTGAAATAAAGATATTTTATGATATTTAATTTAATATACATATATTACTGCTGATTTGTTACATTTTATATGCAGTTTTTAGATTTTTAACGAAGACACTTGCTTCTTTAAGTTAATTATCTAATTAATTATGAATTATGGTTAGGCTGTGTCGGATTACTTTTTCTATTTAAATACCATTTTGATTGTTTGATTTTATCTATACACACTGAAGAATGATTTGTCCCAAAAGCTCTGTGGATTTTTAATAAATCGGTTTTGGTTTATGACTCTGTGTTTCCCATTCTTGGATTTTATTTTTATTGTAAGGTGCAGTCTAACACCATTATATCAAGACTGCAGGGGAACCCTCCTGTTACTGTGAATCCCACTCATGCACCCCATGAGCCATCAATACAAATAACATCTGATAGTCACACTACCTCTGACATGCAAACACCCACCATAAATCAGTGGAGGAAGAGTTTGTGGTTCTGTCTTGTTTACAAGTTAAGCCCTGACCTGGAGCAACTCTCAGAATAAGTCAAAAGATGTACAGGTCAGTGATCCAGGCACAGGCAGCTGCTCACAGCAAAATTCTGGAGATTGTGATTGACTCAATGGCTTGCATGATGACATGCAGCTTCAGCTCATTGGCACAGAGTACAGAGAAAAGGAATAGCTGTTGCTGCTTAAAACTCTAGTGCCATAATCTGTCTACATAGGTGTTCCAGTAAGTAATATGGAAACAGTCCTCCTGTTGCCTCTATAGGACACACAGTGTGTGGCCATGGGGGGGGGGGTGAGATACAAGGTGGCTGGGCAAATGCCAACTTTATTCAGACTACTCAGACCATTGTTGAGATGGCTTCACTGTCAGCTATGGCCAAATTGCCTTCCATATATCACTGTCAGTGGGATCACAGACACAGCTGGCAATGGTCCTTGGGCTGAATCCTTGGGATTCCCCACCAGGCTTCTAATGAATTGTTATGTAGTTCTTCACCTTTTTTTATAACATGTGGGCTCCTGGAGTGTCACTAATACTTATGAATATTATTCAGTTCATGGATGAGAAAGCATTGCAGGGCTCTGACATGGGACTCCCTGAAAGGATAAATGCAATTGATACCATAGTTCTACACGTTCCTCTGCCATAGACGACATCAAGCCACAAGACTGCAAGCCACCACATTGAACATTACAGATGGTCATGATACAGCTGCTCAACCCCATTATGGGAGAATGTGATTCATAACTCCTTACAACCTGCTGGTAGACTGCACTGCTACCAAATTCACTTCTGAAGATCCTACTCTATACTATGGGGCTGCTGCCAGCTGTCTATGTGTTTGTCCAAGCCATTTTTGCAAGTTAAGATGATTGTGCCATGCCCACACTATAATATCTTTGAGTATGGACATGTCTGATACCCAGCAAGACCAGTCCATGCCCTACCTTGCATAGCCTGGATGAAATAATGCATGCATCATTTTATTCTATGATGTCTTTCTCATGATGCATAGTTGTGGAACAGACACTGTATCTTTGTCAGTGCCATGATACATTGCACCCACCTCCATCTTATGTATGGTACCAATGCTGCCTTTTCATCTCCAGATTCTGTTAAGCTGCTCTTCCACTGCTAGCCCTACTTCTCTGGTGGCCCTGATGGGATTTTCCTAGCTGTTTCCACGTTGTCATATTATGCAACATGGCACACACCACAGAAGTTTTCCTGCAGGTATCTGGTGCATGTTACAGTAACCCACCTCATGTGTGAAGGTAGCAGAAGAATTCCTTCTGTTGTCCAGACATATGTTTAATGACATTTCCTGTTTTTCCATTGACTGTACACTATCTCTGACATGGCCTCATGGTTGGGGGGGGCAGCATCCATGGCTCTGAAGTATATATGACATTGCCTACAGTACATAGTAGCTACATAATTGTATGAAACCACCTTCCTATTTGAATGGTGCATGGTATACTGTCCAGTGTTACTCAAATGTGTGTGCATATACAGAATAAATGACCCTGTGGGAAGTCAGCCCCACGTGAACCTGTGGTATAGGTTGGACCTGTGCCATATGTGTGAATCATGGGAGCTGCCACAATGGCACATGGTCATATTATGTATAATACCCTCAGCATTGCAGACCTTTTAATAGTTAAGTGAGTAGTCCATCCTGTTGATGTGTAGGAATCCCACTGGACCAGCTGGCATCTTTATGGCAATGTGTGTGGAATATTCTGTGGTTCTCAAGACCTCAGATAAACAGACACTGTCATATAATATCTGCTTGGAGTTGATTGTCCCATCAGCCATCATGGGAAACCAGTTATATTCTTCTACTTGCTACAGCATGATATTGAAGAACTGCTGTAGGATATGCAAGGCTGTCACCTGCAATATGCCTAACATGATCTCTTTAGGTCACAGGAAGGTCTTTGTAGCTATGATGGTTAATGCTGAACTTACTTTTTTTGCCCACTGGGATGGGTAATTCATGTGCCCTCCTTGATTCTACTTGTGGGTCACACAGTTATGCTACATTGCATATGGTTTTCCTGTCACAGTGTATTGGTCCACTATATGCTTGTCTGTTAAGTGGTGATATGTAAGGTGCTGACGGGAGCTTAAGTGACAGCATGTATCACCGTGACATGCAACATCATGGGCTCTAGCTCAAATAGCAGCCAATAAAATATATTGTCTGGCAATAGCTTTTTAAAAATGTATTTCAATGTATTTATTTGAGTTTGTTAACTGTGGTACAGCACTAACTGCAAATTGTCACCTTTAGTCTCAGCCCTTGAAACACAGCAATAAAATTAATTTGTACAACACAGAGTGTCAATGCAAGACAATGTGTACAATAAGGTTACAGTAATGCAGCATGAGGTAAGAATATTTAAGTGCCCAGTATGAGAAATTATTTACATTATACAGGTGACTGAAGCTGAAATGAGCTTATGCATTTTAAAGAAGTTATGTACACTATATACAAGAAAGTCAGTTCTAAAGTGTGAAACACAGTTACAGGATATAAAGATAAATAAAGTTAACTTTGATCACCATGTGTCCACAGTGGTAAGGAAGACCTTCTATTTTGCACATCTCAAAAATAAGGGCATAACATCCAAAGCTAAGGAGGTTATAACTCCTCTGTACTCATCCCTCATCAGACCAATAATGCAGTACGATGTTGTCATCAGCATGTACCTCACCAGACACCTGCAGCAGCTGGAGAGACCTCACAGGTTTCTCACCAAGAAAATTCAGGACCTTCAACACATGACCTACATGGACAGACTGAAGGCCCTGTGCCTGTAGTCTGTATCATATAGAGTGCTTAGAGGTGACTTCTGCTTGGCCTGCAGAACAATCTCGAACCTTGCCTTAATGGAAATGTTGCACATCCGCAAATCAAATGAGACAAAGGTCACTCGCTCTAGGGACCTTAACCTAGCCTGCAACATTAACAGGATATGCTGGAGAGATAGATATGTCTCCCAGAGGTTGCCACTACTATTTATTTATTTATTTATAGTTCGCTTGCCAGGATAGTCCACTGGGCCATGAGGAGCCCATTTTCAATAGAGTCCTGGGGAGAAAACCTCCAGAAAATTACAAATTACAGATTTAACATAAGAGTATGTTATTAGAGAAAAGTAATGTCCACAAATGAAGCAAAATTAAACAAATAAAAAAACACATATTGGTAGAATGCACATATTAGTGCAACACAATAAGAGTAATATTTACAAACAGTCAATTTTTTTAACAGTTTAACATATTAGCACAATGCAATAACAGAAATGGTCTAAATTTTTTAACAGTTATGCTAATTCATGCAGTTAATTTCTAGGCTACTAATGTGTACCATTCTAGGAGTTATGCTAATTCCTCAAGTTTATTAGGGGTAGAAAACAATGGGAGGCTATCATGAATTATAGCTTATAGAGAGTAGCTATAGTGTAGGAAGATTATGTGGGGGTGGGGAGCAAGAGCATTACCATAGTGAAGTTAGGTGTGTGTGAAGTAAGGTTTTGAATGAAGAGAGGCTGCTGCTGGTGCGGATGAGAAGTGGGAGGGAATTCCAATGGCATACTAGAGAGAAGGACATTTGTTGTTTGCCTGGTGGACGGGCAGGTTTATGCAGTTCAATTAGATTTTGGGAATTAGATCTCAAAAGTCTATTTGGTTGGTGCATTTTAAAGGTGGTGGCAAGAGAGGGACAGAGAGGGGGGGGTGAAAATAAGTTTATGTGCTCAGACAAGTTGAATATAGATGAGATAATTGGACAGATCAAGCCAATTCAGTTGCTGTAGGGCAGTATAGTGATGGGAAGTAGATATATGGCCAGTTGCAAATTTTGTTATTTTATTATAGCAAGAGGAGAGTTTAATCTTGAGGGAGGATTGCAGGTTTGTAAGGATAGAGGCACCATATGGGGGATGGGATAAATAAGTGTTGGCGAGGGTGAGCCTAGTGGAGGGAGAGATGTAACAGTTGTGGTGGTAAAGCATTTCTATTTTTTGTGGGGTATTTTTATATTTACTTGCAGATGATTATCAAACTTTAGCTGGTCATTGATCAGGACTCCTAGTAGTTTAGCATTAAAGACTATTTCGAGATGAGTATTATTTTGACAGGTGGCTGAGAATGAGGTTTTATCTAGGGTGGTGGTTTTGGAAGCCATAAATATCATGGGTTTAGTTTTAGTAGCATTAAGTCCTAGATGGTTGTCCATTATCCATTGCTCAATGGAAGAGAAGGCATCTTGGGTTAATTTAACTAGGGTGGGTATAGAAGAGACAGAGCAGATTATTGTCGAATCATCAGCATATTGGACAAGGTTGGCATTTGGGATGGCTTGGTAGAAATCATTTATGAGTATACTGAATAGAAGGGGCTAAAACTGAACCCTGAGGGACACCTGTGGGAGTATTTGAGAAAAGGGGAGGGTTTTTTTCCATCTGACTGTTTGTTGTCTGTTTGGGAGGTAACTGGTAAACTAGTTAATAGAATAGTGGGATAGATTTAGTTTGGAGAGTAGTGAAAGGATGGTTATGAGAGATAGTGCTGAATGCCTTAGACAGGTCAAGGAGGAGAGTGGACATGATATGACCAGTGCCACGGGCCTTATTAACTGGTTCTAGGAAGGAGAGGAGAGCTGTTGTAGTGCTGTGGCCTGGTCTGAAACCATGTTGAGTAGGGGTTACAATTTGGTTGTTTATGATGTAAGGTAGAAGTTGTAGATGGATGAACTTTTCGAGAAGTTTAGAAATGGGAGATAAGATAGCGATAGGTTGAAAGTTTGTAATATTATTGTTATTACCACTTTTATGGAGTGGAATAATAAAGGCCTTTTTCCAGAGCTGGGGAACTTGACATTCAGCAATATATTGATTTATAAGAATGCAGATGGGAAGAGCTATGCCTTCTGTGGCAACATTTAAGAAATACAAGGGTATATCATCTGAATTGCTCTGCCATGTTTGATGTCATCAGTTGCATAATCTGTTATCATATGATATAATACAAACTTATGAAAGCAGAACCTAATCTGTATGCCACATTTCCATAGGATTCCTCATATGCAGTCACTTGTATATGCTACATGCAATATGTTTTTCCCTTTGTAACCATATTAGCTGTATCTATCTCTGAAATACCCATTTGCCCATATCTGTGCACTGCTGATATCTGAACTAATATATTCTGTGCATTGCCATAAAATCTATGAATCATTGCTTTGTTATGAAACAGCCTATGATTGGCTAATTTAAAATTTAAATAAATGTAAATAAAACTAAAAAAAAGCAGAGAATACTAAATTAGTTCCTGTTGCAGTTACTTTTTTCTTACAATTGCAGCAGCATTATCAAACATAGTAAACCACAGGGAACATTGATAGTATACCACATCTAACTGTGGGGAATGGAGAATTTAAACGTGATGAAGATTTGTTAATGTGACATTGTTGGCAGTGGTAAATATTTTGGAAAATATTTTTATTTGACCAGTTTAATCCCACTAGATCAATGGACCCTTTTAAGGGGATACCAAAGGTGGCATTCCTACTGGGTAGGGGAAATTTGGTCATTCACAAGGAGAAATTCCCCTACTCTTTTTTTTTTTTTTTTTTTTTTTTTTTTTTTAATAAGTGCCATAAAATATTTTCCATCTACCTGACTTACCACTGACTCAGGCAGATGGGGCCTCTGTTTAACATCTCAAGGATGGAAGACTCAAGAGTGCAGCACCCCCTAATGCTGCATTGTCAGTAGTAGAAAATTAAATCATCTAGCTGGTGTGGGAAGAAAACATTCAGCCTTCTAATTTTCTAGCACCAAAGTCAAGGGTACATCTGTTGACCTACTAAGACTGTCAAAGTCAAATAATAAATCAATTAATTCTCCAAACTTGATATTATGGAACTTAGCATCTTTAACTTGCATCATATTCTGGGTCTATTAAGAAATACATGCTAAATATAAATATTCTTATATAAATATAAGAAAATAGATCATACATATCCTACTAAGTGCTCAATGGGTATAAGCTTTTACTTCAACCCTCCAAGGGAGATGAGCAACTAGATTGGCTTAAAAATACCTAGTGTGAATATACTCTTCTTTTTCATATGGAATGCAATTATATATGGTTTCCCTGATGCAGACTGAGACGGAATTTTTAAAGGAAAGAGTTAAGAGATTTACACAGAATCAGGAAGAGTTCTAATGTAACATGATGTAATAATCCAAAGGAATTCTCAACCATAATTTTGGGAAATATGTTAAATATACCATTATATCACTAAAATATCAATAATGTGTTGACATACCATTCCTCAGCATTTGAGGAAGAATTCATAAAATTATTTAAAGTTAAAAAAAAGATGCTTTCTGATTTTGAACTAGACATTACTGATCAGTTTTGAAAAATGTAAAATGGTACAGTACTTTTAAGTGGTTGCATTTTATTCATTGTTTTTCTATTTTGCTTTTTTTATCTATAGCTTATCACAGATTACATCTAAAGAGAAGATAATAAATCTGTAGCAATTGCCGGGTACTTTGAAATGTTGAAATGGAAACACAGCAGTTTCTTATTTGGTGCAAGCCATTCTTTTTGCTTTTCCAGATTTCAAGACAGGCTAGCCATTCTTTTTTGCATAATTTATATCATATTATTGGGAAAATTTAGTATCAATTTAACTTCTACAACTGAAGAAAAATTTTTGAAAATGTATATCTATTTCTTTTAATGATTGACATTGATGACATTCCATTGAATATTTCAGTTTTGTTAAGAATATCAGCAATACTTTTGTCTAAAAATGACAACTATTTTGTATTGCCCTCTCTGTAATTTTAGTTGCCATGTCTCTTGATCATTATTTTACAGTCTGCTAAGAAATTCAGATATAATTCCAAATATTTCTCTGAAAAAAAGTTCAGTGTCATTTGTAATAAGTGGCTTGTTGTTAATGTCACTTATAGTATATAGCACTGAAGGTCAGATATGCTTTCCATATCATACTGTAACTGTATATCACTGATAGAACTTAACTTGTTCAGAATCCAAATTATATACCATGTATGGATTGGCAGTTTTATCGCATTTGTTGATGCTCTTTGTATTATATTCTCTTACTAAGATTTGTGTAACTGTGATGAAATTGGTATCTGGGTAGAATCAAAATAAAAGGTTTCAACATTTGCAGCTCGCATCACAGTATTGTAATATTAAATTTCACAAATGCCATATATATTCTTCTACTACAAATACATTGATCATTATATTTCAACAACATTTATATTACTTGTTTTGCATGTACATCACATTTATGCTATGAAACCTAATAAATATCTCTGCATGATTTAACATACTTTAGAATAAATTGAATGATACATGATGCACACTTCTTAAAAAAAGTTTTATTTAGAATGCACACAAGTGTATGAATGACAAAATTTATTTTACAATAAATTATTACTGTTTAATCATTTTCAGTATTCTGATTTTGACAAAGTCACTGTCTCTAAAGATCATATAAATTGTTAGAAAAGCTGTCAGTAATTATAAGTACTTTATTAATTACTTTATAAATGATTTCTATTTCTTCAAAGGAAAACATTCACAAGTGTGTTGGATATGCAAATCCTAGTTATTTGCACAAGGATTGCAATAGGCTTCAGACTGCATTTTTTATTATATATTCTTGAAGTTCCTAAGGCAGCAGAGAGCAGAAAAAGCGACTTTCTTGATTCTAAGTATTTTTTAAGCATTTTTTATTGCTTTTTCGACCTTTTGTGCATTTCGACCACTGTTTGTGCTTATATTATTGTTATATTACCTGTTTTCTCTGTTTTTCTGAGCTTAATTTGTTGACTGCACTTCTTAGCTAAAGGTTTGCTTATAAATTAACAAACAGGCTAATACACTCAAGTGTACTAACCTTTGATAGCATTTAGTCGAAAGACCAAGCATTTACTGTATTTTCTGTCTGTGTGTGTAAAAAAAACTAAAAAAAACAAAAACATACTTCTGCTTTCCTAACTTTCCTAGCTAGCTGTTCCAGTGATCAGATTTGCTGATCCCTGGGCTTTGTATTTGGTTCCTGTGTTCCTCCATTTTCTTGTGTGGCCAGAGGGAAGTTTCTTTACTCACCAGTGAGAGTGGGGAGTACTGAGCTGCCTGTTTGTCCTCAGAGGAGTGGTTAGAGACAGCAACTGGTAATTCATTGGCCATTTTGGGTCATTTCCTGTTTTTTCCAGCCCCCTGCTATAAAGCACGCTTTAGTGCGCTTTAGCGCGATTTAGCGCGGAGTTGCCACAGGAGCACACAAGAGCAGTGGTGGTTAATCAAGGTTAAACTATTCGGGCTACCTAAAGTTCACTCTTCAAATTTTCCCTTAAAACAGCCTTCCCTGAACTATACTGCTGATCTAACCAGCATATTCTATATCTAAAAAGCTCAGCTCTACTTGATTCCTAAGTAGAATCTTCTCTATCTGTAAAGCCTAGCACTTGCTCCTAAAGTACTTTTTTACTTGATATAGCACTTTTATTATACATAGTACCCCACCAGCCAAAAACCCCATTCGACCACCCACATCCCCCGGAGTCTTTTAAAGTCCTTGTCTATTCCTTCTAGCATGTCGAGGGATCAGTTGCTAGTGTCCTCTCCTGCTCAGCTGGTGAATCTGGAAATATTGAGGCAATTTTACAATTGTCTCATGTACACGGACAACCCTCTCCTTCTCCCACAAAACACAAATACATGCGAGAGATGCAACTATATAGCCAAACTGGAGGCCGAGCTCTCTCAGCACAGGACTGGTAAGACCAGACAGAAGGAGAAGGTAACCACACACACCACAAACCCAGTCTCACATAGTACTATCACAACTTCAAATCATACACATAAACACACAAAGACATATTCGGAGGCTCTGATCAAAAATCTACCAAAACAGCAGAGGCCACCAAAGCAGACACCCAAACAACTGCCACCTCAGGACACAACACATGCAACACATAGACCACATAGTCGGTGTGCCAAACAGTCACGGCCCTTAAGGCCAAACACAATGCCAGACACACTCGTCATTGGTGACTCCATAGTCAGACACACTGATGTCCCGCTCACCAGATTGAACAAGGAAAAGGTCACAGTAAGCTGCCTGTCGGGCACTAGAATCCACCACATAACGCAAGCACTCAGGTCTCTCAACAGCAGGTACAAGTACGACTCTGTCATTGTCCACGCTGGTGTGAACGACCTGAGACGTACCTCCTTGGACTACATGAAAAGAGACATAGAGGAGCTCTCTGATTATGTAGCCCAGGCAGGTATGACCCTGACCTTGAGCAGTATCCTACCTTCACCAAGAATGATGCCACAATACAGAAACAAGATGATCAGCTTTAATAATTGGCTTAAACTCTGGTGTCATTCAAAGGGGATCCAATATCTGTCTGCCTGGGATGACATGCTAGACAAGCCACGCTGCTTCGCAAGGGACGGCTTGCACCTGTCACCCCTGGGCTTCCGGATATTGGCAAAGGCTCTTGCCCCCCCCCCCATAGTGCCTTTTTTAGGCAAGGCTCAAATTCTAAACCTACCACCCTAGAACACATAAAAGGAAAAAAACTAAGGGTAATGCTGCTCAATGCCAGAAGTCTCAACCTCAAGGTGCACGCACTCGAGGCCCTTCTCAGTATGTAGAACATCGATGTCTGTGCTGTGACTGAAACCTGGTTCAAAGCTCCCGAGAGCACCCCGGCACTATCAGGCTTTACCTCTTATCATGCGTTCCGGCTCCAAAATCCGGACAACACCAAGAAAGGAGGGGGGTGTCTATATTCATTAAGAACACCCACACCTCCAGGTTGGTGGCAATGCACGATGCATCGGAGACCATCCAGGTGCAACTAACCATAGGCAAGACTGCTCTGCAATTTGTAGCATGTTACAGGCCACCCTCTCAATCTCAGGAACCTCACATAGCTTTCCTGAAAACACTGGAGGGGATAAATGTGTCTCCAAATACCATCATACTAGGTGATTTCAACTACCCGAATATAGACTGGGATCACTACTCTAGCCCCAACAATCTAGCCCAAAGGTTCCTAGAGTTCATAAATTCAAATGCCATGGAACAACTAGTCACGATTCCCACAAGAGGAGATAACATACTAGATCTCATCATCACGAACATGGGGTCAAAATGTTCAACACCGGAAGTATACCCTTCACTGGTGGGATCAGACCATAAACTAATCTCACTGGAAGTCCACATCCCGCCCCCACCTGAGATAAAAAAGACCACAGTGAAGAACTTCTCAAAAGCCGACTTCACACTTCTAAAGGCTAGTGTGGTCTCTTGTATAGCCCCCGAGACTGCGGAAACCATTACTCAAGCCGCTGAATCACTTACAAATGCCTTCTACCAGCACCTACAGGACTGCATGGATCAGGCAATCCCAAAAAAAACAAAGACCCTTTGTACCAAAGACAAGCGTCCAGTTTGGTGGACCCCAGCTATAAACAAGCTCTACAACAAAAGGAGGAAGCTACTACAAGATAGAGCAAAATCCTTAAAAGGGAAAACACCCTTGATCATTATAAGTAAAAAATTAAGATCTCTCATAAAATCATCCAAGGCAAATTTTGAGAGAAAAGTCACCAAGGACTCAAAGGACAATCATAAGGCCTTCTTTAGCTATGTTAGAAACCTGGGAGGAAACTCCCAGATATGCTCAGAATTAGTCCAAAATGATGTAAAAATTACTGAACCTACAGACATTGCCAACATACTGGCTGACAGGTTCAGTGCAAACCCCCCCCTCCCCCCCAAAAGGTGAGATATCTATACCAGAGAATTATAGCCCCCCAAACATCTCAAACACTCAGGTGAGAACTGCTCTCTCCAAGGCAAAAAACACAGCATCCATGGGACCAGATGGTGTCCCCAGATGTGTGCTCCACAAACTCAATGAGGAATTAAACCTGCAGTTAGGGCAGCTGTTTAATCTTAGCCTCACCTCAGGATACATGCCTAAGGAGTGGCGTACGGCAACTGTGGTCCCACTTCACAAAGGAGGTGCCTCCACCGACCCGGGAAATTACCGTCCCATCAGCTTGACAAGCTTGATCTGCAAAGCCATGGAGAGGATCATAATGGAACTCATAAATAAAGACATAGGAGACTTGCAGACTTTGGATCCGACCCAGTTTGGCTTTGTCAAGGGCAGATCATGCCTTTTAAACCTGGTGGACTTTTTCGAAACAGTCACCAAGGCCATTGATGAGGGAAAGGCAGTCCACACAGCCTACCTCGACCTGCCAAAGGCTTTCAACACAATACCCCACTCAGGTATCATTGAAAAACTCATCAGCTTAAATGTAAACCCATACGTCACAAGATGGGTTGCAAATTGGCTAAGTGACAGAACCCACAGGGTCAGAGTTGCTGGCGCCATGTCAGACTCAAAGCCTGTCACAAGTGGTGTCCCACAGGGCTCAGTCCTGGGCCCTCTCCTGTTCGGCATCTACTTTTCAGAAGTACAAGCAAACACAGGAGGATTATGGCTGACAAAATTTGCAGATGACTGCAAATTGGGCGCCATAGTTGAGAACACATCTGACACAGATATCCTTCAGAAGGGTCTTATAGATACAGAAAACTGGTGCCAGAACCATGGACTAAAGTTAAACACCAAAAAATGCATAGTCATACCCTTCGGGAAAAACAAGGTTACCCCTAGCTACCATATAGGCGGCAACCCACTAAGCACAGAAGATGTTATCAGGGATCTGGGTACCCAGGTTGACAGTAACCTTTCATTTGATACTCATGTTGCCAAAGTAGTTAGGAAGACCTTCTACATTGCCCACCTGATCATGAAGGGTTTCGCATCTAGATCAAGGGAAGTCATCGTCCCCCTATACTCATCACTCACCAGGCCAATGATTGAGTACAATGCCCCATTCGGAATGTATCTGACACGACACCTGCAGCAACTGGAAAGGCCCCAAAAGTTCCTCACCAAAAGGATAAAGGGTCTCAAAAATATGTCCTATGCTGCCCGACTGAAGGAACTTCAGCTCTGCTCAGTCGCTTACCGTCTGCTCAGAGGTGACCTGTGCCTGACATACAAGGCCATGTCAAACCCAGAATTGATGAACATGCTTCACATCAAAAAATCTAGATCCCTCAGAACTTCAAGGGCGGGAGACTTAAACCTTGACACGGTTATTAATAGGACGTGCTGGAGGGACAGATTCATCACCCAGAGACTCCCTATGCTGTGGAACAAAATCCCGGTACATGTGAGGCAGAGCACCTCGCTAGCTTTGTTCAAGAGAAATCTTGACCAATGGATGGGAGATCGCAGATATACCCCAGGGATTATCTCAGTGTCACTGCTGGACAGAGGCACAGCAAAATAATGGGCATAGTATCCTCCAAACTAAAGGGGTGGCGAAAGCCACAAAACTCTGGCTAGGCTTATAAATGCCCTTGGGCAGATAGCCTAGTATGAACCTATGAACCTATGAACTATCCTTTAATTAGAAAATATTTCTGATAATTTTAAAGTGGGAAGAACATTAAATAAAAGCAGGGATTAATATTAGCATTTCTTTACTTTTGTACTAAGATGGTTGGAACAAACTAAGCTTAAATTCAATTATAAGAGCTGCAAGTATTAGATACTGTGGAACAAATGATAAAGAACAGATAATTAAATTAATATAGTGGAAAGTGTTTTCAAATAAAGACTGTGGAAGTTGACTTGGACATGGTAGTAAGTACATATCTCAACTTTCCTAAGCATTGCATGATTAAAATTTAATTATTAAGATCAGTGGCCATAATGGAAAGTTCAAGCATTTCACCAAAAACAAGGGCAGTTTTACAAATCTGCAACAGAATGGTACAGGCACATTTAAGGTATGCTATAATTTTTATCACTGGGCATGATGAAAATTACAAGTATTTCACATAAAGCAAGGACATTGTTCCAACTGTGTATAACATTTTGCAGGAATACTTGTTTGTCTTTCGGCTTTTCCCGGTAAGGGGTCACCACAGTGGAACTCCGGTCCACTAATAATTGGCAGTAGATTTTTATGAACTCCCGAGGTGCCAGCTTGATGCCCAACCTTCAACAAAGGCATGCAGATTTACGCACGCATGTCTTTCGAACGCTACTCAACCGTGGGGAGGACATGCAGACTCCACACAGAAGGCACTCCCAAGCCCAGTCGAAAATCAAACGGGAGAACCTCTTGCTGTGAGGTAACAACACTACTGCCGTACCACCGCGGCTTGTGCTGCAGGAATACTTAGAGTATAGTATGACATTATTATGACAGAAAAGAAATGGGAATAGAACAGGTGGAGATATTCACTAAATTATTTGCTGAAATGAGGAATAAAGCATTTAATTTTTTTTTAGCAGAAGGAGACCTTTAATAATTTGCATATATCGCAAACACAGGTGAGAGACAACAAGCACATGCAAAAGAGGGAACATTGAATTTAAAACATTACATTTGGGTCCAGAATATATCCTGGCCTCAAAGCTAAAATATATTTTTATGGCTATTAGAATAACTAAGGCTTAAAACAGAAATAAAAAAATATGTAAAGATATGAGCTTGAGGGTCTTCCATCCTGGGGAGCTCTGCCTGACCTCTGTCATTCAAGCAGGAGCTCTACATACCCATAGCCATCTGCCAGTGGGTCCCTTAAGGACTTCCATCATGAGGGCCTCTGCCTGATCCCACTCACCCAGGCAGGAGCTGTCTAGGCCCCGCAGCCCTCCTCCTGGTACTCCCTTGAGGACTTTTGTCATGGGGGCTCTGCCTGACCCTGATCACCCAGGCAGGAGCTCTCTGGGCCTCACAGCTGTCTGCCTGGTGCTGTCTTAAGAACTTCTATCAGGGCCAACCCCTAAATGTCTCCCCTTCAACCCTGGTGAGAGACCTCCTTCCCCAGCCAAGGCCCCCTTCATGCCTTGGGAGAAATCAGCCACCTATAATGTCCCCTGCAGGCTGCCAAATCATGACGTGTCCGGCATGCCCTCAGTGCCTCTCAGTGGAGCCTTCCTCCAATCCCAGCCAGCCTTGTGGACCTCCCCTCAGCCACCAAGGGGCAGGTCCACTCTCATCAGGACTACCGCATTGTCCTCCTTTTGAGTCCAGAGAACCACGGCCCCCCGTCTCCCAAATATCTCCTGCAGGCTGCCAAATTGTGCCATGTCATTCATGCCCTTGGGGCCTCTCAGGGGAGCTTCCCTCCGATCCTGGTTGGCCTCGTGGAACTCCCCTCAGCTGGAGATAAGTTAGCCTTGAAGAAAGTTAGTGTCTTCAGGGGAGTCAGTGATAACCCCCAGCTTGTAATCATCTGCAACTTAGTTAGCTGTAAACCTTCAGTGTTTGCTTCCACTTCAGAGAAATAGATGCCAAAAAGGAGCGGGCTCAGTTCTGAGCACTGGGGGCCCTCTGCTAGTGATTGGCCTCTTAGTGGAGATGGCTTAACCTATTTTGATCACATAGGTTCTATCAGTGAGCATTGTGTGCATTCACCTTTTGTCAAATGTTTGGACAGATACATAATGAAGAGGGTATTGTACTTATTTATCAGCCTAAGTGCAGAACTGAGACACATCCCTGGACCAGGATGCCATTCCATTAGTAATAAGTTGTGTGATAAAAAATAACTTTCTTACAACATTGGGTACATGGTAATCACAGGACAGTTCGTTGTTCATAGGTTCATAGGTTGGTAATAGGCTATCAGCCCTAGGGCCTATACAAGCCTAGCCATAACAGTTCCCTGGATATTTTTTCCCACAATATTTACTTCCCTGGACCCCTGTCTAGCAGGGTAACTGACATGATCCCCGGGGTGAATTTCCTATCTCCCATCCAATCATCAAAGTTCCTTTTGAAGAGGGCCAAGGAGGCACTCTGCTTGACATGTATGGGCAGTCTATTCCAGAGTATGGGGAGTCTCTGGGTCAGGAACCTATCCCTTCAGCATGTCTTGTTCATTGTGATGGCAAGGTTTAGATCCCTGGAGCATGTGGCTCTGAGGGATTGGGATTTCTTTAAGTGGGGCATGTCCAACAGCTCAGGATTTGACATGGCCTTGTATATTAAGCCGCGATCGCTTCTGAGTAGATGATATGCCACAGAGTATAGCTGGAGATTTTTTTAGATGGTCAGCATAAGGCATCTGCTTTAGGCCTGTGATTCTTTTAGTGAGGTATTTCTGTGGCCTTTCAAGCTGTTGAAGATGTCTTGTGAGGTACATACCAAATGGGGCACTGTACTCTATAATGGATCTAATGAGGGATGAGTACAGTGGGACAATGACCTCTTTTTTTCTGGATGAAAAGCCCTTAGTAGTGAGATGTGCCATATAGAAGGATTTCCTGACTGTTGTGGCAATGTGGTTATCAAAGGTAAGACCACTGTTCACCTGTGTCCCCAAGTCTCTCATCACACTTTTGGTATTTAGTGTACTGCCACCTATGTGGTAATTCATGGGTAAATGTTTTTTTGCCAAAGGGGATAACTATACATTTCTTGGCATTAAGCTTGAGCCCATGGCTCTGGTACCAAGCATCTGTTTCTGTAAGGCCCTTTTGTAGAATATCCACATCATTTGGGGATTCAGTAATGGCTCCCAGTTTGCAGTCATCTGTAAACTTTGTTAAACAGATTCCCTTAGTGTTGGCCTGTACTTCAGAGAAGTAGATGCCAAACAAGAGTGGCTCCAGGACTGAACCCTGAGGTTCTCCACTTGTCACTTGTCTGGAGTTGGATTTGGAGTCGGCTACTTTTACAGTCTGGGTTCTGTCAGTAAGCCATTTGGCAACCCATTGAGTGATGTAGGGATTTATGCCCAGCTTAGTAAGTTAATCTATGATTCCAAAGTGGGGGATGGTGGCAAAGGCCTTGACGAGGTCCAGATAGGCTGTGTGGACCACCTTACCCTTGTCTACAGCTCTGGAGACTGATTTGAAGATGTCAATCAGGTTCAGGAGACAAGATTGGCCCTTCACGAACCAGAACTGGGTGGGGACCAGTGTATGAAGGTTGCCAATGTCTTTGTTTATAAGTTTCATGATAATGTGTTCCATGGCCTTACAGATCAGGCTCATCAGACTGATGGGATGGCAGTTCCCGGGATCCAGGATTCCCCCCTTGTGGAGTTGGATAATTGTAGCTGTGTGCCACTCAGTGGGCATGAAGCCTGAGGTGAGGCTATGATTAAACATGACACTTAGGTGAGGTACCAGTTCATTTTGTAGTTCATGTAGTACACAGCCTGGGATGTCATCTGGTCCCATGGATGCTGTAGTCTTAGCTTTGGAGACTGCAGTTTCTACCTGCGTGGCATTGATTACAGGAATTTGCCAATCTTTTGGTATTGAGCTAGGCCCTTTAGGGGGTGAGAGGTGGGTGTAGTTGTCACTAAATTGATCTGCCAGGATATTGGCAATACCCTTGGGATCAGTATATTTACTGTGACTCTGTTGTAGTTCAGAGCTGATCTGAGCATTGCCATTTAGATTCCTTACATAACTATAGAATGCCTTGTGGTTGTCTTTGGAATCTTTGGCAATTTATTTTTTTTTTGTAACTAGCTTTGGAGAATTTTATGAGGGATCTCAGCTTCTTAATGAGGCTGTTAAGGGAGTTTTTTGTATCCCAGGATTTTCCTCTTTTCTGCAACTGTTTCTTCCTTCTGTTGTATAGTTTGTTTATGGCAGCGGACCACCAGATTGGCTTCCTTTTTTTGGAGGAGAGCATCTTGGTTCTATTTGGGATGGCACAATTCATGCATGAGTGGATGTGCTTGTGCAGTGCCTTAGTGTAGGATTCATCAGTCGAACTTTTAGCTCCTGTCTGCATGGGTGTCATGAAGTTTTTCACTTCTGATGTGAGTAGCATGAAGTTGGCTTTGGAGAAAGTTTTTTACGTAGGTTTCTTTACTGGGGGGTGGGGGTGGGATGTGGATATCAAGGGCAATTAGATTGTGGTCAGATCTGACCAATGAGGGGTGACCACTGGTGTGGAGAATCTATATCCCATGCTGGTAATGACCAGGTCTAGGATATTGGAGCCCCTGGTGGGACAATGGATTAGTTGATCCAGGGCGTTGGAATTTATGTATTCCAAGAACAGTTGGGAAAAGGTGTTGGTACCCAAGTTACTGGCAGGGTAGCTGAAATCACCCAGTATTAGGGTGTTTGATTGTATCTTAATATTTTCCAGTATGTTTAGAAAGGTGTAGTGAGAATCTTGAGGCATGGGGGGGGGGATCTGTAGCAAGCTACAATTTGGAATGCAGTCTTACCTAGTGTTCATTGCACCTGGAGAATTTCAGATGCATTGTGTTGGGCAACTAGCCTGGAGGTGTCAATATCCTTGGTGAATATGGACACTCCTCCACCTTTAGTGTTTCGGTCTTGGTTTGGTGGCCGAAAAGTGTGGTAATAGTTGTAGCCTGGTATTGCAGGGGTGTTCTCTGGAGCCTTGAACCAGGTCTCAGTTACTGTACAGATATCAATGTTCTCCATTTTTAGGAGTGCCTCGAGAGAGTGCATTTTGACATTTAGACTTCTAGCATTGAGTAGCATTACCTTCAGATTTTGTATGCTTGTATCTGTTACGGTGGTGGTTTTGTCTTTTGAACCTTGTCTAAAAAAGGCACTATAGGAGTGGCAAGAGCTTTAGCCAGTAACCTGAATCCCACAAGCGACAGGTGCAGACCATCTCTGGCAAAGCATCATGGTTTGTCGATCATATCGTCCCAGGCAGACAGATACTGGATCCCCTTTGAATGACACCAGAAGCTTAGCCAGTTGTTGAAGTCAATCATTTTGTCCTTATACTGTGGTATAATTCTGGGCGAAGGCAGGATGCTACTCAGGGTTAGGGTCATACCTGCCTGGGCCACATTGTCTGCATAAGATTCTAGATCTCTAATTAATGGATCAATTTTCAGGAATTTGTTGTAAATGTAATAGTTACAAGGGCCTTCTTGATTGCTCATAACAGAGACCGATATCTGAAATACAGAGCATTAAAGGATTCTTTGCTATCTGAAACGGTTTGCCTCCAGTATTATATTGACAATAAATCAGCTAGGTAAAGAATGCTTAGGCTGGCGGGAGATGAATTTATCATTAACTAAGAGAATGAGACTGAGACCAATTGTATAAACATCATGGTTTAAGTTCAGAATATGGAAAAACATAATGAGGTATATTAATATTGGGTTTCATGGAACACTCTATTTCTAGTGCTGGTGGATTGTGATAACGAAGTCAACTCTGGAGGCATAAAAATGTATTTCTAATATGGCCTGCTTTAACAGTGCTAAGGAGGAAAATGCAGTTATTGTGAAAGGCTGGCCAGGATTAGGCAAGTAGTAAGGTAACTGAATAAATTAGGGATGCTCAAGAATTGTAAGAGGAACCATCAGCTGTACAACAGGTCATGATTTATATATACAACGATAACGATAGCAGACAAAAATAAGTAAGATACAGAAATATGTTACATTTTCTGTGAAAGATACAAAAATATGTTAAATTTTCTGAGAAATGTCAGTTTGGGCAGCTGATCTCCTGTGAAATTACTGTAACATTCAAGAAAATTGCATTTTTATACTACATTTATTTTCAATTGAAAAATGTCAACTGTGTTATTTATTTGTTTATTTTTATTTATTTATTTATTTTGTTAACTTGTGTAGAATACTGATACAAATGGACCTTTTCAGGTCAGGTTCAGACTGAGGATAGATCACATCAAACAAGAATTTTAGCAGATTTTCACGAAGACTATGAGGTTGCAGTGCAGAATATTAAACAGCAGGCATCACAGATGTCAGAGAAAACAAATACTATACCATCTTTGTTTATGAATTTCTCTTTCATTTCATTGACACAAAGAAATGCATTTTCAGTGAGAACCAGATTTTAAACATTTATTTTGCATCAAGTCAAATGCAGCAACTTTTCAAGGTAAGACTGAAATGACTCAAAAGGTAAGACTGAAATTAGTCAAATTCAAGTTTTAAATAGGACAACACAGGGCTTGATACTGATGCCTAGGTTATGAAAATAAGTATATTAAAAATAATCAAAAACAAATATTAATACTATTTAACATTTGAAAAGGTATATTGGATGGCAGAAGACTATTTGTATCTGTGCTGTTTAACTAGATGAAAGACTAAATTATTTATACTACTTTATCATGTTTAGAACTAGGAAATATTTGAAATTACATTTACTATTCTCTACTAAGGTGCTAGTATTGTAAAACATACACTGCATTATTATCTACATGTGAGAACAGTTTATTTACTGAATGTTAAACGTAATGAGACTTCTGAGAATTGAGTGTAGAAAAATGATTCATTAGTTACCTAGTTGGTTACTGTTTTCAGTCCAAACACTGGACCTCCCAAGAGAGAGAAAAGTGATAATATATAAATGGATATCTTAGCATTTGCTAGAACTGAAATCTGATTCAAAATTTCAAGCTCAATGAAAACATTTATCATTGATGTCAGATGCACTATAGACACAGCAAAAATTGCCATGAGAAATAACAGTGAAGATATAATTTTCTATTAGGTAACTATTGCAAATAACCTTTATTATACTGTGAATCAAATGTTATGTCAACTTATTAATTTAATGCAGCTGTCCTTAATTAAACAGTGAACCTTCAGCTTTTAATGCTGTTGTTTGTCTTTTGGCTTTTTCCCAGTAAGGGGTCGCCACAGCTGAACTCCGGTCTGCTAATGATTGGCAGTAGATTTTTACAAAACGCCGAGGTGCCAGCTCGACGTCCAACCTTCATCGAAGGCATGCCCATTTACGCACACATGTCTGTTGAACGCTACCCAACCATGGGGAGGACATGCAGATTCCACACAGAAGGCACTCCCAAGCCAAGCCGAGAATCGAATGGGAAAACCTCTTGCTGTGAGGTAACAACGCTACCGCTGTACCACTGCGGCTTAAGCTGTCAGCTTTTAATAAAGTAATAAAAATTATAATTTCAGTATATAACAACATAATCATGGCTCAAGAAACATGAAGTAGTACAAAATAATGTTATCTAAATGTAAAAATTAAATCACTTTTCAGCAGCATATAAACTAAATATCTTTGATGATGAAACCTGTGTGCTTACATCTTACATAATGGATCTGACATGTTGGCACAACATTGTGTCATAAGCATTTTTAATCTACAAAGTAACACATTGGTATAGATGCTGAAGACCTTGAATTTTTGTGGCAGAAGTCCTATGAAATGCCTTCAGCATTAATTATTACTATCCATGATTTATCTGTAGAATGAGCTGGACAAAGGATTTTATAAAGTTTTCTACTGCATTCTGTAAACATTTTTTCCAATAAATAGATGAATGTCACTCATGCTCTTTAGAAAACTTTATGACTGCATATGACGCCAGGGAATACTAGCATTTGGGGTATAATTTTCCTGATACTGGAGCTCAGTTCTGCCTTTGCAGAAATCACCTGTTTTATCTGGACCTTGAGTTTGGATTTTCAATGATATCAAAGTCTCTACCATTGTCCATGCAGGGGACAAAGCCTACCCTGCTTGGAAGTGTACTCAACATTGTCTTTGCTGCACCTCAGGTGAAGGTGTAATTATTCCCACACTGAATAAGGTGCAGTTTTGGCTTACTGTGCATCTGTGTAGACATGGAAATAACACTGGCAGGCAACAACCCCAGATATTATTCGAATTATCATTGTGTGAAATCTTTCCTATTTGTATGAAATCTTTCCTATTTTTGGTCAAAGAACTTTATATCATTCACTGTTGCCTTCTATTTAGATAGGCTAACCTACCATTTTTTCTTACTGGATGAACTCTAAACTTATTGATGCTAATTTTGATTTGAAACTCAGTACCTAGAGTTTGCCATAAAAAAAAAAAAAAAAAAAAAAAAAAAATTCACTGCCAATGTGATTTCAGCAAGTGTGTAAGGAGTGATTTCACTGTGGCACTTTCTTTTTTCCCCCACTGTTTTGCAATTGTGGAATCCATATATTTAAGGAAGTGGTTGTCAGGGTTCAAGGGGACTTGTCCCCTCTAAAACATGTTTTATGTTTTATTTTTTTTGACAGGTTGAGGTTTTGACTATGATTCATTCATTTGATGCTTCAATCTGTATTAATATGAAGAGTAATAGTAGAATCATTTACGGATTATTTGTTAAAATTTGTTGACGTGTGCTTTAAATGACATGTACACACCATAGCATTGTACATAGTTATGATTAATTTTAGACCTATATGTTACATGTGGTACAACATATACACTACTGGGTAAATGTATACTCTTTATTACTAGTGAGTATCTACAAGACAAAAACATGTCATAGTACATTTGGAAAGCATAGAATGCTTAGTTCTGTATACATTTGGTTAAAACCACTGTCCACTAACTTTCCCTCCTAGCTCTCTCCCCTCATGTATTTCCTTCCCAGCCTACACTAGCTAACATCATCCCGCTCCCTTGTATGCCCTTATTACTACTCCCTCACTTATTTTATTTCCCCTTTTCATCCCGCCTTTTTTAAGAATTTTTGTACATTCTCTAAATATTCTGGTCTGGATGACCATTGTTTACGTATAATTTTAAACTGTGTTAAGTCTTCTAAGTTGTCTTATTATATTGCTTATGGAATGTTATTATTATAATTGGTTGATAATATGTTCCCTCTTGCTTTTGTATATCCTACCAGTGGTGATCACCTGTACTGCACCTGAGCATGGTCTAGCTGGCTTAGTGCTCTACCCTGGTAGAGAAAGAATACGTTAGTAAAATAAATAAATACATATTTATAAAATAAAAATGAACACCTGTCACTTAGCTCTGTCTTTTCATTAATTTGTGATTACTGAAGTTGAAAAATACCTAGCTTATGATCTATCAGGTGTGAGGTTAGGGAAAGGATGCTTAACTCTAAAATAATAATTACAGCTGTTGGTTTCACTTATTCACAGTGATATGCATTAATACTTCTCTCAGATAAAAACTAGTACAAATAGTAGCACTTATACGACCCCATTAAAAGACATATATTAAACAACCATAAAACATGTCAGGATACAAATTCAAATGCAAATGCATTTTGCTGTAACAGTAGTGACACTTGTTTTTCTATCTTGTTCACTTCTGTCTTGAAAAGGCATCTCAAACATGCCTTCTGCTTATAATAGTTCTGAATTCGTACAAGATAAAAATACAAAACCATGAGTAAAATTTCTGCAGAAAGATTATAAACTAGGATCAGTCACCATTCAGCTAATAAAAGTATGGAATTTACAGGATAGTTTTGAAGTAATTCTGACTAGTTTAAGTACGAAACACGAAGGGCTTGAGTAAGCTTGACACTACAAAGTGTCAAATACTGTGCCATTATTATCACAAGGTTTGCAAATGTCCAAAGAGATCTGTAAATGTACAGATCTATGACTGATCATAGAAGTGCCATGACCGATCTGCAGTGAATAATACAACTGTAGTAAAGGGAGTATGGTAATTATGCCCCAAAACTGGGAAAATAAAAAGATATAGAGAGTTATAAGTCTACTGACAATCATAACTAGCTTAAGTTGATATGGACATTGCAAATTTCACCGGGCGAACTGAGTGAAGTGATGGTCTCAAGGTGAATCTTGACATCCATGTTGAGAACACATAACTAGTAAGCTGTGATCAGTTAGACAAGATCATAATTCTTTGTAATACACGGAGCTTTATCTACCCTGATGTATTACTATTGGCTATAGAAAAAAAGAGATGGAATGTGAATTGCTTTACAGTACTGACAAACAGGCAACCAAATAGAAGGGTGCAGTCAGCTGTAAGCCATATATGCTACAGTGCACATTTTTTATAAATTATTTATTTTGTTTGTTGTGATGTGCTACAAATTACTATTAAAAAGCTGACATATTTACTAGGACGTAATTTTACTGTTAAATTGCTTTTTGACTACATGTTTTCAAGGTGAATTTCTTGAACCCATTTCCTTAATATATCAAATCAATAGCTATTATTAGCATATTGATCATAATCTCTTACATTTAAAGATTTTTTCCTGTGAAAGGAAAATAAATTATTGTCTCATTAATTGTTCTGCAGTCAGTCAGTGGGATTTATTCTCCTTGATTTTAAACATACAGATTTGTTACAATTCTGTTTTTATTTATGATTTAAACAACTGCTTACCTGAAAATATTCATAATATTTGTATATTAATCTTTTTAGAGCTCTGTATTATACTGTATAATTAATGTAACAAGATCCTGCATTTAGTTCTCTTGTATTCAGCATATACGGCCAACATTTTGCCTTCAGCATGTAAGTTTGTAAGTCATCTGCCAGTCTTCCCATTTTTATTTATATATTAAGTAAAACTTTATTCCTGACTCATGACTCCAGCTTCTTTGTACATAAGATATATGTGTGTGTGTGTGTATGTGTGTGTATTTATATATAAATACACACACATGTACACACACACACATACACACACACACACACACACACACACACACACACACACACACACACACACACACACACACACACACACACACACATAGCAACTACCGGAAAATCCCAACCATGCTAGAGTTTTGACTGTGTAATACCTTAAAACTCTTATAATAATGGTCCATGGGATGTATGCAAATTACCCCTTAAGGACATATACTGTTGCAGCTAAACAGCTTTTGAATGCCCATGACTTTTTACTGTTTACTTTTTAAGTCTTTATGGGAAAATTCAGGCCAATAAAGGCAAACCCCACTAGCTGTGAACATAGATGTTTTGTCATTCAGAAGATATGTAGCTGAAACATTATATGTTCTTAAGGGGGCATATGCATATACCCCATGGCACTTTATTACTGGGATATTACACTGTGAACACTCTTGTTTGGCTGGGTTTTTCTTGCAGTTTTTCTTAACTGCATGGTTTGTCTTTGTGACCTTTTTATTCTTTGTTTATAGATTCACTAGACAATCTTGAAATACTGAAATGTCGAATTTCAGTATTTCGAGACTGAATAGTCGAAATTCCACATACCCAAAAACCCACAACTGCAAAAACCACAATTGCGACCATACATACATACACACACACACACACATAAACACACATCAGCACACAAACACACATACACCTACCTAACTACACTACAACAAAGAAAACAACAAACACAAACAGAACACAACATACAAACACATGTGCCTTGCATATAAGCAGGGAGAAAGCCCCCCTGAACTCCTCATGTGGGGAGCTGTGCCCCCAACACCCCCCCTACTTATATATACTAACTCCAAGGTCACACTAAACACACAAAAACACAAAAAAACACTACTACACACACTCACACACACTAAAATCCCTGCCCAATACCCTTACATAAACACTTACCTGAATCTTCAGCTAAATCCACAAACCACACATGTCACGAACTCGACACCATGACAGCGGATTCAAAATTTCCGCATTCGAGATAGTGCAGTTTCGTGTAACTGCACTTTCGACAATTCAGTCTCAAAATACCGAAATTCAACATTTGTTTATTCATATATAAATAAATAATACATATACACATATATATGGTGGTACGGCGGTAGCGTTGTTACCTCACAGCAAGAGGTTCTCCCGTTCAATTCTCGGCATGGCTTGAAGTGCCTTCTGTGTGGAGTCTGCATGTCCTCCCCGTGGTTGGGTAGTGTTTTGAAAGACATGCGTGCGTAATTGGGCATTCCTTCGTTGAAGGTTGGTCGTCGAGCTGGCACCTTGGCGTTTCGTAAAAATCTACTGCCAATCATTAGCAGACTGACGTTCCGCTGTGGCGACCCCTTACCGGAAAAAGCTGAAAGAGAAACAACAACAACAAAAAAATATATATATATATATATATATATATGTGTGTGTGTGTGTGCAGCCATGGTGGTGCAGCAGTAGCGTTGTTGCCAAACAGCAAGAGGTTCTCCCGTTCGATTCTCAGCTGGAGTGCAGAGAGTGCCTACTGTGGGGAATCTGCATGTCCTCCCAGCGGATGGGTGGCATTCGAAAGACATGCATAAATGGGCATGCCTTCGTTGAAGGTTAGACGTCGAGCTGGCACCTCGGCATTCGAGAAAATCTACTGCCAATCATTAGTGGACCAGAGTTCTGCTGTGGCGACCCCTAACCGGGAAAAGCCAAAAGACAAACAACAACATATGTGTGTGTATATATCTATATCTATATCTATATCTATATATATATATATATATATATATATATATATATATATTCCATACATTTGGTCTAATTACACTTAGTCGAAAATGATTCCAGGCATTTCACTTCACTGAAAGCTCACTTGACTGAAAGCTCACTTGGTAGAAGTTCATTTGGTCGAAAATGGAATATAGCCCCTGTCTCACTGCAGTGCAACCCTGGAGTGAGAAAATTAAATAAGGGGGGGTGCGGGGGCACAGCTACTCCCCCCACATTATGCCAATAGTGTTTACTAAAGATATATATATATATATATATATATATATATATATATATATATATATATATAGATATATATATATATATATACATCAATGCATTTCTAATGGACATACCTTCTTATAATAGTGAATACATTAAAATTATGTGGGGCTATGCACACCACCCCTCTTTATTTATATTCTCAATTTTCTACCAAAAATGAACGAACCAAGGAGCTTACAGCAAATGTATATAAAAACAATTGCAGACCACTTGGAAGAAAACAATGAAGCTTACACAGGACGGACGACTCTCAAGCCTTGGAAAACAGTGAAAGCACACTACGCTTCATATTCAAGTAGTTTTTCATTTCAAAAAAACTAGATCAGGGCTGGTAACTACATCACAGTACATATATATATATATATATATATATATATATATATATATATATATATATACAATGGTAACAATCAAATATCATACCAGTTTCTATTATAAAGAATGTATATTTCCTAGTAATTTCTCTGTCCCCAAAACTTATATAAAGTAACTGTTGTAATCATACTTACAAAATTCAGAGCAAAACAGTAATAAGCAGCTATCATGTGACTGCTATCTCAGCCTGTAGTTTAACATTATATTTTTCAACTTAAGTTGTTGAACTAAGTATTTGTATTTTGCATATTGCTATTTTGCACGTTATTTATTTATTTAATATGAAGATTTTAAATATATTTGTATTAACATGGATAGCTGCTTATTACTGTTTTGCTCTGAATTTTGTAAGTATGATTACAACAGTTACTTTATATAAGTTTTGGGGTCAGAGAAATTACTATAGCAATAACCCACGCCTGGGTGTGGGTAATGCTAAATTTACCCACGGTTGGCGTGGTTTGGTCCCGAGGGCGAAGCCCGAGGGACCAAACAAAGCCAACCGTGGGTAAATTTAGCATTACCCACACCCAGAAGTGGTTATTGCTATTATATATGACATTATTTAAGAAAAGAAACTGTTACTTTTCTTAAATAATGGCATAGTATAATGCCTGTTTACTGCCCTTCCGCAGATGTCTTGGCATCGCGGCAGTTCTGATGTACTGCACCCGCGGTACATCAGAGTTGTAAAGCACGGAGAAAGCAAGATCTCCGTTGCTTTTTTAGTCCACTATGTTAAATGAGTTTAACATAGCGAGACAGTTTTAAAATAAGCAACGGACATCTCCGTTGCTTATTTTAAAACTGTCTCTATGTTAAACTCATTTAACATAGCGAGTCACTTAAAAAAGGAACGCAGATCCTGCTTTCTCCGTGCTTTTAAACATGCCTCCCTATGTTAAATGGGTTTAACATAGCGAGACAACTTTCAATTAACCAACGGACATCTCCGTTGCTTATTTTAAAGCTGTCTCGCTATGTTAAACCCATTTAACATAGCGAGACAGTGTTTAAAACGAAGTTATACTAATGGAAAAAAGTCCGGGCGACCGGACCTTTTTCCATTAGTATAACTCGATTTACAATGGGCACGCTGGCCAATCAGCGTGCACGTTTTGGGGGGGATCATGGTATAATAGGAAGTATACATTCTTTATAACAGAAAACGGTAGTACAATTTCATTCCACAAGATGGCACTGTATTAAAAGTTTTTTTAGAAAAGGTTTTAAAAGGTTTTAGAGATTTTAAAGTTTAAGTTAAAGTAATAAAAGTGATTGTATCACAGAGTTTACAAACATTTAGACAACTGGGATGATATTTGATTGTTACCATCAGTACAATTAGGTCAACAGTACTTTTATGCTAGAAATAAGGCATTTAAATTGTGTTTTAAATGTTTCATGAAATAATATTAAATTATGCCTCATTTACTATGCAGCATGAGACTGGTGATTTTAAATGTTAATTGATGCATATATATGCACTGATGTAGTTACCAGCCCGCATCTGAGGAAGTTTTTGAAACGTAAACGTACTTGCATATGGATCGTTAGTGTGTTTTCAGTGTTTTTTTTCTGTGAAGCGAATGCTTGGATTAAACTATTTAAACGGCTGAAAAGTTTTATTCCTTGTCGTTTTTATCCTGTGAATTTCTGTGGACTACACTGTTAAAATCAATGACTACAAGGCTTGACTAAGTCGTCATGTCCGTAAGCTTCATTGTGTTTTCTTCCAAGGTCTTGGCAATTGTTTTTTTAGTTACTTCTTTGACCTGTTGGCAGTTGTTGGTGATATATATAGATATATATATATATATATATATATATATATATATATATATATATATATATATATATATATATATATATATACATATATATATATATATATATATATATACATATATATATATATATATATATGTAGATGGTTTCCCTTTAAAATAACTAATTACCATAAAGTCAACTTGCAGAACAGAGAGGTGAAAACCATGAAACTTTACATTAACGAACATTCACATCATCATAAGTTTTCACCGAGAAAGGAGGCAGTTGGCCAAGATAGTGAACTTTGCCCATTTCTCCACTGTAGTGCAATCTGGGAGTTGGTATATTTATTTCTGGGGGAGGTGAGGGAAGCAGCTGCCCACATGAAGGGGGGGCTGTGGAGAAATCCCTCAGCTTGGGTGAGCTTTATTTGCTTCAGTTTGTTTTTTATTTCCTGTTGACCAAGTGTTTACTTACCAGGATAAAACTTACTATGATGTGAATGTTTGGCAATGTAAAGTTTCATGGTTTTCTTCCCACTGTTCTGCAAGTCAACATTATGGTAATTCGCTGTCTTAAAGTGGATCCATATATGTAGATATATATATATATATATATATGTGTGTGTGTGTGTGCGTGTGTGTGTGTGTGTGTGTGTGTGTGTGTGTGTGTGTGTGTGTGTGTGTGTGTGTGTGTGTGTGTAAATATATATGTGTGAGTGTGTGTGTTTATATATATATATATATATATATATATATATATATATATATATATATGTGTAGATAAGAATAGATTGATAGATGTGCACTAAATGTCATTTAATAGGTGCCAACAAACTCTGAAAATGAACATGATAACAGAAAAAAATATTTTTCAGTTGCTACCCATTATGTTCAGCTGTCTCTCTTACACACACACACACACACACACACACACACACACACACACACACACACACACACACACACACACACACACACACACACACACATACACACACACACACACACACACACACATATATGCAAAATTCAAAGTCTGCCAAGAAGCTATAAAAATCAGCCAAGTACTGGATAATCTTACAAGAGGGTCTAACACAGGAAAATGACTGCTGCCAAAGCTGTGGCTTAAAAGCCAATGGCAAGAAATCTATTATAGTACCTTTTGGGAAGTCTGCCACCGCAGGGAATTACATTATCACTAAAACACCCGTGTCAGTTGACCCACTAATCAAGGATCTGGGACCACATGTACATGATAACCTGGCATTCATCCAACATGTATCCAGATTAGAAAGGTTCATAGGTTCTTAGGTGTTTACTGGCTATTGACCCAAACATTTTCATAAGCCTAACCATGTATGCCCAATATAATACTAGAAAAATGTTCAGGTCAATTGCATATAGTGTATACAAAGGTTTATAATACTTGTTTATTGATGATTGTATTGTTAAACATTATATTATTTGGAAAATAAAAAATGATTTGGAAAAAAAAAAACACAATATAATGGATTGTACCTAAACTTGAAATCTTTGTTATCAATGACTGCCCATATCTAGGAGTGTCATCAGTGTAATCCCTGGCAGGAATTTACGGTTTCCCATCCAGTCATCCAGGCTATGCTTAAACAGGGTCATATAGGGGCTTTGTTTGATGTGAACTAGTAGCCTATTCCAGAGGAGTGGCAAGCTCTGAGAGATATATATTTTTCTCCAGCAGGTCCTATTTATATTGCAGGCCAGTTTAAGGTCCCTTGAGCCGGTGACCCTTGTCCAATTTGACTTGCATATGTGCAGCATTTCCATTAGGTTTGGATCTAAGATTGTTGTGTAGGCTAGGCACAAGTCTCCAAGTAGTCTGTATGCTACTGAGTACAGTGGCAGTGACTTCAATCTGTCAGTGTGTGACATATGCTGGAGACCCTGAATTTTATTGGCTTGAAATGTCTGAGTTCTCTCAAGTAGCTGCAAGTGCCTGGTAAGGTATCTACCAAAGGGAGCCTTGTACTCAATCATTAGCCTGATGACAATCAAGTACAGGGGTGTTATGATGTCTTTCACTCTTGAGGCAATGCCTATGCTAATGAGGTGTGCAAGGTAGAATGCCTTCCTTACCACAGTAGACAAGTTGAACATGGTGGTCAAAGTTTTGGGTACAGTCAACTTGTGTTCCCAAATGTCTCACTACTGAGTCATTACTTAGGGTATTATTATTTATATGATGGTCTGCAGGGATATCATTTGTACTGAAGGGGATGATAATGCTTTTTTTGCATTGAGTTTGAGTACATGGCTTTGGCATCAATTATTGGTTTGTGTAAGTCCCTCTTGAAGTATATTGACATCATTTGGGATCTGATGATTGCACCTAATTTGCAGTCATCAGCAAACTTAGTCAGTCACAGCCCCTCTGTTTTGGCTTGAACTTCTGAGAAGTATATTACAAACAATAGAGGACCCAGCACTGACACTTTTGGAACCCCACTGGTGACAGGTCTTCTGGTTGAGATAAAGTCCCCAATTTTAGCTGAGTTTGATCTGCAGATGAGCCAGTTAGCAATCTACCTGATGACATAAGGGCTGATATTCCACTGGAAGAGTTTATCAATGATGCCCATTTGTGAGAGTATGTTAAAGGCCTTACTTAGTCAAGATAGGCTGTATGTACAAATTTACCTTCTTCTGTGGCTCTGGTGATGTTTTTGAAGAAGTCTACCAGGTTCAAAAGCCATATCCTGCCTTTGTCAAAATCAAAATGTGTCCGATCAAGAGTATGGAGATCACCTAAATCCTTATTTATAAGTTCCATGATGATTCATTCCATGGCCTTACAGAAAATCTTGTTAAGCTTATGGGTCTGTAGTTCCCAGGGTCAGTTGCTGTATTCCCTTTTTGAAGGGGTATGATGGCTGATGTTTTCCATTCAGCAGGAACAAAACCAGTCCTCAGGCTGTGGTTGAAGACAGTACCTAATGGATTTGTTAACTCATGTTTTATCCAAAAAAAGATTAGACTAACAGGAAACACCAACAACTTTTAATAGGAATCTTTGGTGAGTACTTTCATCTCATAAAATTACATACAGAGACTTCTTCAGACCAAAGTTCATTTCTGCTCAACTTCACTTATATTTCATCACATGCACCAGTCTCAAATCATGATTACCGCAACTAAAGCATCACATGATCAAAAATACCTAAGTACATTTAAAACAAAACCACTGAATTCAACAGTCTACTGACTGTTAATGCTTCAGTCCCTTCCTTTTTAAATAGATAATCAAATCTTCTCTTTTATTCAAGCCTGGGGGGAAACAGGCATTTAATCTGATCTGCCAACAGTACTCTAACTACCCAAACTCTTCTTCTATGTTAATTAGGCAGCACATATTCTCCAATGATTCTAGTACCAAGACCATATAGTCAACTCTGCAATCATTATTTTTATAATGTTTACTTAGGGCATTTCTCTCATCTCCAGTTTGTACTGCATATTTATGCTCATAAATTCTTCTGTGTAATTCACGTGTTGTTCTTCTCACATAAAAAGATTTGCAGTCACAGCACACTATTAAATGCACTACATTCTTAGATTTACTATTAAAAAATCCTGGTATTCTCAGTACAAATTTTCCAATACTTATATCATTACTTTCTGTGTATAAGTAACTGCACAAACTACAGCTGTGACATTTAATCATCCCACGTTTACAAGCCATTTCCCTAGGTTTATTTAATTTACCCTGAAAAAAGTTTTTAAAACTTTTCCCATACTTTTCCCTCACCAGACCCATCATTGAGTATAATGCAACCTGCAGTATTTACCTGAGCAGACACATGAGGCAACTAGAGCATTCACATAGGTTCCTTACAAAAAAAAATATAGGGCATAAACACAATGTTCTTTGTGGATTGCCCCAAAGCCTTATCACTATACTCAGTCTCCTACAGACTACTGAAAGGTGATCTATGCCTGGCATATGAGATATCCCTGGACCATTTTGCTGATGAATATTTTGCACATCTGGAAAATAAATGGCATCAGAAATATTAGATCTAAAGACCTACATTTTGCTGCAACTTAAATAAGAAATGTTGGAGAAGCAGATATGTATCTCAGGTAATTCCCATTCCCTGGGACAGGGTCCCCATCCACGTGAAACAAAGTCCCTCTCTAACCCTATTTTAAGTGTAACTTGAACCATGGATGGTAAGCAAAAATTCACCCCTTGGTCAGGTACCCATGTCTGATGGACAGAGCTAGTCAGTAAATCATGTCATAACCAATAATAACCCCTATATAAATGCCTAAAACATATAACTTGTGGGACACATTTGAGTTGCACAGCTAAGTTTATAAAGGCTCTTGTGGTTGTTAGCCTAGTATAAACTTATGACCCTATGAAAACAAGCAATGTTCATTTCATATAACACATTAGAAATAGCTGCGTGAGTACAACTTTTTTGTCTAAGCATAGTTTTATGACTCTTTATCATATATGAATTTTTTTGTAAAAAATAAATATGAATGCGGGAACTACATACTAATTAGTTAAGGGGCATATGAAATATATGTTTACTATCATTACAGTAGATGTGAAATGCATGCTTATTATCATATCATGAAACAAGAAGAAACACAATAAGGCAGCCAAATGAAACCACAGCAGTAATAACATTTTTAAAGAGGCATAGAATCCAAATCTCCAAATATCTTAAACATAAAAAAATATATAAGTAAAGCTTTCAGTTCACACAGACTCTTTCTTAATGCATAAATCATAAATAAGTTCATTAACACTTTGCTAAAATCTTATAGTTATTTAATAAACTGACCTAACAAAAATGAGCCTTTGTCCCATGACATGATAAAATACTTAAAATTGAATGTGCTCAATGGTAGCTTTAAAGGTCATGTACATTAATAACATAAACAAGAAAAAAAACAGCAAACAACAACAACAAAAACTTTTTTGTTGTATTTTTGTGTTTAAAAATTAGATTTTTTTTGTGACAGATTTTTACAAACAGTTCAGAAGAATGTCAGTGTTAGAGAAATATCATGGGATTACGTACATATATGGACTAATGTGAAATTTAGCTATAAGTTTGAAACCCCATTAGAACAAAAATTTGTTAGGAGCTGGAGTATTGCTGTGCCTGTAATGGTTGCAGAATATTTTGTCTATGTGGATTTTCATCAAAGGGTGAAAAGCTGGTACCACTGATTTAAAAACAGCTGAGTGAACATACCAGCATTTACTCCATGAGGTCATAATACAATAAGAATGAAGGAATACGTCCTTTCCCCACTGCAGTGTGAGCTCAGAGTTGGTATGCTTAAGTAGCATGTAATGTGGGAGGTTCTACCCCACAAAAATTGCTGTTTATGTTTTGTTTTATTCTTTGTGGATCAAAGTTTTTTTTTTCCCAATCATGATTAATATATAGCAGGGTTTGCTGAGCTGCTATGCTCCCACCTGATAATTAAGCTTTAGAGTGAACATACCAGCATTTACTCCATGAGGTCATAATACAATAAGAATGAAGGAATACGTCCTTTCCCCACTGCAGTGTGAGCTCAGAGTTGGTATGCTTAAGTAGCATGTAATGTGGGAGGTTCTACCCCACAAAAATTGCTGTTTATGTTTTGTTTTATTCTTTGTGGATCAAAGTTTTTTTTTTTCCCAATCATGATTAATATATAGCAGGGTTTGCTGAGCTGCTATGCTCCCACCTGATAATTAAGCTTTAGATTGTCAACAAATAAAAACTATTGTGATGAACAAGTATTGCATATCTAGCACTGATCAAAAATATGCTGGGTTTAAAATCAACCTTTGTTATTAAGAATGGAAGTAATTTAAAACAACAGTTTGGAAAATGCAGAGAAATTAACACAGTTGGCAAACAACAGACATGCAAGTTCAAAGATAGTAGTATGTGTAGATAAATAGCACATGCACTCCACTTTTATAGCTCATTGGTAAACAAAACATATGGTCTGTCAGGCTATTTTACATACAGTTATAAATATGTGGTCTATATACCTGAGAACATCAGGTTCAAGATTATCTAAGTGGGTATAATCACAAGACATCTCTGCAGCCAGATACAGGAGCATTCTTATGCAATAAGGCTGAGTAATAATTTAAATAGAATATGCAGGCATTCATACTACAGATCAGATTTTAAGAGGTATTTTAATGTGATAGACTACCAAACAAATTATGTAAGGGTATGAGAAAAGGATAATGTTTTAGAGTTCAAAGAATATCAGAGGCAATAAATAAATGCTTATAATGCCCAAAGTTTGAATGAAAATGTCAGTATTAATGTGTTTTGAAAAATAAACCAATGAAGTACACATTATAATATATTTTGCCGTGTTATTTATTTATGTATGCATGTATGCATGTATTTATTTATTTTATTTTATATTACAATTTGATAACTGGGCCATCTGGTGTATTGACACTTTTCAATCATTAACCGGGTACAAAAGTATAATATTAAAGTAAAATATGCAATAATCATCATTTGAGTATTGTAGTAGCAAAAATACATTCAGAAAAAACGGAATGGATAACTATTCAGATACTATACATTGCAAAAAATAATATGTGCAGAGTCTTACAAATCAAAATTAATAAGTTTTTAGAAGTATGTTTCTTAGGTGTAGTAAATGTTATGGTTGAAAGTATTTATCATATAGAGAAGATACTGGTGTCTTACTGATGTCTTTTTAAGTAATTATGTCATGATTTATTGAAGACTAAAGGCAAAGCTGGTCTAATGGAGACTCATAAAGATGTGCTTACAAATAAAAATCACATACTATACCATTTTTAAATGTGTGAAACAATTGTGTTTAATGTGATTTGGTTATTTACAGTGTCTGTTTCAGTATCAACCTTTCTTATGCCTGATGTACAATAGGAATTGCAGTTTAGATACCATGGGGCTCATTATGTGCCAGTAGTACACGCTGAATACTCACATCACTTATTAATGTTAACATTCTAGCCAAAATGTTTGTAAGAAATGTTTATTCATTGTATTTGAAATCTTATGATTTGCTACAGCCAGTTTAACAAGACCCAGTTATGCAAAACTCAGGGTTATAGTATTCAGGCATGAATTATTTTACATTTTTATCTTTTACAATTGAACAGAATGATGCTCATATTTCTAGGTTTCTCTTAAAATGAATGGTGCTGCAAACTGGCATCAGGATCTTATTAATTGTAGACCTCTTAGTCTGTGACTACGGAGGTTATCTGCTTGTGGCCATAGGGAAAATGAGGTGCATTGGTTTTCACCATTTTAGTGGTAGGTCTTTTAATGTTCATTCTGGCACAAATGTATGTTTAGAAGGGATCTTTAGAGCACGGATTCCCAAAGTTAAGTCCTTGGATTTATTCTATTTTTGTGATATTTTAACATTCTATTTTTTTTTTTTAAGATTGGTAGATTAATCTCACCTTGTATGCAGATAATGTAGTATTAGTGAACCCAGCTTTCTCTTCAAAAGCAGAGGCAAGATGACAGAAGAAACTAGTAAATAGAGTTTTCTCTTGACTAGAACTGGATGCTTGCTAGCAAATGTGTTATTAACTCAAGTAAAACTGCTGCCTATTAATCTTGGATCTATATAAAGGCATTTAAATCCCCTTCAATTTGTCAAAATTCAGCAAGCCAAACACCAGAAATATTAGGGCGTGTGCATTGACCAAACCCTTAATTTAAATGTCCACACAAAGCACAGACAACTAAGAGTCTTACAACATTTGAAATGCGCTTACAAAGTATCTATCTAGCTAACCAGGGAAGTCAGTCTTGTTAATGAGCATGATGCCTTAATGCCAAGATTTCCATATTGCAGTCCTGAGGTCATCCAGTAATAGCTTACTGCTACAAATGCATACATCCACAACTGTTTTTCTCCATTTTTACATAAAGAGTCAGGGTGTCACTTCAGCAGTGTCAGTCATCTAGAGCCAATGTTCACACATATACCCATAATAAAATGTGCTACTTTAGTTTCCTTTCCAGAACAGAGAATACCACTACTTGTCTTAGTCCAAAATATGTGGCTGCCAATAATGATTAGCATTACATAGGTTCATAGGTAGGTACTAGGCTATTGGCCCTAGGGCCTATGTAAGCCTAGCCAAAAAGGCACCCTGGCTTTCGCCACCCAAAGAAATTATTTTCCTGTGCCCCTGTCGAGCAGAGCCACAGAAGTGATCCCCAGGGTGAATTTCCTATCTCCCATCCAATCATCAAGATTTTTCTTGAAGAGTGCTAATGAGGAGCTTTGTTTGGTATAGATAGGTAGTTTGTTCTAGAGTATGGAAAGTCTCTGCGACAGGAATCTATCCCTCCAGCATGTTCTGTTTATTGTGATGACAAGGTTTAGATCCCTAGAGCGAGTAGCTCAGAGGGATTGGGATTCCTTTAAGTGGAGCATGTCCAACAGTTCTGGGTTTGACATAGCTTTGTATTTTAGGCAGAGATCGCCTCTGAGTAGGCAATATGCGATGGAGTAAAGCTGGAGTTTTTTGAGACGGTCTACGTAAGGCATCTGATTGAGGCTGGTAATCCTCTTTGTGAGGTATTTCTGTGGCCTTTCTAGTTATTGTAGATGTCTTATGAGGTACATATCAAAAAGGGTGTTGTACTCTATAATGGGTCTAATGAGTGACGAGTAGAAGGGAAAAATTACCTTTTTCCTTGATGAGAAACCTTTTGTGATGAGGTGTGCCACATAGAAGGATTTCCTGACTACTGTGGTGATGTGATTATCAAAGGAGAGACTACTGTCCACCTGTACCCTAAGGTCTCATCACACTTTCAGTAGTAAGTAGATTACCACCTATGTGGTAGTTCATGGGTACAGAGTTTTCACCAAAAGGGATGACAGTGCACTTTTTGGCATTGAGTTTGAGGCCATGGCTTTGACACCAGGCAACTGTCTCAGTGAGGCCCTTTTGTAGGATGTCCACATTGTTAGGAGTTTTGATTATGGCTCCTAGTTTGTAGTCATCTGCAAACTTCATTACCCAAAGACTTTCTCTGTTAATTAGTACTTCTGAGAAGTAGATACCAAACAGGAGAGGACCCAGGACTGAACCCTGTGGTATTCCACTTGTCACTGGTCTGAAGTCAGATTTGGAGTCTAGTCTGCTACTTTCACAGTGTGGGTTCTTTCAGTGATCCAGTTGGCAACCCATCTTGTGACATATTGCTTTATACCTAGATTAGTGAGTTTATATATAATTCCAGAGTGGGGGATGGTGTTGAAAGCCTCAGTGAAATCTAGATAGGCTGTGTGAATCTCCTTACCTTCATCTACAGCTTTGGTGACCGCTTCAAAGAAGTCTATCAGGTTTAGGAGACATGATCTGCTTTTTAAAAACCCAAACTGGGTGGGGTCCAGAGTTTGGAGATTATCAATGTCATTGTTTATAAGTTCCATGATGATACGTTCCATTGTGTTGCAGAACAGGCTCGTCAGGCTAATGGCGTGGTAGCTCACAGGGTTTGTGGTGGGTCACCCTTTGTGGAGTGGGATAATGGTCACTGTGTGGCATTCAGTGGGCACAAAGCCTGAGGTGAGGCTATGATTGAACATGGTACTTAGGTGGGATGCGAGTTTGTTCTGTCGTTCGTGTAGAATGCAGCCTGGGATGTTGTCAGGTCCCATGGATGCTGTGTTCTTGATTTTGGAGAGTGTGGTTTTTACCTGTGCAGCCATGATTACAGGAAATCTGCATTCTTCCGGTAGAGGGATGGGCCTTTTAGGGAGTGGGGGAGGTAAAGTTAGCACAGAACCTATCTGCCAGGATGTTGGCAATATCAGTTGGTTTTGATATAGTGTGGATATCCTTAATAAATATGGACACAACTCCACCTTTAGTATTTCGGTCCAGGTTAAGTGGCCAAAAGGTCTGGTATGAATTATAGCCTGGTAATGCAAGGGTGCTCTCTGGAGCCTTGAATCAGGTCTCTGTCACTGCAGAGATGTCGATGTTATCCATTTTAAGGAGTGCCTCGAGTAAGTGCATTTTGAGGTTTAGACTTCTAGCATTGAGTAGCATTACCCTCAGATTTTGTATCATTAAACTTATGGGTCTTCTGAGTTATTCATCTTAGGTATGATCTGCAAAAACACAAACTCTTCAAAATGAAGTTTGCCCTTTCCCCACTGTTGTTTGATCCTGAAGTTCGTTTATATAATTATCAGGTGAAATGTGGGTGGAGATGGTAAGACTCCCTGCATAAATTTGTTTTCAACATTTTGTAGTTGATGAAACACAAGGAAACCATATCTATCCATATATATATAATATATATATATATATATATATATATATATATATATATATATATATATATATACATATATACACACACATATATATATATATGTGTGTGTGTGTGTGTGTGTATACATATATATATATATATATATAGATATATACACACACACACACACACACACACACACACACACACACACACACACACACACACACTTATGTTATTAAGCTATTACATGTCTGTAGTTGTCATCCTTTATATATACAGAAAAATGTTTCTAAAAGCAAGTTTATTAGGGCCTCACATTTGACCTCAGATGAGGTTGAGTTTCAGAAGGAATATGATGTGCTTTTTAATATATTTATAGAATGTTGTCACTCTTGTGGTTTCATTTTCGGTATTGCTAATGAAGTAAAATATGGCAGTAATAAATGTTTATGGTGGTGAAGTTTTGACATATTAAAGAATAAAAGTGCTTAGCTATTTCAATATTCCAAAATGTTTTCTTTTCTTTGTGTATAGTGTGTTTCATGCTCTCTAAATCTCCATTTGTCTGAAATGTTTACAGTGTTATTAAGTTATGAACATAGTTTCAAACCCAGCTGACCCCTTTTGAGTTCTTAATATTAAAAATATGTTATACACTTTCTTCTTTCCACTTACTGTCCCTCCCTTATCCACATTATTTCTCTTTCTCTGTGTCTCACTCTCTGTTCTCCCTACCCCTCTATCTTTCTGTCGACCTCTGCACACACACACACACACACACACACACACACACACACACACACACACACACACACACACATGCGCGCACACATGCACACACGCACACAAGCACACATGCACACATGCACACACACACACACACACACACACACACACACACACACACACACACACACACACATACACACACACACATGTATATATATATATATATATATATATATACTTAAAATTATTAAAATGCCATACTTGGAGCTTCACCAGTAGACACCCTTTCGCCATCCTCCACCTCAGCACCTATGTCAACCACTATTCTGGAACTACCTGTTGGGCTGCCTGGATCCCTTACAGTGGGCTGGAGCTCCTTCTTCTCATTCAGTGAAGGTTTGGTAGCAGAACTGTGATGATATGGGCAAGTGCCAGCATAGCCAGCTCGGGTTTTGTAAAAAAATGATATGTCCTTTGAATATCAAACTGATTTATGCAAGAGGATTGTGTTACATATGTATTAGAACTGTATGTCATTGGTATATCAAAGTGATTTATACAGATGCTTGTGCTGAAAATGTATTTGTGTGGTGGCTTATGTTAAAATGGGTCTATATTAGCCGATCGAAACACGAAAACGGTGAACACCATTTGAGTGACACCAAATGGTCGAAAATGGAAAATGTCACACGCTTAAACAGAAATCGCCGTAGGGAAATTCTTCCCTTCACTTCAGTGTAGTGCAATCTCGGAGTTGGAATATTTAAGTAGTGGGGCTTGCCCCCTGCATAAAACAGTTAGTTAGCCATTTGATTTTGTAGTTTTGTTTTTTTCCGGATTCGATATTTCTGGTTTTCCTTCATTTGGTGTAGCTCAACATGCGTTCGCTGTTTTCGTCTTTCGTTCTCATAATATAGACCCATTAAAATGTATCAACAGTGCACCCTGCTAAAATGAAAAGAAATGTACATGTATTATTGCAACTGAATTGAATGTACCCCAATGTGTTGAATAGGACTGGAGATGCTAGGTCTGGAAAAAAAAAACTTTGTTCATTAGATCAGTAAAAAGATGGGAAGCCCCAGACACTGCCATAAACATTTAGATGTGTACTGTAGCCGTTTATGCTAAATTCCTGTATACCCTTCAAAAGGGAATACTGTGAGAACCTCGTGTCAGGTGACCAGATGAAGTAATCTGCTAGCCCTCTTTCTAGTCAGGTTCCTCAAAATGGACTACTCAATAGTCTGAGATTTCTCTTTGTAATATCTAAAATATAATTTCCAAGAGGGCTGGCAGATTACCTCATCTGGTCACCTGACTCGAGGTTCTCACAGTATTCCCTTTTGATGGGATGCCCCAGACACTGCCATTAACATTTAGATGTGTCTTGTAGCCATCTATGTTAAATTCCTATCTACCCTTCAAAAGGGAATACTATGAGAACCTCAAGTGACCAGATGAGGTCATCTGCCAGCTCTCTTGGAAATTATATTTTAGATATTACAAAGAGAAATTTCAGACTATTGAGTAGTCTGTTTTGAGGAACCTGACTAGAAAGATCCTCACCCACAGTATCTTGCCTTTAAGTAACTTAACTAGGTAACAGTAATCCTTTTAGATTAGTCAGGAATATAGCGAAGCTTAGTTTAAATATTGTTTTTTATTTATTTGTCTTACTCTGTCCATCAATGTTCTTTTTAATATTTCCTGTGATCTGAACTATGTGGTTTACTGTAAATATATATTCAGTATTTTCATGCTCTTTCATTATATATTATTAAATATATTAAAATTTTATTGTGGCCGGGCCTTGTACAAAATACTTAAAGTTTGTGAATGCTTATATTTATTTGGTGACACTGTGTGGGCTACTCCAGAAGGCCTAGCTGTCTTGGTCATCTACTATCATTTGTATTAATATTAACTTCACACTGCATAATTGGATACCCTTTTAAGAGCATTATAGTAACTGACTAGTAGCAGTGAATCTACCTTATAGTCTGGGGCAAGTTGATAGAGCAGATAATCTGTGCCAGCCTTTCCCAGGTGTGTGTGTGTGTGTGTGTGTGTGTGTGTGTGTGTGTGTGTGTGTGTGTGTGTGTGTGTGTGTGTGTGTGTGTGTGTGTGTGTGTGTGTGTGTGTGTGCATGTTTTGGGTTCTCAGAGAGGGTGCTGGAGGACTTGGCTTGGACACTCAGCTGAGGACCTAACCCTACAGCTGTACCAGTGAGGAGTCTTACTGGAGACCTGGAGAGAGACAGATATAGAGAAATCCAGACCCCAGGCTGAGTGTATTCCCAGTGTGTTCTTAAGAGAAATTGTGCTTGATGCAGGGAGGTCTGCATCTGGAAATACTGAGTATATCCATTTGTATTTCAAGTGCAAGTCCCTCTTCAGTGTCAGTGGTGAGAATTCAGGCTCCACGATTACTAGCCCAGGGTGGGGTGTCACATATCGGTGACAGTGGTGCCCATCACATATTGTAGTAGTGGTGGGCATCACAAGAACCACCACCCGTAACCCTGAATTCTTGTGCTATACCAACAGCTCTGTTTTTGGTTTTGGTATCATGTCACTGGCCCAGTGTCTGATGGTGCCATAATCATGGTCATAGTCCCCCACAGCATTGATATCACTGACTACTTGTAGCTTGGATCTTAAGGAAATTTTGGAAGAAATAATCAGCTTTCAGTGGGGTAATATTATTTATAGATTTGGACTGGTACTTGATTCGCAGCAGTGAGGATGTATCTGGAGACCTAGAAGGGAAAATATAAAATAATATTGAAATATTTGATATAGAAGACATTAATTCAGTAGTAGGAACTCAGAGAGAACTTACATATTATTTCTCAAGGTACAATAACTGGGCTACCAAGGCAGAAAGTATACTTCACAGGAACATGTGCATTTAATTGAAAGCTTTGACACACACCCAATAACTATTTCAGATAACTTACCAATAACAACTAAGATAAAATGCAGAGTGATGATTTAAAAATGAGACACTGGCACTTTCCCACCTACCTGTTAAAAAGAGCATAATTTAAGGAATGGGTAGTGGAAATTATTTGAGAGTTATTAGGGAAAATAGCAATTTCTGCAGAAGTTATAGCTAGTGTGTGGGATAAAATGAAAGTGTAGTTTAAAAATGGGATAGAAATAAAAAAAAAGAGATATGGTTAAGAATTTTAACCAGAATTATTTAGAGAGCCTAACAAAGTTTAAAGTATTTCAAAATAAGAAAAATATCAAAGAGCAAGAATAGGTTCAACTGCTGAGTGCTAAAGTGAAAATGAGGGAGTATCTGGATAATATGCTTGAGGATAGACAGATTACTGTTCAGCAACTTTTATTTGTAATTCCAGAGCACAAAAACTGTTAGCACAAAAGTAGAAGGGTTATTGACAAACACAGGGAGCCTATAATAAGAAAAATAACCAGGGATCCCATACAGGTATTACAGATAGTTTGGAAATTTTATGAAAATTTGTATAAAGCAGAGGAATGTGGAAATCAAGGAAAAGGATAAATATAAATATTTATGGAAGACTTAAATATGCCAAAGTTAGAGGTAGATAAGGCTCAACAATTAACAGTTAGGACAGGAGGAGATTATATAAAAACACCAACATATAATCAATCTGCAAGAAAGTCTCTAGGAATAGATGATATTCCTGTGAAGTTTGGAATCTAGAAGGGAAGAAAGTGACAGAGATCTGGAAGGTTTTGTTTAATCATATTTTAAAAGGAGGGGAAGCACCAACATCCAGGAAGAAACCTTTGGTAGCTGTAACACCTAAGTTTAGTAAAGACCCATCAAACTCTGCTTCATATAGTTCCATTTCAATTTTAAGCCATGATTATGATGTGTTTATGTCTATAATAGCTAAAGGAATGGCATAGGCATTGTACAAGTTGATAGATATGAATCAATGTGTTTTTTTTGCAGAGGAGGCAAACATTTGACAACATTAATAGAAAAATGATGATCCAGACAGAAGCAGAATCTAAGAAAAGACCACTGTTGTTGGTGGGTCTTAATGCAGAAAAAGTTTTGATAGAGTAGAATGGGATTTTATGAGTAGAGCAAGAAAGCATTTGTATTATCTGATTAAATAATAAGGTTAATTTGGAGGATATATGAGGGATCAGAGGGAAAAATTAAGTGGGAGGGTTCTTCTGTGATAGGTTGTGACTAAGCAGAGGCACCAGACAGGATGCCCTCTTTCCATTTTATTTGTGCTATATTTAGAGCCATTGACAAAGACAATAAGGGATTCTGTAATTCAAGGATAAAGTTGGTATGGTTATCAATAAAAGTTGGCTTTATTTGAAGACAATATTATTTTGTACCTCATAAAATCAGAAAAAGACACCTCAGTTTTTTGGAAAATTCTTGGACAGTTTCACATTTTTCAGGGGGTGAAATTAGTGAAGACAAAACAAATGCTAAATCTATTAGATATGTGCCCAAAAATGAAATGGCTTTAGGAGTATGGGTTAAAAAGGATACTGTTATGGCAGCTAAGAGACTAAACAAAAAATAATATAAAACAAAGAAACTGGAAGCTCCTTCTTATGGATATGGATAGCAAGACTTAAGCAGTGAAAATATTTTAGTCCCCTTAATTCTATATACAAGTCAGGAGTATTTTTATCAAACAGAGGAGAAGTCATGGACAATAATTAATAAAGAGTTGAATGATTTTATCTGGGAAGTGAAGAGGGCAAGGGTCAATTGGGATAAGTTGATTCTTCCAATAGAGCACGCCAATTTGGAATTATCTAATTTGATGGAATATTTTAGAGTTACACTAACAGAAAGCCACAGTCCAAAGTGGAAACTCATAATGATATAGCAGGTAGGAAATTCAAGAAATAAGGAGTCAGTGAGATTTTGGAGGCAGATCCTTCAGGAGAATAACAAAATGCATACAGAATATTACATTCATAAAGTAGCAGAAAGTATTCTAAGAACTAAGTCAACACTAGAACTGAGGGATGACTGCAACTAGGGGTGCAGAGAAAAGGCAAGAGCAGGCTGGAATTTACTAGAGAAAATTGGCAAATGAACCAAGGTACTAGGAGCAAATACTAGATAGGGGAAGGTAATAGAATGGAAAGAGGACAAAAGGCATTTGGACTGCTAGCTAGGGACTGCCTTCTCTATTACAGATCAATATCAGAATATAGACAAAGAGAAAGGGGTAGGGAAATTCAAAGTAAAAGACCTGCTCTTTTAAAAGTTTTTAGTTGAATCTGGAACAGAAGCTGTTGTTAAAATAGTGACAATTAGTAGGGCATATAAAATGAAACATGATAACTACAGTAATAAATCAGAGGTGGGTAAAAAAAGATTAAGAAAAGAGAAAGAATAGAGATTGGATAAGGAATTCACAATGAAATAATTGGAGGGCATATGTATAGCTCCCAAATATGGAACAAAGTCTAGAAGATTAATGATGTTTGCTTGGAAGTGTTTGCATAGGTATTTTTATATTCAAGCTGAATGCAAAGAATTTTTCCTCAGGTAGATGATGAATGTTGGAGGTGTGATGGGGAAGAAAGAGGTAACTGAGAACATATGTTTTGGGAATAAAATGAGTTGCCAGATTTTAGAAATTCATTACACAATACTCTGTCAGAAATATTGGGTCAGCAAATGGGTGTAAATAAGGATACATTATCTAAATTGCCTAGACACAGTAAGGCCTCATTAATTCTGGTAGTTGCCAGAAAAGTATTTACTAGAAAATTGATACCATAGCCTAAAGCAATTTTATCTGAAGTAGTGAATTTGTAATAAAAGATAAAAGAACTGAAAGTGGGGTCTTTAGAAAAGGGTAGGAACAAATTACATAGAAAATGGCAATTGTGGGAACAATACATGAAGAATAATGTTGGTATGATGTTTATGTGAAAGGAAGAATAATTGTGTAAAAGAATATGTGTGATGTATAAGGTTTTGTAACTCTGAACATGTTACCATGGTTTATTTTCTTTTATATAAATGTATGTTTGATAATTGAATGAAGGTGTTAAAAAGAATGTTGACGGCCTTAATAAATAACAACAGTAAAAGTATGTGTGTATATATATATATATATATATATATATATATATATATATATATATATACACACTTATATATATATAAATGTAGAATGTTAAAGATGTTTATCATTTGGGGTAAACTTCGGTTGGTGGCAGACATATATTTAATAGTCTTAATACATTTGTTGAACTACAATATAACTTTGCCATTGTTTAGTCATATAGCAATTTTTATAGCATGACTTCACATTCTCATAGAAATTTTGCTATAAAGGCAGGCAACATTTACCTGAGTTTACTTAAAAGGAAACTACTATATATGCTTTAACAAAACCAGTGGACAAACTACAGACAGCACCAAATGGTATGTGAAATGTAGGCTATCATTAATGTTTAAAATTTTCATTTGTAAATAAGCAATGCTTACCTTTGCAAAATCTGTATGAAAGTACCAAAACAATTGGTATTATAGCAGTGAAACAACAGTCTGTCCTACTATGATACAAGTGCCTTACCAACAACATGAGCTTATATAGCACAGATTCATCCCTTTGAGCTCTGTGAATATGCAAATCAGATGTGAACACATTTTTATTCATGAATTACACAATCTGCACAAAGTTCTGGGCAGGTAAATGTGGGTGAGAAGACCTACACAATGCCATGTACATGCCCTAGCAGTACTAGAATGAGCATTGAGAGGTTTTGCTTGCTAAGGGCTTGCAACTGTGGCTGTGAATTATTTATATCACTGTAGAAATAATTAATTGTTTCATACTTCTGCCACTTTAATGTATATTGGGGGTTTGTCAGGGAGAATACAGTTACTAATAAGTCAGAGATTACACAGACTAAATTAGGAAATCTAATTTACAACAGTTTTATTACTAAATGCTTATGACCCAACTATGCCTCTGAGTAAAACGTTACTCATACAGAGTACATAATAGTTAAATATATGCATACATATCCAAGTAAATCCAAATGACATTGCATTCATGTTAAAAATGAAAATAAAAGAAAGGAAAGAAAACAGCTGTAGTGTTTAAAATATTTGTTTTGTTGTGACAGGAATTATTGCTTAACTGTTAAACATATACCATTCATCTACACATCTACTGGGAAATTAAAAAGGATGCTTGTGAGAAAATTCTTGTCTTGGACCTATAATGTAAAGTGATACAATGTCACATCTTGAGTACATGAAATCTACTTTCTGTTCATAATATGTCTGTGGCAAAATGATCTCAAATGCAACATGTTAATGCCATGGTTTTAGAGTTCAAATCAAGATAGGATGCTGTCAGAGTGAAAGTAGTGATATTTAACATGTGTAGTTTCTTGTTATAAGACAAGCTACATTGGTGGTAATGCGGTAGCGTTGTCACCTCACAATAAGATGCTGCCCAGTTTGATTCTCAGCTAGAGCGTCTTCTGCGTGGAGACATGCATAAATAGGTGTACCTTTGTTGAAGGTTGTGCGTCAGGACTGGCAACTTGGCACGTAAAAATCTATCTGCCAATCATTAGCGGACCTGAGTTCTGCTGTGGTGACCCCTAACTGGGTAAAGCCAAAAGACACAACAACAACAAGTTTCTTGTTATATGACATCAAAGTTGAGAAAACATCACAAAGGGACAGTTTAAATCATCTTTTTTTTGTTTGTTTTTGTTTTTTTTAGCTTCCTCCTTTTTGTACTAACCACAAAAATCAAACCACCAACTGTTTCAAGAAAAAAACGCTAAAACTGCCAAGTCTCTTTAACACAAAGCAAATTTAATAGAATAAAGTGCTTTTCGTCAACAGTATCGTTGGACTTCTTCAGAAAAATGTTTAAAAACATAAAAACTGCATTCAAATAACTTTCCCTAGGTCACACGATAAGACAATAACATTTTTAAAGCCATAAATACCTAAACATATTTAAACTGTTAAAAATCAAAAAATTACATCTTAAAACCACTCATATTGTCATAGCAGCAACATGTTATTAATATTTCTATGTATCAATATCTTGCAACCATATTAGTTGCCTAAATTTAATCATAAAAGTCAAATAGATAAAAAATAAAAATAAAAAAATAATAATAAATTTAATTAATTAATTAATTTATTTATTATTAGAAAAAATTGAACTAATGTGGCAAATTAGGCTGAATGCCTATATGGATCCAGGTTTAAATGAAAAATCTTCATTTATGTGTTTATTGAAACTCAAAAGTTTGGACAGATGAAATGTATAAATTAATATATTATTTAAAATCAGTATTTTAATATGAGTAAATAATATATTGGGTTTATATGAAGCAATAGAGATGGTTTGAGTGGGTGATTATTTATTTATTATTATTATTTTTTATTTTTAATGCACTTGCATGGGTATAATGTGCATAATATTTATTTAAAATTAGTATAATTCATTACATATTATATGTATGTCATATGAAGTATTTATGGAACCTACCCCAATCCGTATTGTCATACATATGAAATATATGCCAACTGTACTATTATGCTACTCTTTGACTGTAAACATTATTACTGCTGTTGAAATTAACTTTATTATTTGTTTGGATGTAAAAATAATGTCAACATACCTAGTTCTATGTATAAATATTTCACTTTATGTAATAACGTGGACCTTTTCTCCCTGGGCCTCCACTGAAAATGGGCTCTTTCTAGGCCCAGTGAACTTTCCCAGTTAACAAGTGTAATAAATAAATACTCAACTACATATACTGCCTTTTACATAGAACGGCAGTAATATAAACAGTTAAAGTTACACACATATAGACATCTCTTAAGTACATGTCCATTTAAACTTAAAATGGAAGTTCTGCTGTAGCACTGACAGTTAATAAGGAATCAGAACAAAAAATCACAGGCACTCATGGTTGTAGGCAAAAAAAGCATAAATCCAGTAAATCCAATGATAAGCCAGGTAACACAATTATACAGAAAAGTTTAATAGTAAGTGCTTTCGCGGTTCAGGCACAGCTTCTTCAGACGCCATTATAATGAAAATTTATTAAGTCGTAGTTAGACAAGCACAAATCCAGCAATATCCTGTTATTGTTCCCTAGAATGAATGTCTGCAGCTGGTAGTTATTACTATAGTGAAAATTTAGTGAAACTGAGGAAAGCAGTGAATATACAGTCACCAAATTACACCAGACATTAAAAAACTTTGAGTCGAAATGGATGTTCATTGTTACTTCTCCAGGATTAAAGTCTGAAGAAGTGGTGCCTGAACCACGAAAGCGCTTGCTATTAAACTTTTCTCTATAACTGTGCTATCTGGCTTATCACTGGATTTACTGGATTTACTGGATTTATGCTTTTGTTGCCTACAACCATGAGTGCCTGGGATTTTTTGTTCTGAAACTTCAATTTATTTTTCCCAGTCACTTTTTCCTTGTCTTTGTAGATTTGACTGTGTAGTTAATAAGGAATGTTTATCTTTTTAGCCTTCCTTTTTTCTTGTGGACTCAATTCCCAAGTGGTATTAGACAACCTTTGTATTGTGTATGTCCCAGCAACCCATTATGTCCCAATTCATAACATTTTCCCTCTAAATAACAATGATTATAACAAACTCATACATCACTTCATCATGTAACAGTGGAACATCAAATGAGCATCATATTTAGCCAAATGTCATTGCTATAGTTCATACCTTCTTTATTTTTTGAATGAATCATTCCTAATGTCACTGCCAAGCCAGTTTTGTGTTTTAAACAGTGCAAATGTAACTCGCAAGGCTGTGCATTGTAGCACACAGGCTGATACATAAGAAATCTCATTTAGAGCCAAAAGGTGGTGTGAAGAGGAGTCCAGGGATCTTTGTGGCACTTTTGCTTCTGCAAGGGGATTACTACAAGTCTCAGTACAAGGCTGGGGCTTGAAAGAGCTTATCCAAGGCTGTCTCCATTGGAAATTGCATTCCACTCACTGCGGAATAATATCATCAACATTACAGTGACATGAAGATGTGCAACAGGACACCTGGAGGTGATGGGAGGATGAACTAAAAACTGCAAACACCCCTTAATTGTGTAACACCCGACCTTAGTTCCCAGTGCCTCTGTCGAGTAGAGCCACTGGTGTTATCCCCGGGGTGAATTTTCTGTTTCCCATCCATGCATCAAGATTTCTCTTGAAGAGGATGAGCGAGATGCTCTGCTTGTAATGTATGGGAAGTCTGTTCCGTAACATGGGCAGTCTCTGGGTATTGAACCTGTCCCTCCAGCATGTTCTGTTAATTGTAGTAATGAGGTTCAGGTCTCTGGAGAGTATGTTGTGGAGGGATTGGGATTTCTTTAGATGTAGCCTTTCTAACAGAGTTGGGTCAGACATGGCTTTGTAAGTCAAGCAGAGATTGCCTCTAAGTAGGCGATATGAGACAGAGAATAGTTGGAACATTTTGAGTCTGTCCATATAGGACAAGTGTTTAAGGCCTAGGATCCTCTTTGTGAGGTACTTTTACAGTCTCTCCATTTGTTGCAGGTGTCTAGTGAGGTACATGCCAAATGGGGCATTGTACTCATTGACTGGCCTAATGAGGGAAACGTAGAGGGAGACAATGGCCTCTTTCTTCCTGGATACAAAACCCTTAGTAATGAGATGTGCCACATAGAAGGACTTTCTGACCACAGTGACAACGTGGTGATCAAAAAAGAGGATGCTGTCAACCTGTGTTCCCAGATCTCTTATAATGTCTTCTGTGTTCAGTGGACTACCATCAGTGTGGTAATTCATGGGAACTGGGTTTTTTCCCAAAGGGGATGATGGCACATTTTTTGCATTGAGCTTAAGGCCATGGTTCTGACACCAGTCGTTGGTCACAGTGAGGACATTTTGTAGGATGTCAACATCACTTCAGGAGTTAATAATAGCTCCCAACTTGCAACTGTCTGCAAACTCTGCCAGCCAGAGTCCCTTTGTGTTGGCCTGGACTTCAGAGAAGTAGATACCAACCAGGAGAGGAGCCAGGACTGAACCCTGTAGGACTCCACTCATGACTAATAGGCAATCTGACTTGGAGTTAGCTACTTTCACATTGTGGGTTCTATCTGTGAGCCAGTTTGCAACCCACCTAGTGATATAGGGGTTGGTGTCAAGCTTAGTAAGGTTTTCTATGATTCCTGAGTGGGGAATGGTATCAAAAGCCTTGGCCAGATCAAGGTAGGCTGTATGAACCACCTTGCCTTCATCCACAGCTCTGGTGACTGACTCAAAGAAGTTGACCAAGTTGAGCAGGCATGATCTACCCTTCACAAAACCAAACTGTGTGGGCTCCAGAGTTTGGAGATTTCCTATATCCTTGTTTATTAGGTCCATGATGATGCGGTCCATAGCTATGCATATCAGACTCATCAGACTAATGGGGTGATAGTTGACAGGGTCTGTAGTCACGCCTCCTTTGTGGAGAGGGATAATTGTAGCAGTGCACCATTTGGCAGGGACAAATCCTGAGGTGAGGCTGTCATTGAACAGAGCACACAGGTGATGAGCCAGTTCACTCTGTAGTTCATGTAGAACACAACCAGGGATATTGTCAGGTCCCAATGAAACTGTATTCTTGGCCTTGGACAGTGCTGTTTTAACCTGTGCAGCAGTAATACTGGGTGCCTGGCAATCTACTGGTATTGTGATTGGTCCTTTGGGGTGGAGAGGGGATTAAAGTTGGCACTAAATCTGTCGGCCAGTATACTGGCAATATCTGTTGGCTCGGTATAGGCGGTACCATTGTGCAGTAGCTCAGAGCAAATCTGGATATTGCCATGGAGATTCTTTACATAGCTATAGAAGGCCTTGTGGTTGTCTTTCCTATCTGCTGAAATTCTTTTTTTATACCTAGCTTTAGAGGATTTGATGAGGGATCTCAACTTTTTGTTGAGGCAGATAAGGGAGTTTTTTCCAGTCTTGGGACTTCACCTTATTCCACATCAGTTTCCTCCTTCTGTTGTAGAGTTTGTTTATGGCAGGGGACCACCAGATTGGGTTTCTTTTTTTTGGAGGAGAGCGTCTTGGTTCTATTGGATATGGCGAGATCCATGCATTTATGTACATGCTCGTACAGTGCATTGGTATATGATTCTGCAGTCACACAACTATTCTCCATTTGCATGGGTGCCGTGAAGTTAGCCACCTCTGTTTTTAGCATCCAAAAGTTAGCTTTGGAGAAGTTTTTTATGGTTGTTACCTTTGCTGGGGGAGGTGGGAGGGATGTGGATTTCCAACATGATTAGTTTGTGGTCGGATCTAACCAGGGAGAAGCTGACTATTTGTGTAGAGCAACGGTCACCCATGTTAGTAATGACCAGGTCAGGGATGTTGCTACCTCTAGTGGGGGTAAGAACGAGCTGGTCCTGGGTATTGGAATTAATGAACTCCAGGAAATGTTGAGCAAGTGTATTGGTACATGAGTAGTTTACCCAGTTAACAGAGGGGTAGTTGAAGTCACCTAGTAGGAGAGTGTTAGGTTGGACAGTAATATTCTTCAGGGTGCTTAGGAATGTGGAGTGTGAGTCTTGGGACATGGTTGGGGACTTATAGCAGGCTACAACCTGAATCGCTGTCTTACCCAATGTTAGCTGCACCTGAAGTATCTCTGATGCATTATGTTGGGCTACCAGTCTGGAGGTGTACGCATCTTTTATGAATATGGAGACACCACCTCCTTTAGAGATTCGGTCTATGTTCTGGGACCAAAAGGTGTGGAATGAGTTATAGCCTGGTAGTGCAGGGGTGCTTTCTGCTACCTTGAACCAGGTCTCTGTTACAACACAAATGTCGATGTTCTCCATTTTAAGGAGTGCCTCGAGCGAGTGCATTTTGAGATTTAGACTTCTAGCATTGAGCAACATGACCCTCAGATTGCATTTGTTTGTAGCTGTTACGGTGGTAATTTGGTCTTTGGAACACTGCCTAAAATAAATAAATAGCTCTTGATGATTGCATTAGGCAATGAGTACATCATCTTAGCTGTGAGTGTTCAATTCCCAGCACAGCTCCTTGTGGTGTCCTGCAGAGTTATACATGCAGCAGCGAGTGGAAGAGTGACTTTCCATTGATTTATAAGTATTTTTTGGCTACTTATTTACAACTGCTTTTTCTCACCGAAAAGTGAGTTTCTATAACTAAATAAGCTCTGCAAAGTTGATTTACTGCATTACTGTTTGTTTTCCTGAACTTTTTGCACTTTTAAAGTTTGTTTTTGTTTAATTTAACTGGTAGGCTACACACTCAAGAGCACTAGTGGATTTAAAGCATTTACTGTTGTTACTGTATCTATTTCTGCTACTATGTAAAAAAAAAAAAAAAAAAAAAAAAAAAAATATCCTTGTTTCCCACAATTACTGAACTCGAATCGTCCAGTCTTCAGGTATTGCTGATCTGTGGGCTGTGTCATAGTTCCTGTGTTGCCCATATCCTTGTTTGGATAGGAGGAAGCTTCTTTGTTCACTAGTGGGAGTGGGGAGCACTTAGCAGCCTATCTGTCCCTAAAGGAGTGGTTCCAGCCCAGTAACTTGTAGCTTATTGGCCGTTTTTGGCCATTTCCTAGCTCTTTCTAACCCCCTGCTATAAAGCCCGCTTTAGCGCGCTTTTGCGCTTGTATTTGACTCAGCACCACTCCTCGTGGTGTCCTGCAGAGTTCTACAAGCAGCAGCGAGTGGAAGAGTGACTTTCCATTGATTTCTAAGTATTTTTTTGGCTACTTATTTTCAATTGCTTTTTCTCACCGAAAAGCGAGTTTCTATAATTAAATAAGCTTTGCAAAGTTGATTTACTGCATTACTGTTTGTTTTCCTGAACTTTTTGCACTTTTAAAGTTTGTTTTTGTTTAATTTAACTGGTAGGCTACACACTCAAGTGTGCTAGCCGATTTAAAGCATTTACTGTTGTTACTGTATCTATTTTCTGCTACTTTGTAAAAAAAAAAAAAAAAAAAAAAAAAACCCAAAAAATCCTTGTTTCCTGCCTTTATTGAAGTAGAATAGTCCAGTCTTCAGGTATTGTTGATCTCTGGGCTGTATCATAGTTCCTGTGTTGCCCATATCCTTGTTTGGATAGGAGGAAGCTTCTTTGTTCACAAGTGGGAGTGGGGAGCTATGAGCAGCCTATCTGTCCCTAAAGGACTGGTTCCAGCCCAGTAACTTGTAGCTTATTGGCCGTTTTGGGACATTTCCTAGCTCTTTCTAACCCCCTGCTATAAAGCCCGCTTTAGCGCGCTTTTGCGCTTGTATTTGAATCAGCACAGCTCCTCGTGGTGTCCTGCAGAGTTCTACAAGCAGCAGTGAGTGGAAGAGTGACTTTCCATTGATGTATAAGTATTTTTTGGCTACTTATTTCCGACTGCTTTTTCTCACCGAAAAGCGAGTTTCTATAACTAAATAAGCTCTGCAAAGTTGATTTACTGCATTACTGTTTGGTTTCATAAACTTTTTGCACTTTTAAAGTTTGTTTTTGTTTAATTTAACTGGTAGGCTACACACTCAAGTGTGCTAGCCGATTTAAAGCATTTACTGTTGTTACTGTATCTATTTTCTGCTACTTTGTAAAAAAAAAAAACAAAAAAAAATCCTTGTTTCCCGCCTTTACTGAACTAGAATAGTCCAGTCTTCAGGTATTGCTGATCTCTGGGCTGTGTCATAGTTCCTGTGTTGCCCATATCCTTGTTTGGATAGGAGGAAGCTTCTTTGTTCAGCAGTGGGAGCGGGGAGCTCTGAGCAGCCTATCTGTCCCTAAAGGACTGGTTCCAGCCCAGTAACTTGTAGCTTATTGGCCGTTTTGGGCCATTTCCTAGCTCTTTCTAACCCCCTGCTATAAAGCCCGCTTTAGCGTGCTTTTGCACTTGTATTTGACTCAGCACAGCTCCTCATGGTGTCCTGCAGAGTTCTACAAGCAGCAGCGAGTGGAAGAGTGACTTTCCATTGATTCATAAGTATTTTTTGGCTACTTATTTCCGACTGCTTTTTCTCACCGAAACGCAAGTTTCTATAACTAAATAAGCTCTGCAAAGTTGATTTACTGCATTACTGTTTGTTTTCCTGAACTTTTTGTACTTTTAAAGTTTGTTTTTGTTTAATTTAACTGGAAGGCTACACACTCAAGTGCGCTAGCCGATTTAAAGCATTTACTGTTGTTACTGTATCTATTTTCTGCTACTTTGTCAAAAAAACCAAAAACAACCCAAAAAAAATATCCTTGTTTCCCACCTTTACTGAACTAGAATAGTCCAGTCTTCAGGTATTGCTGATCTCTGGGCTGTGTCATAGTTCCTGCATTGCCCATATCCTTGTTTGGATAGTAGGAAGCTTCTTTGTTCACCATTGGGAGTGGGGAGCTCTGAGCAGCCTATCTGTCCCTAAAGGAGTGGTTCCAGCCCAGTAACTTGTAGCTTATTGGCCGTTTTGGGCCATTTCCTAGTTCTTTCTAACCCCCTGCTATAAAGCCCGCTTTAGCACACTTTTGCGCTTGTATTTGAATCAGCACAGCTCCTCGTGGTGTCCTGCAGAGTTCTACAAGCAGCAGCGAGTGGAAGAGTGACTTTCCATTGATTTATATGTATTTTTGGCTACTTATTTCCGACTGCTTTTTCTCGCCGAAAAGCGAGTTTCTATAACTAAATAAGCTCTGCAAAGTTGATTTACTGCATTACTGTTTGCTTTCCTGAACTTTTTGCACTTTAAAAGTTTGTTTTTGTTTAATTTATCTGGTAGGCTACACACTCAAGTGCACTAGCCGATTTAAAGCATTTACTGTTGTTACTGTATCTATTTTCTGCTACTTTGTAAAAAACAAAACAAAAAAAAAAAATATCCTTGTTTCCCACCTTTACTGAACTGGAATCGTCGAGTCTTCAGGTATTGCTGATCTGTTGGCTGTGTCATAGTTCCTGTGTTGCCCATATCCTTGTTTGGATAGGAGGAAACTTCTTTGTTCACCAGTGGGAGTGGGGAGCTCTGAGCAGCCTATCTGTCCCGAAAGGAGTGGTTCCAGCTCAGTAACTTGTAGCATATTGGCTGTTTTGGGCCATTTCCTAGCTCTTTCTAACCCCCTGCTACAAAGCCTGCTTTAGCACGCTTTGGCTTGAATTTGCGCATAGCGTAGCATCGGGCAGCGCCGCTTAATCAGGTTTAAAGTATTCCCGGCTCCACAAAGTCTGCTCTTCATTTTTTTCCCTTGGAACTTGCTCTAACTCTCAGTCTAAAAATTTCTATTCTCAATCTAAAAACCCTGCACTTGCTCCTACAAGCATTTTATATAAGTTAAGCACTTTTTAACTAAAAAGCACTACATCCTCTAAAAATCCCCCTGAGTACCCTATCCCCTATAGGTCCTTTCTGATTCAGTTACATAGCAGTTCCTTATACTATTCTAGCATGTCAAAAGGACAGTTGCTGGCTTCCTTTCCAGTTCAGCTGGTGAATCTGGGAATCTTGAAGCAATGTTACAAGTGCCTCATGTACACAGACAACCCTCTCCTCCTCCCAACAAATACAAATATATGTGAGAGATGCAGCCATATAGCCAAACTGGAGGCTGAGCTCTCTCGACTCAGTACTGGCATAACCAGTTAGGAGGAGAAAGTAACCACACACACCACAAATCCAGTCTCACATAGACCTTCCACAACTGCAAACCAAACACATAAACACAAAAACATACTCGGAGGCTCTAAATAAAAATCTGCCAAAGCAACAGAGACCACCAAATCAGACATCCAAGCAACCACTTCCTCAAAACAAAACACATGCAACACATAGTTCACAAAGTCAGTGTGCCAAACAGCCACAGCTCCTAAGGCTAAACAACATACCTGATACACTTGTAATAGGTGACTCTATAGTCAGACACACTGACGCCCCACTCACCAGGCTGAACAAGGAAAAGGTCACAGTAAGCTGCCTGTCAGGCACTAGAATCTGCCACATAACACAAGCACTCAGGTCACTCCATAGCAGGTACAAATATGACTCAGTCTTTGTCCATGCTGGTGTGAATGACCTGAGACATACCTCCGTCGACTACATGAAAAGAGACATAGAGGAGCTCTCTGATTATGTATCCCAGGCCGGTATGACCCTGACCTTGAGCAGCATCTTACCCTCACCAAGAATGATGCCTCAGTACAAAGATAAAATGATCAATTTTAACAATTGGCTTAAGTATTGGTGTCATTCTAAGGGGATTCAATGTCTGTCTGCTTGGGATGACATGTTCGACAAGCCACGCTGCTTCGCAAGGGACGGCTTGCACCTGTCACCCCTGGGCTTTCGGATATTGGCAAAGGGTCTTGGCACCCCCATAGTGCCTTTTTTAGGCAAAGCTCAAAAGACAAACCCACCTCCCTAAAAAACACAAGTAGAAAGAAACTAAGGATAATGCTGCTCAACGCCAGAAGTCTAAACCTCAAGATGCACGCTCTCGAAGCCCTCCTCAGTATGGAGAACATCGATGTCTGTGCAGTGAGAGAAACCTGGCTCAAGGCTCCCGAGAGCACCCCAGTATTACCAGGTTATACCTCATATCATGCTTTTCGGCCCAAAAACTTGGACCGAACCACAAAAGGAGGGGGAGTATCCATATTCATCAAGGATACCCACACCTCCAGGTTAGTTGCAATGCATGAAGCATCAGAGACCATCCATGTGCAACTAACAGTGGGCAAAACTGCCCTCCAGTTTGTAGCATATTACAGACCACCCTCTCAAACTCAGGAACCCCACTCGGCCTTCCTAAAGACACTGGAAAATATGAAGGTCTCTCCAAACACCATCATATTGGGGGACTTCAACTACCCAAACATAGACTGGGAGCATTACTCAAGCCTCAACACCCTAGCCCAAAGGTTCCTAGAATTCATAAACACAAATGCTATGGAACAACTAGTCACCTCTCCCACAAGAGGGGAGAATATATTAGACCTGATCATCACAAACATGGAGACACAATGTTCCATACCAGAAGTATACTCCTCATTGGTAAGATCGGACCATAAATTAATGTCCCTGGAAATCCACATCCCGCCCCCACCCCCAGAAGACCACAGTAAAGAACTTCTCAAAATCTGACTTCACACTTCTTAATACCAAAGTGGAATCCTTCAAGGCCCCCGGACCTGTGGAAACCACAGCCCACTCTGCTGAATCCTTTATTAACGCATTCTATGGACACCTACAGGAATGCATGGATCGTGCAATCCCAAATAAAACCAAGACCCATTCCCCCAAAGGCAGGTGTCCTGTCTGGTGGACCCCAGCCATTAATAAGCTATACAACAGAAGGAGGAAGCTACTACATGATAGAGCAAAATCCCTAAAAGGGAAGGCATCTCTGATCAATACTAGCAAAAAACTACTAACACTCATAAAATCATCCAAGGTCAACTTTGAGAGAAAAATTGCACTAGACACTAAAGATAATCACAAGGCTTTCTTTAGTTATGTTAGAAACCTTGGTGGAAACTCCCAGATATGCTCAGAGTTAGTCCAAAATGACAAAAAATACAATGAACCCACAGACATTGCCAACATACTAGCAGACAGGTTCAGTGCAAATTTCTCCCCCCTCCCCCCCAAAAGGACAAATATCTATCCCAGCAGAGTGTTGCCTCCCTGACATCTCAGATGCCCAGGTGAGAGACACCCTCTCCAAAGCTAAAAACACAGCATCAATGGAACCAGACAGTGTCCCGGGTTGCGTGCTACATGAACTCCAAGAAGAGCTAAACACACACATAAGGCTGCTGCTTAATCTCAGCCTTACTACAGGATATGTACCCAAAGAATGGTGTACAGCAACAGTCGTCCCACTCCACAAAGGATGTGCTTCTACGGACCCTGGAAACTACCGCCCCATAAGCTTGACAAGCCTGGTCTGCAAAGCTATGGAGAGGATCATTATGGACCTCATAAACAAAGACATTGGGGACCTACAGACATTGGATCCTACACAATTCGGCTTTGTTAAGGGCAGATCCTGCCTCTTGAACCTGGTCGACTTCTTTGAAACAGTCACCAAGGCCATTGATGGGAGTAAGGTAGTTCACACAGCCTACCTTGACCTTGCAAAAGCCTTCAACACAATACCCCACTTGGGCATCATAAACAAGCTCTCCAGCTTAAATATAAACCCCTATGTCATAAGATGGGTTGCAAACTGGCTCAAGGACAAAACCCACAAGGTCAGAATTGCTGGAGCCATGTCAGACTCTAAACCAGTCACAAGTGTCATCCCACAGAGCTCGGTCCTGGGAACTCTGTTGTTCAGTATTTATTTTTCTGAGGTTCAGGCTAACATGGGAGGATTGTGGCTGACCAAGTTCACAGATGACTGCAAACAGGGCGCCATAATTGATTCTCCAGCGGACACAAGCATCCTTCAAAAGAGTCTCATAGAAATGGAAAACTGGTGCCAGAGCCATGGCCTTAAACTAAATGCCAAAAAGTGTATAGTCATACCCTTTGGGAAAAACAAAGTGCCCACAAATTACCACATAGGTGGTAATCCATTAAGTACGGAAGAAGTAATTAGGGACCTAGGGACCCAAGTTGACAATAACCTCTTGTTTGACACTCACATTGTCAAAGTGGTTAGAAAGACCTTCTATATTGCCCACCTTATCATAAAGGGATTCACATCTAGATCGGGTGAGGTCATTGTGCCCCTTTACTCTTCCCTCATCAGGCCCATAATTGAGTACAATGCCCCATTTGGGATGTACCTTACCCGACACCTGCAGCAACTGGAAAGACCCCAAAAGTTCCTCACAAAGAGGATCAAGGGACTCAAACATATGCCATATGCTGCCCAGCTAAAGAAACTCCAGCTCTACTCAGTCACATACCACCTACTCAGAGGCAATCTATGCCTGACGTGCAAGGCCATGTCCAACCCGGAATTAATGGACATGCTCCAACTCAGAAAATCCAAATCCACCAGAGCTACGCGAGCGAGAGATTTCAACCTCAGCACAGAAATAAATAGGACATGCTGGAGGGACAGATTCATAACCCAGAGGCTCCCTTCACTCTGAAATAAAATCCCAGTCCATGTTAGGCAGAGCCCCTCACTGACTCTCTTCAAGAGAAATCTTGATGAGTGGATGGGAGATCGTAGGTTTACCCCGGGGGTCACTTCTATGTCTCTGCTAGACAGAGGTTCAATAAACTAAACCTTAAAATGGGCATAGTATACTCATTTCAAGGGGTGGCAAAAGCCAAACACACTCTGGCTAGGCTTATAAATGCCCTAGGGCAGATAGCCTAGTATGAACCTATGAACCTAAGCAGAAATAAGCTTTTATTACAGGATAGTGTCTATAAATTATTTACTGCACTATTAAATGAAATTAAAAATTCAGTTTCCATAACTGCATTTTTTAACTTGGAAACACAGCCGGTGACCACCTAGGGCATTGTACAGGCCAGCGTTGTAAAGGGAACAATTTTATTTACTAACTTTATTTCAATAAGTTTTTAAAATGTGTGTTCTTCTCCACTTCTTGCCAGCCTGTACTGTAACATTCGTGCCCTCCCCCACTTCCGTAGTCGAAACATATGTAATTCATACAGCACAAAGCATGGATCCCTACTGTGTTCTTCCGTTCCCTCCCCCCTGCTTCTACGCAATCAGTCAGTGGCTATCATTACTGGCCATTATTTAAAGTACAGAATATGTGATGCTTTTGCTGTATCATATCACTGATGTCTCCGGCGACTGCTCCAATCTGGGCTGCCTCTGATAGTATAAAACTCAGATCATGCCCACCTCTCATCCCTTTCTTCATTAAAGAGATAGAGGCTGACAGATTGCCTGGACATTTTTTTTCCTGAAGACTTGTGTGAGTCACTGGCCTGAAGATTGATTCTCTTCTGCATCTCTTTACTGGCAGGCAGAGTGCGACTTTTTGAATTTTTGCTGCGTTTGCATGTTTAAGGAAAGGCAATCAAATATATGATCTCAGCTGTTCAGATTTTCACAGTACAGTCCATATTTAATTTGACCATTTCTCCAGCTCTTAAAGTGTAAGCTGCTGTAAACTGGGAAGAGGGAGGGAAGTTTCTTAGTAGTTTCCTGGAATCTGCCATGATCTGTTAGGGTCATGAGAATATCTGGATTTGTTTTGACCATTTATTTGTCTCTGGCTCTAAGTGTAAGCTGCTGTAAACCGGGAGGAGGTAGGGAGGTTGCTTGGCATTTTACTGGATTGTAAGATGATCTGTTAGGGTCGTGTGAATGTCCACATTTATAATGAGAATTTGTCTCCAGCTCTTAATAAGTGTAAGCTGTTGTAAACCGGGAGCTGGTGTGGGGGGGATTGCTCAGCATTTTATTAGATTCTATGATCTGTTAGGATCATAAGAATGTTTATTTACATGTCAACATTTGATATTGATTCATCAAGAGTGAGGTGTCTGTAGTGATTGAATTAGAAAAAAGATGTGAGGCTGAACTGAATAGTCTGTTCAAAATGGATGCAAAAATAGTATTTCTGGGTTGCTTGCAGGCATTGCACATGTAAGTAAATGAACGCAGGTTTGATAGATGTAAACCTTGTTTCTGTTTACAAGCAAATACTAGCCAAACTCATTAAATATTAATTGACAGTCTGCATTATCTCGGTGTTGTGATCATACCGAATGAAGTAGAAGAGATGTGACTGCATTTTTGTTGAAAATGCTACTTAATTTGGCCAGTTTAGTCTCTGCAACAAAGTGTGAGCAATCCCACAGTGCTTAATGACTGTGTCATGCTATCGCCATTTTGGAAATAGCCTGCATCTGGTTTGTAGGAGATTTGTGACATGCAGGCACACTGGGATAAAATAAAGCAGCAGCCGGTCTAAATATAATATATAATATTTATTTATTTATTTATATTTGTTGACCAGGAGTGTCCATTTTCAGCAGAAGCCAGGGGAGAAAAGCTCCACAGTTAAAATAAACAGACAGTGGTTACATTGGATTACATAGCGATTAATAATTTACATAGCAATTACTTACAACATATTTACAGATGAAGAACATAGTACATCAGTAGGCAACTAGAATCTTTATCTGCGAAGTACATAACAGACATTAACAAATGTTACAATAAGAAGTTCCTGCTGTATAGTAAGTACTAGGCTTATGAGCATCTGAGCTTGCTATAATCAAGGTAGTTAGTGGAGTGGAAAGAAAGGTAGTGGTTGGATGGGGTGGGTGATATTAGAGTGGGAGTTGCAAGGGCATAGCCAGCATGTTTTTAGGTGCGCTTTTAGTAAAGTTTTGAAGTGGGTGCATGATGGTATGGAGGTAATTGTGGGTGGGAGGGAGTTCCATAATTTGGCTATGGTGCAAGAGAATTGTGCTTCACCAGAAGAGTTATTGGCTTTAGTGATCTGCAAGTGATTTACTCTATGTCCTTGAAACATTCCTCACAACTGTACAGATTTTCACAGAATGTTCAGATTTTTACCTAATATTTTTTGTCTGCTTTTCATAAAATTGTGGTTTCCCAGCAAATTTGTGGCAAATCATTAAAGTTAAAAAATAATGATAGACATTTGAATTTCAGATTTCATACCCTTCAGAAAATTCATGCTAATGCAAAAGCTGTTACTCTATCAGCTTTCTATGTTTCTAAGAGCAATATTTAAAAATCGTCCCTATTTTTGGGCCTATGTCCCACTTTTTAAGCTTTGTCCAGATGTCTTGCTCTAAGAGGTTGAGAGGTATGGCCAGTGTATGAATGTTGCTGGAGAAAGCATTTCTTCCATAAAAGGTAAAGTTCATTTGGTAAGCTTCCCCTTTCCCATCAGATACAATTGCAGCAGATAAGTGAGTAAGCTAAAAATGTTGGACACATGATGCATAAACTTCTAAAAAAGGTAGTGGTTTAGAAATACCTGTTCTACAGTGGACTTTAGTTTCATGAAGTCATTACCATTCCTTTTCTTGTTAGTCTTGGTGTAGAAATAGCTGTTGTATAGCGGGCTGTTTGTTTCATGTAGCCATTACCATTCCTTTTATTGCTAGTCTTGGTGTAGAAATAGCTGTTGTATAGCGGGCTGTTTGTTTCATGTAGCCATTACCATTCCTTTTATCGCTAGTCTTGGTGTAGAAATAGCTGTTGTATAGCGGGCTGTTTGTTTCATGTAGCCATTACCATTCCTTTTATCGCTAGTCTTGGTGTAGAAATTGCTGTTGTATAGTGGGCTGTTTGTTTCATGTAGCCATTACCATTCCTTTTATCGCTAGTCTTGATGTAGAAATAGCTGTTGTATAGTGGGCTGTTTGTTTCATGTAGCCATTACCATTCCTTTTATCGCTAGTCTCGGTGTAGAAATAGCTGTTGTATAGCGGGCTGTTTGTTTCATGTAGCCATTACCATTCCTTTTATCACTAGTCTTGGTGTAGAAATAGCTGTTGTATAGCGGGCTGTTTGTTTCATGTAGCCATTACCATTCCTTTTATCGCTAGTTTTAAGTTAATCATTGCAGGCTGTGAAGTCAGTTTAATTAAAAATTGTGTGTGTATTGCAAATCACAACTTTCTTTCTAATGCAGCAATGTATATTAGCAGAAACAGTGGCTATGTACGTTGATGTAACTACATAAATCATACAAATGAAAGTTAAGCATGATAGACAACATTATTTAGTTATGCATTATAATGAAGTACCATAGTCTGTCTTTGAAAAAATCAAATAAGTCCAACTGTAGTGGTAAAGGTACATATGTACCACACGTCTGTATTTTTTATGCCCAACTAATTTAAGCCTATTAGATAAGAGCCCACTGTGTGACAACATTTAGCATTTTCCACTGTATTACTATCCATTATATTACCATTATATCAGTTTGTACAATGGATATCATAGTCTGTCCCCGGGATTCATTAAACTGAAAACACCATGTAGGAACAGTGTAACCATTTCTGCACAGAAAATAGCCGCTGAGCGATCCAGTAAACTACTGTTCTGACATGCACGAGCCTGCCTACACTATCCCTGCACGGACACAACTGCATAATGCTAATTACCTCATTTGCTGGTGAAAACCATGCAAATGAGGTGAATTAGTGATTCAGCAAGCAGGCAGGTATCCGTGCAAGAATAGTGTTAGTTGCAGAAATGTATTCAGCTACTAATCGAATACATTTCTGTAAAAATTAAAACAGAGGCATGACAGCTCAAATAAAAGCATGCATTATAATCTTTATGCATGCCAATGGCCAAATATATGGCCATTGGCATGGAAGTGTTTCATTTTCCTAAAAATAAAAGTTTTTTTTTTGGCCGATCTCGGACGTTTAAGCATAGGGCAGCAGCGCGTAAACGGGATCATGGCGAAAATAAAAAAAAATGTGAAAACACAATTTTAAGGGAAATCTGAATTTTGCCATTATAGTCTATGCATGCAGAATCAAAACAATACTGGGGAACAGTGGTTGCTAAGGGGAAAGGCTCTGGTGTAGTGCAGTAACTAGGGACTAAGGCATTGGGTTATGCAAATGAGGGGACATTTAATGAATCACAAAATCATTCTAAGTGCCAAACTGCACCTAACCATGTAGGTGCTATAACACAATCGTGTAAGCAGGAAGAGCAGCAGACATGAAAAGGGGGTGTGCCATGCATGATGTAAACACATTGGAGCTCCACTGCCCCCAGATAAGCTTAGCTAAGCACAGTTAAGCAAGGGTATGTGTCTGAGGCTGTATTGACGTATTCCATAAAATGAAGCATCTGTTCAAGTCCAGGGATGGCCATTTCTCAGCGTTTACATTAGCTAAACAGGTTTGCACAGTGCGCACTGGGTCTAAAAAAAGAAAAAAAATGGAAATAGCAGGACTGTTTACATTTTGGTAGCAGGTTTGTGCAGTGCATCTCGGGGCTTAAAAGGGGAGGAAATGGGAATGGAAAACATTAGAAAAAAGGGAAATAGCAGAATAAAAGCAATCAAGTACAAATTACATAGCTAGCAGGTGGAATGCATCATAGTCAGCCAATCATGCAGACAGCATCTGCAGCACAACAGTATAAACTATGGAAACACCTTACAGTCTATTTTTCCCCACAAACTCTGCACCATTGCTGTACACATGCGGGGGAATTTTAACTGGAAAAATGTTAGGGGCTGCCATTGCGTTGCTCCATCAGTATTTGCAAGAGGCTGAGGGCAGTGAAGAGGATAATGCTGACACACAAAGTAAAATGGATGACACACACATCACATTACCTGTAACTTACATGTATAGGCAGTGTACTGTGTGCATCCAACATAGGCGGCCCTCAAGCACCTTCCTCACAACTGCTACAGGCACAAGGTAAGTCAGTCTTCTTAACAATAAATTAATGGATTAGTATGTTTTGGTAGCATATCTATGGTAATGCTACATGCATGCAAGGGAATTGGGTGGCATACTGGGAGAGCAGCAGATAACTGACACCTATGTGGGACACCAGGAAATGTCTGGCCAAAACTGGCCTCCCCACAGTATGCAGTAGTACCCGAGGTAGCACATCCCAGTGCAGTATATGTGTGGGGCCAACTAACTGTGGGGTCATAGGTCACAGGCATGGATGTCAGTGTGGGGGTCCCATACCCACCCCTCACCCCACACAGCAAGTCAACTGTAGAAAACCTGAGAGAAATGTCTGGCAAAGGCCCACAAATGGCAGCAATGTTGAATTACCCCCTATAGACTCACACAGTGATAGTACAGCAGGTGTCACAGTTGCAGTAAGGCTATGAAGGTAAGAAGTCTGAAACTCAAATGTATGCCATTACAATCTGATCTGTGGTCTTTACTGATATGCCTCTATTCCCCAAGACAGGGAACAATAGTGTGGTAAAGGGAACCAAAATGTAAAGCAAATATCAGCACAGTCTGTGCAAATGTGTACAGCTGACAGATGTGTCCCTCCATATAGCCACAGAAATGCAATTACATGTATGTTTGCAGGGAAATAGCAGCATAGCACACATTGGCAGGGCTGTTCCAACACACATGAAAACATGCTGCATGTCCACAAAATGCAGGGGTCAATGAGCTTTGTGTATGTGTGGTTAACACTGTCATGATCTGGCCAGCATGTTATCCTAGCCGTCGTCTTTTAGTGCCCTAGGTACAGTGCTGTCTTTGACAGGCCAAGTGCAGATAACTGCAGTGCCACCTATTATGCATGTCAGTGGTACCTACTGCTCTGCCACTGACATACCCGAAGTCACAGTGCTATGTGGACTATACTACACATATAATGGACTTCTTGAAGGCTGCGTAGCCAAGGTGCTACGGCTTTTGTGAATATAGTGCTTTTTGGTACTGTTGCCAGTGGTTATTTTCAATAATTCTTCTTTTTATGCTTGCTTTTACATATAATGGACATGCCTACACAGTAGAATGTACTCTCTACCCACACCCATAAATCCCAACATCTGACAGCAAGACATCTGAACAAGGGCAGAAATAAAAGTGGAAAAAGGCACAATGATAGGCATATGTTGTAAATATCACCCTTACATACTGAGAAAGTTGGTAGGGTGAGGGGTTTGCAGTAGCGGGAATTGTCTGAAGGTTATGTAGTCTGAAACAGTAATGTCTGTCATTATTTTGTAGCATCACTCTTTTCAATTGTATGTAACTAACTTGCCATAATAACACAAGTTTACGTAGACTGGATGAAACCTCTAGCCAATCACCTGGACAATCTGCCAAAAAATGTACAGGTGAGAGGTATGGCCACAAAAGGATATGACATCTCAGGTTAGAAAGATGGCACACAAGCAGGAGATCCCCAGCCAGTATTTCACTAAGTTGTCGGACTGTTTACACAGCGTGTCATCACTCAACTGGCTGTAGCCACACTTCAAAACTGGCTTTGTTGGGCAAGAATGTACATAGCCAGTTGTGAAGTGTGGCTACAGCCAGTTGAATGATGACACGCTGTGTAAACAGTCCGACAACTTAGTGAAATAAGTTGTCGGACTGTTTACACAGCGTGTCATCACTCAACTGGCTGTAGCCACACTTCACAACTGGCTTTGTTGGGCAAGAATGTACATAGCTACCCTCATAATATTTTTTTATGCATCTAACAACTAGTATTTCTCTGGTAAAGCACTGCAATGATCTGAGGATGTCTGGCCCTAAGTAATGACACAATGCATTGCAGTGTCAGACTACAGATATGTCAGAAAAAAATGTCTGCTAAACAAACCCAGTACCGCGAGAAAAGTCCTGTGTACTCCTGAGAGGTATGGCTGTAGCATACAAAACTCAGACCAGAGTAGTCTTATCTCTGGAATGGAGTCTCACTCTAACTATAAAAGGTCACACTGGGCATGCTCCTACACTTAGAGAATAACAGGACATGTTGGAACCCACATTGGACTATATAACTGAATTGCATATATATGTCTGTGCATACAGACATCTATGTACACCTTAACTGTCTCTACACACACAAATCAGACAGGATTACCCTCAGTTAGCTGTAGGTGGCCCATATGTGATATATCTGCATCTGTTGCATGTAATACACAGACATATATCTGGGCAACAGATAACATATGACAAGATTACACACACATAGATGTGGGGAAGTCAGAGACAGACAGTGATAGCTAGGGAGACAAAGGAGGACACAGACAGTGTGAGTCACACACACGGATACCCTGAATGGTATACAGTGATGTCCTGCTGTGAACAGTGGCATACCAGTTGTAAACAGTTGCACGTGCCAGCATAAAAGCTGAACCCATTCTGTAATAGCACTGAGGTTGGGTTTATAATATTACATCACGTGTGTGTGTATGTGTGTGTGTGTGTGTGTGTGTGTGTGTGTGTGTGTGTGTGTGCATGCATCCATAGGTTTAAGTATTAAGGCACTGTTCTCACTCAGTACACTTCACATTGCCTTACTTCACAAGATCTGCTGCTGTTATTCAACTTAGATGTACCATTGCACATCAATCATCCCTATAAGTTCTGTAGTGCATGTGATAACTGTGTAATACTATAGTACAAATAACTAGATATATAGGGGTTTTGATCTCAATATTCGTGAGTGCATGTGTAACAGTTGTGTGAGGGAGTGTTTGTAGGTGAAACAGTTTTAGGCCATTCTGACCCACAACACTTCCCAGTGACCCATTTTATCAGTCCTGCTGATGTTATTCTCCTTAACAGCACCTTTGGCTAGTTGTTAGCCCAGTAAGCTCCATAGCACATGCGATAACTGTGTGACACTATAGTACAAATAATTAGATAGGCAGGGATTCTACTCTCAGATCCAGCAAATGTGTGTGTGGGTGTGTAAGTGTATATGTTTGTAGGAATAAGTATTTTGATAAGTTACCCACCCACTGCCCTACTTTATCAGTCCTGCTAACGTCATTGCCCTTATCAGCACCTTTGGCCTGTTATCAGCCCAGTAAGCTCTGTAGTGCATCTGATAACTGGATAATACTATAGTACAAATAACTAGATAGGCAGGGGCTCTACACTCAGATCTGGCAAATGTGTGGGTGGGTGTATAAGTTTGTGTGTATATGTTTGTAGGAAGATGTATTTTGATAAGTTTCCCACTCAGTGCCCTACTTTATCAGTCCTGCTGTCAGTTCCCTTATCAGCACCTTTCATCAGCTGTCAGCCCAGTAAGCTCTGTAGCTCATGCAATAACTGTGTAACAGTATAGTAAAAATAACTAGATAGGCAGGGGTTCTAATCTCAATATTGGCAATTAGTGTGTGTGTGTGTGTGTGTGTGTGTGTGTGTGTGTGTGTGTGTGTGTGTGTGTGTGTGTGTGTGCGCATGTGTCTGACTAGATAGGCAGGGGTTCTAATTGCAATACTGGCAAGTAAGTGTGTGTGTATGTGTGTGTGTGCATGTGTGTGTGTGTGTGTGTGCGTGTGTGTGCATGTGTGTGTGTGTGTGTGTGTGTGTGTGTGTGTGTGTGTGTGTGTGTGTGTGTGTGTGTGTGTACCACCCTGTATACTTCCCATCACTCAAGATACCATTTTTAGTTTTGTACCACCCTTTACATTTCCCATCACCCTAGACACCATTTTGAGGTGTATACCACCCTGTACACTTACCATCACCCTACTTTACAAGGTCTGCTGATGTCATTCACCTTAGCAGTAGCTTGGGACAAGATGAAATCATATAAGCTATGTGGCACATCTGATAACTGAATAACACTATAGTAGAAATAACTAGGTAGGTAGGGGGTTCTAGTCTCTATACTGGCAACTGTTTGTGTGTTTGGGTGAGAATCATATCCTGTGTGGGTTATATCATTTTGATGTGTGTACCATCCAAGCCTGTTTACCACCTTCTGATGACATTACTTTATATAGCGTGTTAATGGCATCTGCCTCACATGCAGCATGTTAAACTGTTGGACAGGCCATACCAGTCATCTGTACAGATGTCTATGGGATAGCCAGATGTTTGCAACCTATATGTGGTCTGTGTCCTCTAACAATGGTTATGTATGTGATATTGTTGCCAAATAGGTCACAGTTAGTGCAGTGACATACGTCAGCATCAGATATCATACCTGACTGAAACATCAGGCTGATACAATGTCTGTTACCATATCACTTGTCAAGGCGTATAGGAGCAATAGATGACTCCAGTTGCTATTTCAGGAGGGTTATCTCACCATCCATGAAGGCATTCACAACATTACATGTTGTAAGAGATAGTGAATTATGTCCCATGTATATAATCTATGTGGCACATGTCATGTGTATATAGAACTATAGTACATTAAGGTGCATATGTAGGTTTACTAATCTGTCTATGGCCAACTGTGTTTGTGTTACTGTATGCAGATCCCCTGTGTCTGTCTTTACTGTGTTTATGTGAAGGATGTACTATTTTGTCTCCCTGTTCCACCCTGTGGAATTAGTAATACATACCACAAACCTGTCATACGCAATACCATGCATGCCCTCACCAACTACATCAGGGTTGAGTGTATGGGAAAGAAATGGCAGGGGAAACAGGTGCTGACAGGTGAATCTGTTGCAGTCAGTCTAATGGCTAAGCTTGTGAGGGACCTACTGACATTACTTCAGTAACCTGTTCTGTATGTATGAGCCTGTGGTACTACACAATGCCGAGGTGACATGTCTGACGGCTACCTGTCTGTGACAAGGGGAATGTATGCAAGGTCACACTATCTGACAACAGTGTCCCTCACAAACTGTTGCATGCATACACACCTAGTAAACATACATATAAAGTTGTACCTTGGCTATGAAATGGTCAGTGTATTTCCACTCTGCCATACTCCATGTTGGTAATGTCTGCAGGGCCACAGCTTGCAGAGACACAGACACCTGGAACACAAACAGAATAAAGTATGTCAGACTACATTCAGACAGTGGTACTAGCAGAAATAATGTATCATGGATAATAAGATACATACACCTTTATGCATACCCATAACAAAGGCAAGCTGACAGCACCTTACATCGTATTACATAGCTACACTGTACTATATTCACCCTGTGCATCAGACCCATATTAGCATGTCCCTGCATTGATGGTATGGATAACAGGGATGTGACACAGGTATCATCATATGCACAGAGTGTGGTACGGGTTTGCCAGAGGCCTAAACTGGGCCATAAGATTGACATCATGTTTGTGTTTTTGGAGGGGAATCAGAGGTACTGTGTGTGTGTCTGGAGATGACCTGTCTGTGATACAGATGTGTGTGTGTATGTTTGCACACAGTCACACCATGTGGCTGCCCTACACAAGGGCATGTTGGACAGCTGTGGACCGTATATAACAGGGTTCCAGTTCGCTGTCTCTAGCAATGGACACAGGAACTGGTCCTACCAGGGATCTCACTGCACCACCAGGCCCAAGGTCAGATGCAGTACTGCTTCCTGATGGTGACTGCTGTATGCTGGATCCATGTCCCTGATGGAACCATCCAGGACCATGTGCCTATGGCCTGCTCTGTTTTGATGTGGACAGCAACCCCCATCTGGTAGTGCTAGTGTCACTGCCACTACAGCAGTGTGAAGCTGCATAGCCCCATTAGACTCTCAACTGATGTTGATGCTGACCTACATCCACGTGGCCAACGCCCATCTCCCACCACACACTCTAGCACAGACATGCCACAGTCGAGGATTGCCAGGGGCTCATCCCACCATCTATTCATGACCTCAGTATGTTGGTGTGTGGCCTTAACAAAGTCATGTATATTGCCATGTAAATCAGGAAAAGTTACATCCAACACCCTGAGTATTTGTCAGGTGCTGCATTCACTACATACCTGTGCATACATGACAGCCTGAAACATACATCTGATGACATCTGCTGTGGCACTTGTGACAGTGGCTTGATGAAAAGCAGTTTTCCTGTGAACACCCCTATCCATTCCCCTGTGTGGGACCTTGCCTGCACTCTGGCTATGGCCACTGTCTACATGCACACCTGCCATAGTCACTACACTAGCCTGTTCCATGTCACCACCTGCCAACTGTCCATCATCTCTGGCTGCTAGAGACAAGACATGTGTGGGCATTGTGACTGTGTGTGGGGACATTGTGGATAATGGTGGGATGCCAAACAATGGCACAGATTCAACCCCTGATAACGCCACCTGTGCCTATGGCCATCATCATTGTCAGAGTCTGCAGAGACACTGACATCAGATTTTGAGCAGGAGGGACCACGACCACCATGTCCACGTGTGGAGAGAAGACAACATGTGTAAATTAATACCTGCACTATACATTTTGCTGACACACACACACACACACACACACACACACACACACACACACACACACACACACACACACACACACATACAGGTGATGTAGCAGACAGGCATTACACAGACCTCACAATAGCCAACTGGTGACATTCACAACACAGTCAGACCACTACATACACACCCTGGACAGGCCCTCAACATCATGCAGTGCAACCCTTTTCACTTAATGTTACTACTTATATACCACTGTGATACATGGGTAGCGTTAGTAGGTGATGGGCCTTCAAGATGCACACACTGCACCCATGTACAAATAATTGCAGCTCACCTGTATAGCACAGTGGCAACTCCTACAGAACATACCTCTCAACTGTGCAGACTGTTGCTGAATGCCTACATGTGAAACTCATATTTCTGGTCTGTTCATCATAACTCCTGTGTTTATCTGACACATTACTGGGATAATTTGAGGACTGGTGTCACTAATTAATGACATATTTTCAGTTTCACACTTTAAAACTCGCAGTACATGTATGTTACAACAGAACCAGTTACACTAACAACCTTCTAAGCTTACAGTGGCTATTATAGGTTCATAGGTTCATAGATTGGTACTATGCTATCTGCCTGAAGGCATTTATAAGCCTAGCCAGAATGTGTTGGCTTTCGCCTCCCCCTTTTATTAGCTCCCTGTGCCTCTGTCCAGCAGAGCCACTGAAGTGATCCCTGAGGTAAACTTTCTGTCTCCCATCCACTCACCAAGGTTTCTTTTGAAGAGTGTTAGTGAGGAGCTCTGCCTAATGTAGATTGGGATCTTGTTCCAAAGCATGGAAAGTCTCTGAGACAGGAATCTATCCCACCAGCACATTCTATTTATTGTTATGGTGAGGTTTAGATCCCTAGAGCATGTAGCTCGAGGGGATAAGGTTTTCTTTAGGTGGAGCATGTCCATCAATTCTGGGATGGACACGGCATTGTATGTCAGGCAGAGATCACTTCTGAGGCAGTATGCAAGCGAGTACAACTGGAGTTTCTTCAGTTGAGCTGCATAGGGCATCTGTTTGATGCCAGTAATCCTCTTGGTGAGGTACTTAGGTTCATAGGTTCATAGGTTTATACTAGGCTATCTACCACAAGGCATTTATAAGCCTAGCCCGAATTTTTGTGGCTTACACCACCCCTTATATGAAAAAATACTGTACCCATTAGTTTGTTGTGCCTCTGTCCAGCAGTGACACAGAGATGATTCCCGGGGTAAACCTACAATCTCCCATCCACAGGTCAAGATTTCTCTTGAACAGAGCCAGCGAGGTGCTCTGCCTCACATGGACCGGGACTCTATTCCACAGCATAGGGAGTCTCTGAGTGATAAATCTATCCCTCCAGCACGTCCTGTTTATATCCGTACTAAGGTTTAAGTCACTTGCTCTAGTGGTTTTGGTGGATTTGGATTTTTTGAGGTGGAGCATGTCCATTAATTCTGGGTTGGACATGGCCTTGTATGTCAGGCACATGTCACCTCTGAGCAGACGGTATGCGACTGAATAGAGCTGGAGTTTCTTCAATCTGGCAGCATATGACAGATTTTGGAGTCCCTTTATCCTTTTGGTGAGAAAACTTTTGGGGTCTCTCCAATTGCTGCAGATGTCGGGCGAGATACATCCCGAATGGGGCATTGTACTCAATCATTGGTCTGATAAGTGAAGAGTACAGGGGAACAATGACCTCACTAGATCTGGATGTGAATCCCTTCATGATCAGGTGGGCAATGTAGAAGGTCTTTCTAACCACTTTAGCAATGTGAGTGTCAAAAGAAAGGCCACTGTCAACCTGGATCCCCAGGTCCCTGATAACCTCTTCTGTGCTTAGTGGATTGCCACCTATATGGTAGCTTGGGGTTACCTTGTTTTTCCCAAAGGGTATGACTATACATTTTTTGGCGTTTAACTTCAGGCCATGGCTCTGGCACCAGCTATCTGTTTCTGTGAGTCCCTTCTGAAGGATATCCGTGTCCGATGCACTTTCCACTATGGCGCCCAGTTTGCAGTCGCCTGCAAACTTTGTCAGCCAAAGTCCTCCCATGTTGGCCTGTACTTCTGAGAAGTAGATGCTGAACAATAGGGGGCCAAGGACCGAGCCCTGTGGGACACCACTTGTGACCGGCTTGGAGTCTGACATAGCGCCAGCAACTCTAACCCTGTGGGTTCTGTCCTTAAGCCAGTTTGCAACCCATCTTGTGACATATGGGTTTACATTTAAGCTGGTGAGTTTTTCTACAATACCCGAGTGGGGTATTGTGTCGAAAGCCTTTGCAAGGTCAAGGTAGGCTGTATGGACTGCCTTTCCCTCATCAATGGCCTTGGTGACTGTTTTGAAGAAGTCGACCAAGTTCAAAAAGCATGATCTTCCCTTGACAAAGCCAAACTGGGTTGGGTCCAATGTCTGCAAGTCCCCTATATCTTTGTTTATGAGCTCCATTATGATCCTCTCCATAGCTTTGCAGACTAGACTTGTTAAGCTTATGGGGCGGTAATTACCAGGGTCAGTAGAGGCACCGCCTTTGTGGAGTGGGACCACAGTAACCGTACGTCACTCCTTGGGCACGTATCCTGTGGTAAGGCTGAGATTAAACAGCTGCCTTATGTGCGGGTTTAATTCCTCATTTAGCTCGTGTAGCACACAGCCAGGGACACCATCCGGTCCCATTGATGCTGTGTTTTTAGCTTTAGAGAGAGCAGCTTTCACCTGTGCATTTGAGATGTCTGGGAGGCTACACTCCACTGGGATAGTTATCTCTCCTTAGGGGGGGGGGTGAAGTTTGCACTGAACCTGTCTGCCAGTATGTTGGCAATGTCTGTGGGTTCAGTGATTTTTGTATCATTTTGGACTAATTCTGAGCATATCTGGGAGTTTCCACCCAGGTTCCTAACATAGCTGAAAAAGGCCTTATGATTGTCCTTTGAATCCATGGCAATTTTTCTCTCAAAATTGGCCTTAGTTGATTTTATGAGTGCTCGTATTTTTTTACTAATAATGATCAGGGGTGACATCCCTTTTATGGATTTTGTTCTATCATGTAATAGCTTTCTCCTCTTATTGTAAAGTTTGTTAATGGCTGGGGTCCACCAGACTGGACGCTTGCCCTTTGTGGAAAGAGTCTTGGTTTTATTTGGGATTGCCTGATCCATGCAGTCCTGGAGGTGTTCATAGAAGGCATTTGTAAGGGCTTCCACAGCTTGGGTTGTGGTTTCCACTGTCTCAGGGGCCTTGAAGGATACCACACCAGTCTTGAGTAGTGTGAAGTTTGCTTTAGAGAAGTTCTTCACTGTGGTCTTTTTTGTTTGGGGGGGGGGCGGGATGTGGATTTCCAGTGAGATTAGTTTATGATCAGATCTCACCAATGAGGGATATACTTCTGGTGTGGAGCATTTTGTCCCCATGTTTGTGATAATGAGATCTAGTATATTTTCTCCTCTCGTGGGAACAGTGACTAGCTGTTCCATGGCATTTGAATTTATGAACTCCAAGAACCGTTGGGCTAGAAAGTTAGGGCTTGAGTAATGTTCCCAGTCTATATTCGGATAGTTGAAGTCACCCAATATGATGGTGTTTGGAGATACATTTATACCCTCCAGTGTCTTCAGGAAGGCTGTGTGGGGTTCCTGAGTTTGAGAGGGTGGCCTATAGCATGCTACAATTTGTAGAGCAGTTTTTCCTATGGTTATTTGCACCTGGATGGTTTCCGAAGCTTCGTGCGTTGCCACCAACCTGGAGGTGTGGGTATCCTTTATGAATATGGATACACCCCTCCTTTTGTGGTGTGGTCCAGGTTTTGGGGCCGGAATGCATGATATGAGGTAAAACCTAATAGTGCCGGGGTGCTCTCAGGAGCCTTGAACCAGGTTTCAGTTACAGCACAGACATTGATGTTCTCCATACTGAGAAGGGCCTCGAGTGCGTGAGTTTTGAGATTTACTTCTGTGGTCTTTCCAGCTGTTGCAGGTGTCTTGTAAGGTACATCCCAAATGGGGCGTTGTACTCTATGATGGGTCTGATGAGTGATGAGTAGAGGGGCACAATGACCTCTTTTGATCTGGATGCGAACCCTTTTGTGGTTAGGTGGGCCACATAGAAGGATTTTCTAACCACTTTGGCAATGTGATTATCAAAAGTGAGATTACTATCTACTTGGGTCCCCAGATCCCTTATTACGTCTTACGTATTTAGGGGACTACCACCTATGTGGTAGTTTGTGGGTACTTTGTTTTTTCCAAAGGAGATGACTATGTACTTTTTGGCATCTGTTTCAGTGTAGATACCCCTGTTAACATGCCAGGTTTGTCTGATATATATAGCATGAGACCACAAAAATCATATGATAATATTTCCCACCTTTAATGTGACCTATAACCTGCACAATTCAATTTAAGAACAAACACATCAGTTAGGGGTAACATGGAGAAATTGAAATACATACAATAGGCTGGTTGCATGACTGTGCACACCCTTAAACTAATACTTTGTGAAAGCACCTTTTAATTTCATAACAGCAGTCAGTCCTCTTGGGAAGGTGTGCATCAGCATGGTACATCTCGACTTAGCAATATTTGTACACTCTCCCTTGCAAAAGCCCTCCAACTGTATCAGATTGTGAGGGCATCTGTTCTGCACAGCCCTTTTCATTCTTTTTTGTATTTTGATGCATGGTTTTGGTCATTTTCATGTGGAAAGGTGTAATTCTTTTCCATCCACAGCTTTCAAGCAGACACATGAAGATTTTGGGCCAAAAGAGACTGGTATTTGGAACTGTTCCTAATCCTCTCCACCTTGACTAAAGGTCCACTTCCAGCTTATGAACAGCAACCCCAAAGCAGGACACTGCCATCACCATTCTTCACCATGGGGATGGTATTCTTTTGGTTAATCACAATGTTGTTATTGTGTCAAGCAAACCTTTTGGTATTGTGGCCAAAAAAGTGGAACTTTGGTCTCATTACACCATAACACATTTCCCAACATACTTTTGGGAGACCTGATGTATTTTTCTTGAGAAATTTACCAGACCTGGATGTTGCTCTGTGTGAGAAAAAGCTTCCATCTTCCAACCCCACCCCATAGGCCAGACACGTGGAGAATAAGGGAGATTGTTGTCATATGTAGTACACAACCGGTTCTTGCTAGAGATTTCTGCAACTCCTGTAGTACTGCTGTAGGTCTCCTGGTAATCTGCCTTACAAGTTTGGGTCTTGTTTTTTCCACACATTTGAAGGGATGCCCAGTTCTTTGCGATGTCACTGTTGCCCCATATTTTCACCACCATTTGATGACTGTCTTCACTTTGTTCCATGGTATATGCAATGCTGTGGAAATGTGTGTGTATCCTTCTCTGAGCTGATACCTTTCACAAATGAGATCCCTTTTCTGCTTCATAAGCTGTATGTGAACTATAAGCAAAGCAAGATACAACTAATAAAACCAAGCCAACAGCTCCAAGTATGTTCCAAGTTTAATAAAATAAAGTAAAGTAAAACTAAGGTAAGCGCTTTCAGCTGTAACACCAGCCTTCATCAGAGAAGTAACGCCACAATACATTCCCTTATATACAAACTACACTATTACTTAATTAATCAATTAAATTATTAACATATTAAACAATTAAAATGCATCATTAAAGCCATTTATCTATTGTATGACTTCATTTTAAAAACAATAGTAATAGAAATTGCTTCTCTCAACCCTGGGAATTTTCCAGCATTTAAATAAGTTTGCCACCAGTATTCTCTGGTTTCTAATGTAATTTTTTCATGGACCTCCCCTAGGACCTACTTTTACTTGTTCCAAAACAACAAACCAAAGCTATGCCCTTGTTTTTTTCTGTGTGTTTGTAAACTGCATTAGTGTTCTCTTATTTACTAATATCATAGAGATGCTCATATATGCGCTGTTTGATTTTCCATTCAGTTTTTCCTTTGTAATAAGAAGAGCAATCTAGGCACTTAACTGCATATACAACTCCCTTAGTATTACAACTAAAATAATCTGGAATTTAAATAGTCATTCCACCCAACATAATTTCCCCACATTCCAGAATATTAACACACTGACTGCACATATTGCACTTTCTCATTTTACCCTTTACCTTGTTACCAGGATGAGAATTAATATTACACCAGCATTTTAAATTATTATCTCTCTTATATACAATATTAGGGCAATCTCCCAAAACAGTATTTAATTCTTTGTCTCCCATAATATGAGACCAGTTTTTACACATAATGTGAAAAATATCATTGCTATCGCCCGTATAAGTTGAAATAAACTTAATCTCTCCCTTGAACTACTAATCAGGTCCATATTGGTGTTATAAGATGGCACATTGTTATCATTATGCAAATTCAAAGGGGTCACATTATCACTGACACTACCCCCTCCCTCATAGTCATATGCTACACCCATAGCATATCTCAATAAAGGCACATATATGCCACGCAGTCTTTTGTCGACCACCTCTTTAGTTATTTTATCAATAAAATATTCTGGATAGTCTCTGTTATGAAACATTCTCCCTATAAACCTACATTCCTCCTTGAAATCATCCACATCTGTCAACATCCTGGCTACTTATAACATCTGGCCCTTTATGACTGTTTTCTTTACATGATGTAGGTGATTGCTGGAAAAATGCAAAAATTTATTAGAGTATGTTTTCTTCCTGAATATATTAGACTTTAGATATCTCTGTTCATGATCTTTACAAATTAGCACATCTAAGTAGGAAATTTGTTCCATTCCAATTTCATGTCAGAAGACCAAAAAAGTCAGTACTCTGATTTATAAACTGTATAAATTCTGTTATTTTCTCCATGGGACCATTCAGAATGAAAAATAAATCATCCAAAAAACGTGCGCATAACTTAACATAAGCCCTATATTCAGAAGGGAACAAGTATATTTCTTCCCAGACAGCCATGACTACATTAGCATATAAGCGGCCCACATGGGACCCCACTGCTACTCCTTTAACTTGTTTAAAGTGATCACCGTCATGAAAAATGTAATTATTAATTAAACAATTTCCAACAAATGTGACAAAGTATTGATATTCTGTTGACCAACTGGGACCAAATCAGTAAAAAATTCCATAAACCATTCAATTCCTAGTTGCTGTGGGATACATGTAAATGAATCTTTGACATCTACCATGATGAATACTAATTCATCAATTCCCATCATAGATGCCCCCACATAATTAACTTTTGTTAGAAAATCCCATGAATCATGACATAAATAATTTAAGCTAAATATTTTTTCTTTCTACTGTGTATCAACATATTCAGCTATAAAATATGTCTTGGAACAACCTGCATCCACTATAGGACATAATAGAGGATTATTTAAATCCTTGTGTATTTTTGGTGTTCCAAATATTGTCGCCACCTTTGAGTTTTCCACATACATATATTTGTAAACTTCACTAGTTATTTGGTCCTGTGTCAACATGATTTCCAAAAAATAATCTATTCTTGAATAAGAAATATTAATCTCATTCAAAGAGGCTTCCACATATGCACCCTCATATACAACCTGTAGTGTCAGTTGATTATGATCAATTGCATTCATCACAACTAAACCTCCGCTCTTATCAAGCTGCATAAAATGGAGGTCACCTCTACTTCTTAAATCATCCAACATTTTCTTTTGTGTTACATCTAAGTTACCATTTTCTAATGTTAGTTTTTGTTTTAATAAATGCCCAAAGTCAAGCTCACACATTTCTTCATAAATCTCAACACTGGATGTAAACTAGGGTTAAAAGTACTTGATATATGATATGGATTAATAGCAGGTGTAGGTGTCTCCTGAAACAACAAACCCAAAGTTCATTTTCCTAGTATATAGCTTTAAATCAGTTATTAAGCCAGTAACTTTCGTTCATCTGTTTGGCACAAATGTCAAACCTTTACAGAAAATATATGCATATTCACTGCCAAAGTCAAATGTGCTATAATTATAAATTTTAAAGTCCCCAGCTTCATTTGTAACAAGTTGGTAAGTTACATTTCCAGTCTGTTCACCTACCAGCTCTAATAAAAGTTCCTCCATGAAAAGGAAGCTGTTCTCTGTTTGTTCCTGTTGTATGGAGCCGCTGCTGCATTCCCCCATTTGGGGTAGTTCGTATTTTTGTTCCAAAGTCATTCTAATCTCCATAGCTGATCATCTTCTAAAGGGGCAGACTATTGATTTTCAGATAATCCATTTACATTCACAGCAGCACCTTCATTTTCAACATGAACACCTTTGGATGCTTTTTCCTCCATGCTAGACTGACCATGTGGTGGTTTAGGGTATGCCCTACCTTTGGAATAATCCAACTGGTCTTTTTGAAGCTTACGGGTTTTTCTTTTTGACCCCAGTTTACTGTAATTATCAACTTGGGTAAAAATCTCCTTGTATTGAGTTTGGCAGGCAGTAAATGCATTATCCAGCTTAATTTTATTGTCTAAAGCAATAATTTGTTGATTTAACTCTTCCATTTTGAATGAGTTATGTTTAGTTAACACTTCCAGGAGTTTGCACCCCTGCCGATCAAACAGTTGGATTAGCTCTCTATGTAGTGTACTGTTCTCCAACAAGCCTGTTGGATACTTCCAGTACCGCAAACCCTTCGGTATATGCTTTCATTTAATACATTCACTAAAGTACACGTTTTCCTGCATTAGTTTCCTATACTGCCATACCATTTTCATGAAAATCATCTAGCATATTACTAATGGTAGGTAATTTGTTAGCCATATGTCTTACCCCACCATCAGTCTGATTCAGCCATTGCTGTAAGCCCAAGTTAAAATCAACAGTTCCAATATTCAATTAGAAGTTATATTACCAGGACATTGTTGGTACTGCTCCTGTCCTGGTGAAATAATTTCCAGGCTTTCTTCACTGTCTGTTATTTGCCTTACAGTCTGTTGAGTTAACATCCCATTACCGACAACAGTATTTCTACTCATTTGTTGGCTCAACTGGGTTAAGTTAACAACAGATTGTTTCAATAAATCAAACTCCATTCTGGTTACACCTGGAACCGCATCCTGTGAGCTGCCAGTAGCCATACTATAAGCAAAACAAGATACAACTAATAAAACCAAGATAACAGTTCCAAGTTTAATAAAATAAAGTAAAGTAAAACCAAGTTAAGCACTTTCGGCTGAAACACCAGCTGTCGTTAGACAAGTAACACCACAATACATTCCCTTATATACAAACTACACTATTACTTAATTAATTAGTTACATTATTAACATATTAAACAATTAAATGCACAATTAAAACCATTTATCTACTGTATGTCTTCATTTTAAAAACACTAGTAATAGAAATTGTTTCATTCAACCCTGGGAGTTTTCTAGAATTTAAATAAGTTTGACACCAGTATTACATAGGAAAAACTGAACGGAAAATTAAACAGTGCATATATGAGCATCTCATTGATATTAGTAAATCAAAGAACACTAATGAACTTTACAAACACATAGAAAAAAACAAGGGCATATCTTTGGTTTGTTGTTTTGGAACAAGTAAAAGTAGGTCCTAGGGGAGGTCCATGAAAAATTACATTAGAGACCAGAGAATACTGGTGGCAAACTTATTTAAATGCTAGAAAACTCCCATGGTTGAATGAAAATTTCCATTACTAGTGTTTTAAAAATGAAGTCATACAACAGATAAATGGTTTTAATGATGCATCATTTTAATTGTTTAATATGTTAATAATTTAATTGATTAATTAAGTAATAGTGTAGTTTGTATATAAGGGACTGTATTGTGGTGTTACTTGTCTGATGAAGGCTGGTGTTACAGCCGAAAGCGCCTACCTTGGTTTTACTTCACTTTATTTTATTAAACTTGGAACGTACTTAGAGCTGTTGTCTTGGTTTTATTAGTTGTATCTTGTTTTGCTTATAGTATGGCTACTGGCATCTCACAGGATGTGGTTCCAGGTGTAACCAGAATGGAGTTTGATTTATTGCAACAATCTGTTAACTTAACCAAGTTGATCCAACAATAGAGTAGAAATACTGTTGTCGGTAATGGAATGCTAACTCAACAGACTGTGAGGCAAATAACAGACAGTGAAGAAAGCCTGGAAATTATTTCACCAGGACAGGAGCAGTACCAACAATGTCCTGGTAATATAACTTCTAATTGAATATTGGAACTGTTGATTTTAACTTGGACTTACAGCAATGGCTGAATTAGACTGATGGTGGGGTAAGACATATGGCTAACAATTTACCTACCATTAGTAATATGCTAGATGATTTTCATGAAATGGTATGGCAGTATAGGAAACTAATGCATGAAAATGTGTACTTTAGTGAATGTATCAAATGAAAGCAAATACAGAAGGGTCTGCGGTATTGGAAGTATCCGACAGGCTTGTTGGAGAACAGTACACTACATAGAGAGCTAATCCAAATATTTGATTGGCAGGGGTGCAAACTCCTCGAAGTGTTAGCTAAACATAACTCTTTCAAAATAGAAGAGTTAAATCAACAAATTATCGCTTTAGACAATAACATTTAAGCAGGATAATGCATTTACTGCCTGCCAAACTCAATACCAAGAGATTTTTACCCAAGTTGATAAATTACTTTAAATTGGTGTCAGAAAGAAAAACCCGTAAGCTGCAAAGAGACCAGTTGGACTATTCCAAAGGTAGGGGCATATCCTAAACGAACACGTGGTCAGTCTAGCAGGGAGGAAGAAGCATCTGAAGGCATTCTTGGTGAAAATGAAGATGCTGCTGTGAATGTAAATAGATTATCTGAAAATCAACAGTATACCCCTTTAGAAGACTTTCAGCTACGGAAATCGGAATGACTTTGGAACAAAAATACGAACTACCCCAAATGGGGGAATGCAGCAGCTGCTCCACACAACAGGAACAAACAGAGAACAGCTTCCTTTTAATTGAAGAACTTTTGTTAGAGCTGGTAGGTGAACAGACTGGAAATGTAACTTACCAACTTGTTACAAATGAAGCTGGGGAATTTAAAATGTATAATTATAGCTCATTTGACTTTGGCAGTGAATATGCAGATATTTTCTCTAAAGGTTTGACATTTGTGCCAAACAGACGAGCAAAAGTTACTGACTTAATAACTGATTTAAAGCTATATACTAGGAAAATGAACTTGGGTTTGTTGTTTCAGGGGACACCTACACCTGCTATTAATCCATATCATATACCAAGTACTTTTAACCCTAGTTTACATCCATTGTTGAGACTTTTTGAAGAAATGTGTGAGCTTGACTTTGGGCATTTATTAAAACTAAAACTAACATAAGAAAATGGTAAGTTAAATGTAACACAAAAAAAAATGTTGGATGATTTAAGAAGTAGAGGTGACCTCCATTTTATGCAGCCCAATAAGGGCGGAGGTTTAGTTGTGATGAATGTAATTGATTATAATCAACTGATGCTACGGGTTTTATATGAGGATGCATATGTGGAAGCCTCATTGAATGAGATTAATATTTCTTACTCAAGAATAGATTTTTTTTTGGAAGACATGTTGACACAGGACCAAATAACTAGTGAAGTTTACAAATATATGTATGTGGAAAACCCTAAGGTGGTGACAATATTTGGAAAACCAAAAATACACAAGGATTTAAATAATCCTCCATTGCATCCTATAGTGGATGCAAGTTGTTCCAAGACATATTTTATAGCTAAATATGTTGATACACAGTAGAAAGAAAAAATATTTAGCTTAAATTATTTATGTCATGATTCGTGGGATTTTCTAACAAAAGTTAATAATGTGGGGGCATCTATGATGGGAATTGATGATTTAGTTTTCATCACGGTAGATGTCAAAGATTTATTTACATGTATCCAACAGCAACTAGGAATTTAATGTTTTATGGAATTTTTTACTGATTTGGTCCCAGTTGGTCAAAAGAATATCAATACTTTGTCAAATTTGTTGGAAATTGTGTTAACTAATAATTATATTTTTCATGATGGTCATTACTTTAAACAAGTTAAAGGAGTAGCAATGAGGTCCCCTGTGGGCCCCTTATATGCTATTGTAGTTATGGCTGTCTGGGAAGAAAGTTACCTGTTCCCTTCTGAATATATGGCTTATGTTAAGTTATACACACGTTTTCTGGAGGATTTATTTTTCATTTGGAATGGTCCACTGGAGAAAATAATAGAATTTATACAGTTTATAAATATGAGTACTGACTTTTTTGGTCTTTTCACATGAAATTGGAATTGAACAAATTTCCTATTTAGATGTGTTAATTTGTAAAGATCATGAACAGAGAAATCTAAAGTCTAATATATTCAGAAAGAAAGCAAACTGTAATACATTTTTGCATTTTTTAACAATCACCTACATCATGGGAAAAGCAGTCATAAAGGGCCAGATGGTACGAGCATCCAGGATGGTGACAGATATGGATGATTTGAAGGAGGACTGTAGGTTTATAGGGAGAATGTTTCATAATAGAGACTATCCAGAATATTTTATTGATAAAATAACTAAAGAGGTGGTTGACAAAACACTGCGTGGCATATATATGCCTTTATTGAGATATGGTATGGATGTAGCATATGACTATGAGGGAGGGGGTTGTATCAGTGATAATGTGACCTCTTTAAATTTGCATAATGATAACAATGTGCCATCTTATAACACCAATATGGACCTGATTAGTGGTTCAAGGTAGAGATTAAGTTTTATTTCAACTTGTACGAGCGATAGTGATGATATTTTTCACATTATGTGTAAAAATTGGTCTTATTATGGGAAACAAAGAATTAAATACTGTCTTGGGAGATTGCCCTAATATTGTATATAAGAGAGATAATAATTTAAAAGGCTGGTGTAATATTAATTCTCATCCTGGTAACAAGGTAAAGGGTAAAATGAGAAAGTGCAATATATGCAGTCAGTGTGTTAATATTCTGGAATGTGATAAAATTATGTTGGGTGGAATGACTATTTAAATTCCATGTTATTTTAATTGTAAAACTAAGGGAGTTGCATATGCAGTTAAGTGCCTAGATTGTTCTTCTTATTACAAATGAAAAACTGAATGGAAAATCAAACAGCGCCTATATGAGCATCTCTATGATATTAGTAAATCAGAGAACACTAATGCACTTTACAAGCACAGAGAAAAAAACAAGGGCATAGCTTTGGTTTGTTGTTTTGGAACAAGTAAAAGTAGATCCTAGGGGAGGTCCATGAAAAATTACATTAGAGACCAGAGAATACTGGTGGCAAACTTATTTAAATGCTGGAAAACCCCCAGGCTTGAATGAAACAATTTCTATTACTAGTGTTTTTAAAATTAAGTAATACAATAGATAAATGGTTTTAATGATGCATTGTAATTGTTTGATATGTTAATGTAATTGATTAATTAAGTAATAGTGTAGTTTGTATATAAGGGAATGTATTGTAGTGTTACTTGTCTGATGAAGGCTGGTGTTACAGCCGAAAGTGCTTACCTTGGTTTTACTTTACTTTATTTTATTAAACTTGGAACATAATTGGAGCTGTTGGCTTTGTTTTATTTGTATGTGAACTATGACTGTTGCTGTAGCAGTCAACTGAGTAAATGCTAGGATAATTCTGGTAGGGCAGCTAACCATTATTTGCTGTTAATCAAAGAGTCTTTGTAATTGATGGCAGCTGTGTATCCAAGAAGACGTAATGCTGTAATTATATCAAAAGCTGCTTCAACACAGTATTAGCTTCAGCCTGTGCACATGTATGCATCTAGCTTCTTGCACGTTTTTTATGTGTCATAATTGTTCCCAATAACAGATTTGTTTGTTTTACAATTGAATTATACAGGTTATAGGTCACATGAAAGGTTTGAAGGGTTTGGAATGTTTTATTGTGCTGTCATTGTTGTATATCACAAATACCTAAATTCTAACAGATGTGTGCATACACCATTTATTTTCACCTTGTAACACTAATTTATAAAATATGTCACTAGTTTTGAGCCTTTGTCCCCACATGCTATCAGTCTTTGTCCAGATTTCTTGCAATGACTGGTTGTGAGGTATGCTACTGGTATGTGACATCTCCTGCAAATAGGCCCCTGTGATGACCACTGTGATGCAATGCAGTTAACCCCACCACAAGTGAACATGCAGATATTGCAAAATGGTTGAGAGTAACAATTGTGTGCATTGTCACATACATGACCTTAACATGCCTGGGGTACTGGTGAGCCACAACAGAAAAATCCTATACTCACCCACTTTAGGCTGCTGTCCCACATCCAGACCAGAGGTACCTATGTAGTTGAGGGGGAGGGGTATTGTCAGCATACTCACATTTGGCAATTGTACAAAGTGAATGCTACTTTTCTCCACATGTACAGTACAAGCTCTGATAGTACACAATTTGCTGTTCTTCACCATAGATGTACACTTATGTGCATTACTAAATCCCACCCACAAATGTCTTGATTAAATTGATGTGCACTGTGGCCTTACCTAGATGCTCCTTGCCTGCTGTCTGGGGGCCACCCACCTTCATGACTTGTATTTCTTGTGTTGGCTGTTGTGTGGGGGTCGTCCCAAACTTGACAAGGAGCTCCTCTGTTGCCGTAAGTGGGTCCTGTGTGGTTGGACCCTCACCTGTGCAGTACGTTCCCTGGCCATGGCAGCAGCCCTTTTCTGGGCATGATGTATGAGGTCACTTGCCTGATACCTGACCTGATCATATGTATGGCCATGGTGGCTTGAGGTGTTAACTCTTTGGACAAGGTCTTCCCACAGGGTGGTCTACTCCCGCAGATTTTGATGGCTACTGCAGAACATCACCCCATGGTGCTGGATTATGGCATTGGTAATTGCTGCATTTTCATCTGCAGTATATGCTGGCTGATGCTGCATGCCACCTGGAAGACATAAACAGCGAAACACATCACAGAACCTCAGACATTGCCCAGTGTTATTTACAGAGCCAGCACATCAACATTGCCTATCATTAGCCGCCACTTACAACCACATCATACCCCTGTCATCTATCAACACACTATGAACCTGCATTGCACTCCTCATCCTGATGTGTCATATTTCCCCCAATGAGGGCCAGTTCATTGCATAAACCACCATTCATCATTCATGTTTGTATAGAGGGATGACAGTGGCCATCCTCTTTGCAGATGGGATGTCAATGGTGCTCAGGCTTTGCTTGCATATAGTGTGTAATGGAGCTGGAAGCATATGCCTGAGTTTATGTAGGATGCAGACAGGAATATTATCAGGTTCCATGGAGACTTGCTTTTGTTGACTTTGATTAGGCAGTATGCACCTGCTCCCTGATGATGAGGGGAGGGGTGTGGGTGCTGTGCATATCCACCTCTACTGATGGTGAGCCGGGGGGGGGGGTGTTTGCCCTAAACTTGTCAGCAGCAGGTTGGTTATAGCTATGGTGATTGTGTGTGTGTGTGTGTGTGTGTGTGTGTGTGTGTGTGTGTGTGTGTGTGTGTGTGTGTGTGTGTGTGTGTGTGTGAGTGTATGTTGTGTGATTGACCACCATTACAGAGTGGGTTGGGTTGTTGCTTCTGAGATTGCAGACATATGTGAAGATGGCCTTGCGATTGCCCTTCGTGGATGTGTCCAATTTGTACTTATAGTAAACCTTACAGTAATCCACCTGTGACCTTATATGCTCATTCAGACATAGGGTGACTTGTTGCCAAGTTGGTGCCTACTTCTACTTTGCCCTGTACAGCCAATATAGCAACCAGTTATGTGGTTTGTGTATTGCTGCTTTCCAGCAATTGAGATTACTCTACCTTGGGTGAGGTAGGTTTTACAAGTAAGGTATTGCTGAGTCCATGCAGCTATGTAGGTGGTCATATAGCTGTTTGTAGTAGGCATGGGCACAAGGTCATAACACAGTTGGACACCTCTCCAGTTTCAATCTGATAATCATGCTTATTTTAGTACCCATGTCTGTATCGAGGGGGCAATGCAACAACCAGTAGCTGTAGAAATCTAACTCTGTTGGATGCACAGAAACTAAGATTACACATGTGTACAACACCTGCAGCTTATTTACCTGATGATTTGCATCCCCTGTCTGTTGTTATGAAGCAGCCAGGTACACCTACTCATACATACATATACACAGGTAATACCTGATATACATTTCTATTCTATGTCAGTATGGTACACTGTATTTACACTCTTGCTACTCAGTCATTCCTCTCAGCCTGTTAGAGCAGGACATCTGGAGGACGCCATACAGACATGGGGGGGGTGATGGGCCAAAATTAGTGACTCTTAATATTGCTGTAACACACTTAAGTCATTTGATAGCACAGTAGCCTTTGCATTCACAGACATACCCTGGAGGATGTCTGACACTTATATGGCAGGAAAAGAGGAGAAAGGCTAGGGTGTGATTGTGAGGGTAGGAAATTTTAATGTTGGCAGTATGACTGGTATGGGAAAAGAGCTAGCTGATATGATGGATAGAAGGAAGGTTGATATATTGTTTGTGCAAGAGACCAGATGGAAAGGGGGTAAGGCTAGGAGTAGCGGAGGTGGGTCCAAATTGCTCTATCATGGTGTGGATGAGAGGAAAAATGGTGTAGGGGTTTTCCTGAAGAAACAGTATGTCAAAAGTGTTTTTGGAGGTGAAACATGTGTCAGCTAGAGTGATGCTTATGAAGCTGGAAATTGGTAGTGTAATGATGAATGTTGTTAGAGCATATGCTCTGCAAGTTGGGTGTGTGATGGATAAGAAAGAAAAATTTTGCAGTGAGTTGAATGAAGTGGTGATGACTGTACCCAAGGGTGAGAGAGTGGTGATTGAAGTAGATTTCAATGGGCATGTTGGTGAAGGGAACAGAGGGGATGGGAAAGTGATGGATAGGTATGGTGTTAAGGAAAGGAATGCAGAAGGTGAGATGGTAGTGAATTTTGCAAAAAGGATGGACATGGCTGTGGTGAATACATATTTTAACAAGATGAAGGAGCATAGGGTGACATACAAGAGTGGAGGAAGATGCACACAGTTGAATTATATCCTATGCACGAGGGCCAGTTTTAAGGAGATTGGAGATTGTACAGTGGTGACAGGGGAAAGTGTAGTTAGGCAGTATAGTATGTTGGTCTGTGGGATGACGTTGGTGATCAAGAAGAGGACGAGGAGTGTGAGGGCAGCACCAAGGAACAAATGGTGGAAACTGAAAAAGGGTGATTGTGATGCTGAGTTCAGGGAAGAGTTAAGACAGGCACTGGTGGCAGTGAAGATTTACTGAATATCTGGGTAACTACAGCAGAGCTAGTAAGGGAGATGACTAGAAAGGTGCTTGGTGTGACATCTGGACAAAGGAAAGGGGACAAGGAGACCTGGTGGTGGAATGAGAAAGTACAGGATAGTATACAGAGAAAGAGGTTGGCAAAGAAGAAGTGAGATTATCAGAGAGATGGAAAAAGTAGACAGGAGTAAAAGGAGATGAGGCGCATGGCAAAGAAAGAGGTGTTGAAGGCTAAGGATAAGGCATATAAAGAGTTGTATGAAAGGTTGGACACTAAGGATGGAGAAAAACACCTGTACCAATTGGCTAGACAGAGGGACTGAGTGAGGAACAATGTGCAGTAGATAAGGGTGATAAAGGATAATGAGGGAAACATACTCACAAGCGAGGAGAGTATGTTGAGCAGATGGATAGATTACTTTGAGAGGCTGAAGAATGAAGAGAATGAGAGAGAGAGGGTTGGATGATGTAGGTATGGTGAATCAGGAAGTGCAATGGATTAGCAAGGAGGAAGTAAGGATAGCTATGAAGAGGATAAAGAATGGAAAGACTGTTGGTCCAGATGACATACCTGTGGAAGCATGGAGGTGTTTAAGAAAAATGGCAGTGGAGTTTTTAACCAGATTGTTTAATGAAATTTTGGAAAGTGAGAGGATGTGTGAGGAGTGGAGAAAAACTGTTTGGGTACTGATTATTTGAATAAAGGTGATGTGCAGAGCTTTAGTAACTACAGAGGGATGGCATTGATCAGTCACAGCATGAAGTTATGGGAAAGAGTAGTGTAAGCTAAGTTAAGAAGGGAGGTGATGATTAGTGATCAGCAGTATGGTTTCATGCCAGGAAATAGCACTACTGATGTCATGTTTGCTCTGAGAGTATTGATGGAGAAGTACAGAGAAGGTCAGAAGGAGTTGCATTGTGTCTTTGTGGACTTAGAGAAAGCATATGACAGGGTGCCTAGAGAGGAGTTGTGGTATGGTATGAAGAAGTCAGGAGAGGTAGAGAAATATGTTAGAGTGGTACAGGATATGTACAAGGGTAGTGTGACAGTGGTGAGTTCTGTTGTGGGAGTGACAGATGTATTTAAGGTGGAGGTGAGATTACATCAGGGATCAGCTCTGAGCCCTTTCTTATTTGCAGTGGTGATGGACAGGTTGACAGCCAAGATCAGACAGGAGTCCACACTGACTGTGATGTTTGCAGATGATATTGTGATCTGTAGTGGGAGCAGGTAACAGGTTGAGGAGACCCTGGGGAGGTGGAGATATGCTCTAGACAGGGGAGGAATGACGGTCAGCAGGATTAAGACAGAATATATGTGAGTGAATGGGAGGGAGAATAAAAGAATGGTGAGGATGCAGGGAGTACAGTTTGCAAAGGTGAATGAGTTTAAATAATTGGTATCAACAATTCAGAGTAATGATGAGAGTGGGGGAGAGGTGAAGGAGAGAGTACAGGCAGGATGGAGAGGATGGAGAAGAGTGTCAGGAATTATTTGTGACAGTTGAGTACCATTAAGAGTGAAAGGGAAGGTCTACAAAAGGGTACTGAGACCAGTTATGTTATATGGGTTTGGGACAGTGGCATTGACAGGCAGGAGTCAGAGCTGGACATGGCAGAGTTAAAGATGTTAAGATTTGCACTCGGTGTGACCAGGGTGGACAGGATTAGGAATATGTATATTAAAGGGTCAGCCCAGGTTGGATGGTTTGGAGACAAAGCCAAAGATGCGAGTGTACATTGGTTTGGACATGTGCTGAGGTGGGATCCTGAGTATACTGGGAAAAGGATGAAGCTGCCATGTAAGAGAAAAGAGGAAGGCCTAAGATAAGGTTTCTGGATATGGTGAAAGATGACATGAAGGTGGTTGGTGTGACAGAGCAAGATGCAGATGACAGGAAGAAATGGAAACAGATGATCCACTGTGTTGACCCCTAACATAGCAGCCAAAAGAAAAAGAAGATGTTGTAATGTCAGTCTTCACAGATTTGCCCATGATTTGCCAGACATAACACAATTCTATGAGTAAATGACTACAAATATGAGACACACATATGATCAGTGTGCATAACGCTGGACAGTTAAAGGGTATGAACTTAGTATATCTCATGCAGTTCAACACACATGTCTGCAAACTTAGTTTACTATGCAAATCACCTGTATAGGTCTCTCACATTTCTGAGCCAAACATGTATATCATAAATGTGTTCACAATTAACATATGGATATCTACGACATCCCAGTAGCTGGCCTAGCAGTGTCACAATTAGTATTGTTCAACACACACTCCAGTAGTAGTCATATGTGAGCCATCTTTTCCTTGAGGTGACTCAGGGTGCTGAGCTGTGATCTATATCACTGCAGACACACCCAGATGCTATGGCCATAGGTTCTGATCAGCAATATATTGGTACAGCAATTCTTGTTGAGACATATTTGTTGCACTTCCTCTTTCCCATTATTACATACCATCTACTGCATTCCATTACATGCTTTCTTGTCTGACATACCTTTTTTCCAAGTATAGTTGGTTTGATTCCAGTTTCTGTTGGTTGGTTTGTTTGTCTGTCTCTCTATCTCACTCCAAGATGTAGGGTGTACATCTGTTTTGCATAGTCAGCAGCTTGCCTTTTGCAGGTAATGCTGATGAGCAGCTGATGGCTTCTGCAGCAATTGGTGTCCCCAACTTGCTAATTGCAGGGAGAACAACTGTGCTGTTATTCCTGTAGCCAATGGCATGGCAACACACTCCTATAACTGAGTACTTCATGTGGGTGTTGCCCTTTTCCTTGCCTGTAAAAAGGACTTTATGGAGGTGTGTGAACAACAACATCACAGAGGGTAATTGGAAATAGCTCTTACAACAAAAACTGTGGAGAAACCCCAACAAAATGGGGGAGAATGTTCAGACATAGGGACAGAATCTAAGTATTACTGTTATACAGTTGGATTAATGTTAGTTTAACAGGATTTGTGTGGACATGGATTTTCTGCGTGATTTTAAGTCTGACAGTGTTATGTGGTTGACATAACTCTCAACTGTAGGGCTATTCGCAGAATGGCCAGAGGTTGGACTCTTATGCTTGCTGTGTTCCTCAGACATTTTTTTGTCTTTGGAAAATCAGTAGCATACTCCGGGGATTGTAGTCAGTATATGGTAACATCCATTTGTGTTTCTGATTTCATATCCCTCAGAAAAGGCATGTTACAACAAACCCTGTTACACCAGCAACTTTCTCAATTTAAAACAGAAATATTTCAAATATGCCCCTGTTTTTGGGCCTCTGTCCCCGAACTTTGTCAGGCTTTGTCCAGATGTTATGCAGTAAGAGGTTGATAGGTATGTTATATCATTATTTAGTGCCTTCATTCCTGATATCATCACAGCGATGTATAAGAATGCCAGACATGTTATGTGGAAGAGGCCTTATATATGATGGCAAAGCCTGGACATTCTGTGGTACATTTGAGAGGTCTGTGTATTTCTGATGATTGTTGACTGAATATCAGGATTGTGTAGCAGGGTAGTATGTAAATGTTATTTGGCCTGTTTCGGGAGGGGTTGTAGATGTAAGTGTTAAGGCTCCTTTTCTATCTGACTGTGCATACTGCTCCAGTTTCGGGTGGTCTATCGGCTGTATATCTTTGTAGGGGCAGACTGAGACATGTCTTATACCATCGTCAGGATTCACACTATACTGTGAATTGGGCCAGTATATGTAGGGGTAGTATGTGAGTGGCAAACATGATGTTTTTGTTCACACAGTCCTTATACTCCAGTGTTCATTTGGCTTACTGTGACTGTGGTGAAATTAGTTGTGTGTATGCACTTTCACACTGGTGTCTGTGTTTCAGTGCTGTTACATTCTTGTAGTGCCTGATATATTTGCAAATACATGTGTAATTCCCCATAGCGGATTTGGGTTAGTGTTGTGTCAGTCTGACTGTAGTTTGGACGGTGCTTGGTGACATGCTTAGCAGCTCAGTGTAGATTCCCTAATATGATATGTCCAGATATTTGTAGGAAGTACTGTTGTCTGGCCCCATAAGTGTTGTGTATTTCTGATACATCAGTGGGATGATGTGAGGATTTATCTCATTAACTAGTGAGAAATAATTGAGTGTTGGACTTGTGCTATTTCAGTCAATATATTTTAGAGCAGACAGGAGGGTGTTACTGCAGCAACAGTGTCAGCTTATCTACTCCAGTATTTCAAATATGTCCCTATTTTCATGGCTTTCTCCCCCCACTTTGTAAGGCTTGGTCCAGATTCATTACATTAAGGGGTTCTGAGCATACCTGTCATCTTCCAGGATTGTTTCAGAATGTCCAGGTTTATTGCTCATATTTCTGGTATGTTCAACAGATTAATTATTTTTATTTCTCTGATAAATCAGTGTGATGATCTGAGTATTTCTGTTAGTAAATGATGACATACATTTCACTTTCAGACCTCACATCCTTCAGAGCATGTATGCTGAAACAAACCCTGTTAATCTAGCAACTTTCTACATTTATAAGAGTAATATTTAAAATAGGTCCCTAGTTTTGGTCCATTGTCCCCCCATTTTGACAACCTTTGGTCAGATTTTTTGCACTAAGAGCTTGAGTGGTATGGTCCTGAGGTATGACTTCACTACATTTTATGAGCATATATATATATATATATATATATATATATATATATATATATATATATATATATATGGGTCCTTGTCAGACCGTCGAAAGTACAGTTAATCGAATTGCACTTTGATGAATTGACTTTAGTAAAAGTGCATAACATCGACTATGCACTTTCGATAAAACAAAGTAAAAAATGAAAAAAAACATGCAGTTTGCATGTTTTGTTAGTTGTACATCAACATATTCTGTTGATGTACAATGAACAAATATTTTGTGGAGATTGTGGTACAGTGGGGATAAGGGAATATTCCTTTTCCCCCACTGTAGTGCGATCTCGGAGTTAGAATATTAAAGTAGGGGGGTGTGGGGAGTGCAGGAGGGCTTGCCCCCCTGCATAGTAGTGTTTACATTTTTTGTGTGTATTTTTTAATTTTGTTTTGTTTACTTTAGCGAAAGTGCATGTTCGATGTTATGCACTTTCGCTAAAGTGGGTTCGTGAAAGTGCAGTTCGATGAACTGCACTTTTGATGTTTTAACATAGACCCATATATATATATATATATATATATATATATATATATGTATGTATTTTTATTTATATATATATATATATATATATATATATATGTATATATATATATGTATGTGTATGTTTTATATGTATACCTCTATATATATTATGTATAGATTTTTCCTAATACATGCATCTCCATACATATATACATGTGTGTGTATATATATATATATATATATATATATATATATATATATATATATACAAAACCTGACTGATTCTACAGAATCTTTTCCCTATGGTTGAATGACACTATTGCATATGTTTGAGAAAGCAGCAGAAATGTCTACACCTCAAATTGTGTAGTGGTACATTGATCTGACTATGGTGTGCAGGACCCTGGGTTTGAGACTTGGCAGGGCTGATTATTTTGTTGCTAGGCAGAACAGTGGCTAATGAAAGAGTGATTAAAGCAGTTTTAGCAGCTTTAAGTGGGTTTGCATGGGTTTGCATGACACTAAACAATGCCCACAAATGGTTAATTGTAGAGATGCTTAATCTGTGTTGCCTTCACTTAGCATCGTGCAAACTCGCTTATTCACGCTTACTCCAGCTTACACCCGCAATAATTTATTTAAAAGAAAAGCAAAAGGGGTGATAGGAAAGTGGTGAAAAAGGGGGCACACAGAGGGAAAAACAATATGAAAGATAGCTAGGGATGTGCAGGACAGGTGTAAGGAAGGTCCATAGCTGTCCATTTCTTATACAGCAACAGCTGTGCATTTGTACAAAATTTGGAGGTGAAATTGGACACTCAAACCCCAGAGAGAGGGGTGAGGACAACAGAAATATGTTTTCAAGCCAAGTGGAATGGAATACATGTGTCCATAGTGGAGACACATGCAAAATTGACAGCTATGTATGGGGTAATATTTTTTGAGGGGACAGATGCCCTTTGTTTTTAAGGTGAGAGTGGGGTGTTTGGGAAGCATTGTAGGTATGTCTGGGGAAGTAGGTTGCATAGGGAGTCAGACAAGATAGACAGGACAACAGGCAGGGGTGGTATATGACAAGTGATGGGGTAAACACATTTGACAGGGAGGGTGGTTGGGAATCCGAAGCCCATGGGCCCCCATAAGGTTAAAGTGGGACTGAGATCCCCATCCATGGACAGTCACTATTGCACCTTCATGTCGCCAAAGGTGGCTGTGCTGGGGGCTGGACAGGAGATGCAACCCCTCCCAGGAGGGAAACAGGCCCCATTCCCTTCGGCAGTTCCACCCAAAGGTGGTGCAAGACCAGTAGATGAGGGAGATCTTGGTTGGGTCCCAGATGTGCTGGTGCCCAGTGCCATGGCCAGATGATGTGGGACAGGTGGATCTGCTAGGCTCTCCCTTCCAAAATGCACTATGGTGTTGAGGTTTTACAAAATATGTTGATTAGTCATAAACAACACATTTCAAGATTAGTTACAACAGCATGCATGGGTGTTCCAATTAACCCCATAAAACAGATTTAAAACAGTTGCATAGCAAACAGAACACATGCATAAATGGAACAATAGTATGGACTGTAACAGCATGCCAGTAACATTGATGGCAACAGGCCACCATCAATTGTATTTGAACAAGTTATGTTAACAAGCAAGCAAACCGGCATATTAACAATAATAAAACACAAGTCCCAACATTAGGGTTGGAGCACAACATGCCCGTAGTATATCAGTAATAATTATTGATGCAGATGAGAGGTGGGGGAAGAGACAAAAAGTCCATTAACAACCATTTATGCTTCTATTTTCCACAACAGTACTACTCACTACTCTACGGGTCCACCCTCACTTTACATCTACCTTTGGCCCATAGCTTCTGCAGTGCAAACATACCTATTAAACTGTCAGCCTGGAATGGTATGAGGCAAACAGTGACAGCTCTGGTTACATGACTAGAGGGGACTTGTACATGAGAGGGTTACATATCTGGCACAGGAGGAGTACCCTGCACTGCTGTTATGTGAATGTGGTACTGGCATATGTCAACTGGTTTCCTATCTGTGTCCAGGATTAGTTACAGCAGTGACCACTAGCCATGAAAGCATGACACTTCAGAAACATGTATCGGGAACATACCTCTCAACATCTTAGAGTATGACAGCTGGACAAAGGCATACATTAGAGTAGGACAAAGCCCCATAAATATGGACAATTTTTAAATATTGGTCTTACAAATTTAGAAAGTTGATAAAATAACAGGTTTTGCATTTGCATGACTTTTCTGAAGGATATGACAGCTGACACTTATATGTATATCATTATTTTCTACCTTCAGTCTATAATGATTTGCCACTTATTTGCCATGATGCCACTACTTTATGTAAAACAGACCAAAATTCTGAGACAAATATCTGGACATTCAGTGAATATCGGTACAGTTGAAAGGTATGATTTGGGAGGAGTGCACATTGTATATATCTACCCTACTGTCATTTGCAGGCATGTGGTTGGAGAATTGACCAGTTGTACATGGTTTATTAGTATACCCTTCATACAGCTACTATCAACATTTCCTTACCTGTAAAACCTGTGGAGAAAATATCTGTTAACACTACCTGACTGTTTTTACATTTATTCATGATTCCTTGTGTGTAGATATGCACATATCTTAGTACAACTCCCTGGATTTGAACTGTGTCTGGGTGTACAAAATTAACAACTAAACTATATCTCATCATAATGAGCTACAATGAGCTACAGGGAATTGCTGCTTTTTGTTTCACTGGTTTCTGCCTAATAGTCTCTTGGTTAGGCAGTCTGAACTTGCAATCCTGTGATGCATGCATGACAGATATTTATTGTACTGTGCATTACCCCTTTGGATTACTACAATCTGGGAAGCAAAGGTTAACACAAGCCAATGCTGCATGGAACACACTTTGATACTTTACATATTACTATTCAGGGTTCAGAGCTTAGTGCAGTATATATTTCACATTTAATTTATATCTCATTTTACAGCTACACCATCTACAGTTTCTCTTAAGAGCTTGTTCACATATGAATCTCAGTTAATGTATGCTGTCACAGCCATATTTGCAGTGAAGAACCTGTATACATTATATATATATATGTCTACAACAACATACCCAAATAAACACAATAGTTTTTTGTAAAGGTCTTTATTGTACATCAATATTAGTCAGTCAAACTTTTTTTATTTATTCAGTTCCCACAGTAACAATATACATACTAGCAGTAAACAATGTACTCCTTCTTAGCTATTTGAACAATATACTGCAAAATAGATTTGTACTGACTAGCCTGTCAGTGCAGCCTCTGCAGTCTGTCACTATGGGCTTTGACATTCATAGCCCACTCTGCTGCAGCTGTAGGGGAGAAAAACACACATTATACATATCTGTCTATCACATTCTCAAGCTAGTATTTGCTACAAACTACTTGACAGTGATACTTACACACTACTGTAGCATTCTGGTCCAATCCATTTTGGATCCACTGGTCCAACAGCATCCCCTTCCTATGCTTTAAGTCAGCATAGTGCTGCCGTACCTGCTCACCAGTTCGGGGGATGCCAGTAGCACTAAGGTCATGTGTGAGATGGTCTCAGGTCTCCGCTTTGTATTGGGAGTCCTGGTACTGGCCCTGCAGCAGTCTCTCCTCATGTTATTTTAGTAAGAGTCCAGCCATGACCCTGGACACCTGAATGTTCCAGTGTTGCACCTGAAAGGACACCCCCTCTCCTATGCCAGTCATTGTATCTGCACATATGAACTATAACAGATTATGGCTGTATTCCCACCTGCACCATTTTAATAGTGTGATATTCCCACCCTTTGGTGTCATTGGACCATTTTGAAAAGGTTAATCTCTGCTAAGCAGTGTGCAGATCCACATAGCTGAGCTACCTGCTGCTTAGCATTCACTTCTTAGCAATGGTTACACCTGCTAAGCATAGCTGAGCATTGCTGACCATTGCTCACTTTTCATTTATTAAATATATAAGAATACTGACTTCATTTATTAAGTGTATATGATTTACTTTACATGATATCCATCTATGTGCTTTCCTTACATTGGCAAGGGGTGTAATTAAACTGCATGGGACACTTGTGTATACGTGGGTGGTTTCACATGTTATATGCACTCACACTTCCACTTTATACAAGCTACACTACCCTGGTTGCCAAAAATCAGTTACTGCATAATTTAAGTTTAAAAAAATAATTTCAACACTGCTTTCTCATACAAAAATAACTTGCTTGTCTTGGTACTCAAACCATGAATGCCTTCATGCAAAGCTGGGACTCTAACCACTACACTATCTCTTGCTTGGGAATTTTACCTGTATATTTGTATTTATCTCCTATGGGATGTTCAAGCTATGGTAAACAGAGGGCCATAACATGCACACCAGCTTAGCTATGCTTAAACATTCCTTAGCACAGAACAAAATATAATATTATTATTATATTATTATGTTATATAGTGAGTATTGTGGTGTTCTGACAAGTCATTGAGGACTGCAGTCAGGAAATTATAGCATACATTAGGCTTTCAGGCTTCTGTCCTTCAGAGATTCATGCTAATGCATATCCTGTCTTCTATAAACGTTCTAGGTTTGTGAGGGCAATATTAAGTCATGTCCCTATTTTTAGTGTTTTGTCCTCCCATTATTTGTACCTTTGTCCACATGGACTGCTGTCAGGGAATATTGGCATACATTTGAATTTCAGACATCTATCCTTTGGAAATTCATGCTAATGCATGACCTGCTTTCTATCAACTTTGTAAGTTTGTGAGGGCAGAATGTGAGACTTGTCCCTTTTCAGGACTTTATTCCCCATTATGTGTGCCTTTGTACACATTTCCTACTTTAGCAGGTTGCAAGGTGTCATACGGCACATTTACAATGTAGGGTGTGTGTCACAGAACCATGCATTGCTTTCCTGCTGCCGTATGTATTTCAGTGTCCTTGAACACTGAAATGATCATTGATTTGATTTCAATGTCTGCAGACACTGAAATACTGGCATAATATTAGAGAAATTGTCTAGTATTATGCCGGATTGTGAATAGAAAGTGCTGTACGGCACTTTCTGAGTGCAGGAAGCATGTTCAAAGTCTGTGCACTACTTCACCATGCCCCCTACACTCATTCACGGATCATGTCTGTGTAGCTTAAATCGCAGCACACCTTTGTGAATATGCAAGCCACGTTGCTGTGGCTACATGGACACGAACCACTCTGTGCAGGGATAGCACTATTCCTGCATGGAATTTTATTGAATCCCAGGGTGTGTTAAAAGATTATATTAAATTTTGGTAGCAATTTTATCTGTTTTGTTGTTTGTCTGTAATGTGATATTCCCTGCTGTCTATTTTTTTAGTTTTAATTTTGTGTTATGTAATAACTAAGAATTGTGACTAATCATATGTTTGCCATTTCCTACTCCTGTGCGGCTTAACTTGACACTCAGTTGAATTGTGCTTTCTTTTTATGCAAGAATACCCATGTGGTGATCTTCACTCTATTTTGAGAATGGGGGCCTGGCTCTCTGGTCTTTATTCTGTAGTTGAACACAGTGCTCACCTGCACATGTATGTTTTTTGGGGGGCAAAGGAAATAAAATCAAATTATGTATTAACTTTATGTACTCTTAACTGTGACTTAGTCCTTCAAGCGCTGTTTTTAAATATGTTGTAAATCTGACTGCATGGAGTAAGCTGCTAAAGATGTTAAATTTCAGTGTGTTGCATGATTTTAGAACACTTGAGCCAATGTGATAGCTAAGAGTTGCCCTTCCAGTGACACAAGATGAAATGCAAGCTTATGCATGTCAAATTGTAACAGAGATGCGTGATAAATAGGGCTGAATCTTAAGTATAAAGTAATATATTTTAATCACTCTGATCAGTTTAGGTGAACTTTAGTATGCTGCTAGGAAGTGTTCCACCTTTTGCCACTTTGTTCCACACTGACAGGTACGGTTGACAACTATAGAGGGTTTTGTCTCTTATTCCTAGGGAAGCACTTTCCATAGATTGCCTTTCTGCTAGAATAGCATTGTACTTTTTAATCAAAGTGATGTTCCAACATAATCAGATATGCTGCTAAGTTTGGTAGAGGTGATGGACAGCTGTCAATATATGTAAAACATAAACATACATGTCCAAACTCTAAAACTGTTGTGCTAAGACATTTGTAAACCTCTTTGCTGTCCCTTATTCTGTCTGACATAGAACAAATTGCTCTCAAGCTTGTGTATTGTAATACTACATTTATGCTATACATTGTTTGATTACAGTCAGTCAGTGGCCAAAGTGTGTCAGTGTTGTAGATGCTGTTCAGTGATGTGCTCATGTATTGGAGCTGGTGTTTAAGGTGTGCCCCCTGCTCTTGGTAGAAAGGAGCATTTCTGAATGAATGCAGCATTTATTCATAAAGTTATGCTTGATATTAATGTACTGAGGTATAATGCAATCTCTTTAATGTTGCATTTTTGTGACTGGGCCATCTTTGAAGTGGGGGGAATTGTCTCTTATGCCAGATGCAATATCTGTTTTAGCATGGTAGAAGACATTTGTGACTCCAGTCCACTGATGTACATGGGTAAGGTTGTTTCATGTCAAGGTAATATTATGTTCAGATTAGTGTTCAGCATTTACTGATGCATATTACAGATCCATTTAAAAGCCACAGTAAATAACATTTTGGTGACTGGGACAGGGTAAACTGAACTATTAACACCTTTTCAGCAGAGTCCTAAGGAGAAAGTTGTCACATAATATATGAAACATACAGAATAATTTCAAAAAGAGAAATGGAGGGGTGTCCTAATGGAGAAGGGAGGGTCTTGCATAGAGATGAAATCACTAGGAAAGAGTGCGTTTGCTAGAGTCATATCCATTCATCCTTGGCCTTTAGTGAGTACCTTCACATGGTGGATTCTCTTAGCAGAATTTCAAGACAATACTGATTTATAGATTTTATTGTATGCCTCCTATGTGTGTGGAGGCATAGATGGTCTCACCTGTTTTTGATGTATGTGTCCTGTAGCTTGCATTTTCCGTAAATCACATTGCAGTTATGAGTTTCAAACTTCAGAGAATTCTGATGTATAATCTAATCTATTCTCTAGCAACTCTATAAGTATGTTCATATTACAGTAAAGTCCTGAGTTGCAATTATACAAGTGACTAAAGTAACTTAGGATCATCTGTGGTGGGGGGGGGGGGCATCAATGCTGTCAGCTGATTTTATTTTTTGCACCATACAGTATTGCTTACTTTAATTTTTGGTCATCCATAGATCTTCAGGAAACTGGTTACCTTGAACTTGATAGAAACCACCTGTTCATATATTTTGAAGCTTCCAGTACTCCAATGAATACAGCATCTTTTCCATCTGTGAATCGGTAAACATTTACATGAAAGTTAAATAGCATTAATTCTTGAGGCATACATTGTAGGCATGATCCATGTGGACTGTAAATGAGATGAAAAATTACTGGTTCATCAAGTGATGTGATGGCTATAGTTGTATTTTAAATGTTTACAAGTAAATGAAGACTACTTTGAAACAGGGGAAAGTAAAAGTGTCCAATATGGGTATGCAAGCTTTACTTCCAGGTGACTGTTTCTTGATTTGAATTGGCTGTCTAGTGCCAGAAATTAAGAAACGCCAAAGCTGTACAAACTGTTCTACTGCTATTCTACTTGCCTTCTAACTTTGTATAGTATGAAGGTATTTTACAGTTATACAATCAGTTGTAACTGCAAGGCCTAGTTGGGCAAATTGTGTGTGGTCAGTAGTAATTGTAAGACTTGGTTGGGCAGGCAGTTCTAACAATTTAGAGGAAGTTTATGAAGACTCCAACTTTCATTGCTAACATCTCTGACTTCACAAATTTATTTTTAAGCAGCAAATAGAAAAAAGAAAGGCTCAGAGAGAATTGCAAGTGGCTAGTTTACATCCTTCAAGGATGCGATTTATGCAGTCTAGTCAGACGTTAGACAGCAGCCAGCTGCAAGACAGGGACACTGAAATGCTTCAAAAGTCAGATTTCACTGAGTTGCCAAGCAGTCTTTCCAGACAAGGCGAGAGTGACAGTCCCTGCCAGAGTTCCAGAGATGCTTACTGTAAGGTAGACATTGAGAATACTGTTATTGGATGTACAGATAATGAATAGGAGTCAGAGGTATATGATAATGGGTCCGACCTTGCTGGTGGTAAAGTGTCACAGAACATATGGAACTCACTCAGTGTCTAGGGCATACTTTGACTCCAATATTCCTATTTGTCAGAGCTAGGAGCAAGTCATGTGTCTGATGAAGAAGTAGACATTGTGTGCAATAAGGAAGAATATGATAAGGAAGTACATACAGTATCACATAAGGAAGTAGATCTAAAAATGGATAGTGATCTATATCCCATGGATGACAAAGTTTGCTGTTTGTTAATTGCTGCAGGACCTGTTGAAATAATGAGACACAGATTCCCCTATGATGATCACCATAGAAGATTCAATCTCGTATTCTATAATAAAAGACTTACAAATGATGAGACATTCAAAGGTCTTGGTTGGTATATTCAAAAAGTGCTAACTTAGTAGTCTGTTTTTGTTGTAAACTGTTCAGCATTATTTATCTAGTTTCTCTATTTAGTACAGAAACATGTGACTGGAAAAATTTGGGACAAAAGCTTATAGAACACGAAAGGTCAGTGAAACATAAAGAAGCTGCTGCAAAGTGGAATAACTTGCACTTGAGGCTTAACAATAGAGCTACCATCAATCATCACCAGCAGAACATGATAAAGTCTGAAAAAATACAGGAGAAATGTTCTAGAAAGACTACTTGCAATTTGTCAGTACTTGTCACAACATAACTTGGAATTTAGGGATAGTGAAGATCAGCTGTAATTTCTTTGGGTTAGTTCAGCTGTTGGGCAAGCTTGATCCAGTGACAGAAGAACATCTTTGCTGTATCAGTAATGCTAAAATCCATGATCACTATTTGAGGAAAACCATTCAGAATGAGCTGATAATGTTAGTGTCCAAGTCTGTCAGACAGAGTATTTGCAAAAGATAAGAGATGCTAAGTACTACTCCATTATATTGGATTGTACACCTGACTGCAGTCATCAGGAACAAATGTCACTGACTGTTCCTCCTCCTTCTTGTCCTTCCTGCAGGTTACTGACACTACTTATGGTTTTCTGACTGACATTTTAAAAGTTTGGGAATTCCACTAGAAAACTGCAGAGGCTGGGGTTATGACAATGGTTCTAATATGAAGGGAAAACTTTCTGGTGTTCAGGCAAGAATTTAGTCTTTAAATCCACGTGCATTTTTTGTACGCTGTGGCTGTCACAATCTTAATCTAGTAATTGGTGATGCTTCAAAGTCAGTAGATGTGGTTTCATTTTTTGGTAATCTGCAATGGATGTACACTCTATTTACATCATCTACACAGAGGTAAGAAAATATTTTGCGATCCTGTGTCAGGTCTCACAGTAAAGCCATTGTGTAACAGTAGGTGGGAGTGTAGGGTAGAAAGTGTGAAAGCATTGTGATATCAAGTGGGTACAGTTTATGATGCCTTAGTTTTGTTGGAAGAAGTTACAAAATGCAAGGGTCCTAAGGCATATTCTGAAGTAGCATCACTGAGTACTACTATGAAAAGTGCTAAGTTTTTAATATCGATAGTGGTTTCTATGATATGTTAATAAACATTGGGCAAGTCAGTAAACTTTTGCAAACCTCTTCCCTGCATATTGATTCTGCTTGATGAACTGAAAAGGTTTTTATATGAATTCAGGGCCACAAGGTACAAAAAAGCAAAAGCGATTGCTATCGAGCTAGCTGAAAAACTGGAAGTAGAACTGAAGTTTTCCTGATGCGAATGAAGTGAGACCCAGGAAAAAGGAGGAGGCGTTTTGGTTTTGAAGCAAATCATGACAGTCTAATTAACCCTGAACAGAATTTTAAAGTTAACCTTTTCAACACTCTTTGTCGATGTTGCACTATAATCAGTGGAGGACAGATTTACTCAACTTGCAAGTCATAGTCTTGCTTTTGGCTTCCTCTACAACATATAGGAACTCTCAGCAGTTACTGAAGAGAAAATACTTCAGCTCTGCAAAGGTTTACTGAAACTAACCCACAATCCCTCTGCTGATATTGATTTGGTAGAGCCGTATAAAGAATTAAAAACTCTTTGCCACTTTATTCCAAAGGGATTATCAGTGCTGGATGTCCTTAATGCAATGAAAAAGAAAGTTTTCTTCACATTTTGTTGACACTGACAGTGACAGTCACATCTGGCAAGAGAAGCTTCTCCAAACTAAAACTAATAAAAACATATTTAAAAATTACTATGCTACAAGATAGACTTGTGGGTTTAGCTATGATTTCAATTAATAATGAAATGTCTTGCCAGCTAGACTGTGGTGATATAATTGATAAATTTGCACAGTGCAAGGCATGAAAAGTGTAGCTTTAGTGAGTGGCTGTGTTGGAATTAAACAGGGAGTGTGCAAATTATGCATGACTTCACATCTGATGTACACCACAGCCAGATTCTACAATGGAAGGCGTAAGAGTTCTGCAGTATGTCAGAGTTACTGCAGGGGAGCACTACAGCAGGGTTTGCAGGGAAGCATAAACTATCATCAACTGGGCACTGTTTTGTACTGTAACTGGCTTAATAAAATGGCTGCAACAAAGTTGACTAACCCTGTTCTTGCATCTGCTAATGTATTTCTGTATGTGTAATGAAGGTGTACTTGCATAATGCCAGCAGGGACATTACCATTTTTTAATTGATTTTTTAATTATCTGACAATATTACAATGTCTTTAACATGAACTGTGCAAACTGAAACCTAATGTTTTCAAATGACTTGAGTAGACCTGACAAGTCTGTACAAGTTAAACATTTTACTGCCAAACATTGCATATAGAAATGTACATCTAGTAGCCAGCAATAGAATCAAGTCATCTGACAATATTACTCTGTTTGGCTTAAACGTAAACTGTGCCAACTAAAAATGAATGTCTTGAAATTACTCAAATGGACCTGACAGTTCATGCAAATTAAACATTCTACTGACAAACATTGCATATAGAAATGTATGTCTAGTAGCCAGCAATGGAATATAATCTGACACTATTTCAATGTCTAACATGAGCTGTGCCAACTGAAACCTAATATTTTCAAGTTACTCAAGTGGACCTGCAGTTTGTGCAAGCTAAGTTTTGCTGCATATAGTAATGCACGTCTAGTAGCCAGCAATGGAATAAAATCTGACAATATTTCAGTGTCTTTAACATGAACTTTGTGAATTGAAAATTAAAGGCTTCAAGTAACTCAAGTAGAACTGGCAGTTTGTACAAGTTAAACATTTTACTGTCAAACATTGCATATAGAAATGTACATCTAGTAGCCAGCAATGGAATAAAATTATCCAACAATATCACAATGTCTGTTTTGTCTTTAACTAAAAATGAATGTCTTTAACCAGAAATGAATGTATTCAGATTAGTGAAGTGGACCTGACAGTTGTACAGAACAGCAATGTACTGTTATCAGCTAAGTTTCAAATGGCACATATTTTCATCTTTAACCCATAATGGATAAGAAACATTGCCAAGACAGTTCTGAAAAATCAGCTTGCTGTTCATACGTTACTTATTTATTATATTTATTGTATGCAAAGCTCAAGACAGCAGTCACTATAGTTGTAACACTGCTTTCCTTTTTGGCCTCAGGATCAGCATAGAACTGCAGCACCAGATGACAATGTGTTGCTGATATCAAAGTATGTTGACTTGATGGCTGACCTGTGAAGAGCATGACACACACATCAGGGTATGTAGTAATGTGTAATATTTTAGCCATGCAGACTACAGAGTTGACACTACATGAGAGTAAATGACATGTTCTACAAGTAAACATCAATGTGCCTTGTAAAAATTAATGTTATTATTGTCTATTATTCTGGTAGATAAACAATGATTGATTGAAGGAGCAACAAATAAAACAGGCTTATTAAAGGAAAATTCAACCTTCACTTGCAGTTTAACTACATTACAAGGTATATTTTGTTACAGCATGACAAAGTGTTCACTGATTTTCATATATTTAAAAACTTGAAAGAAATAACTGGAGTGGCTTTTGTGGGGAGTGACCTACCTGTGGGTGTGGCTGAAATAGGGGCGTTCCATGAGTATGGTATGGGTGGAGCTTAAGGGGCACCAGAGCACTACTTTGCCCAGGGTGCCATTTCAGCTAAGGTCGACCTTGCTTGGAAAGCATATATCCGATATGCCTTTGTTAAATAATTGTTTGTATTTTATGTATAAAATAATTTATAAAAGATTAATTTAGTTTATGGCACAGTAATGCCTTTATGTCATACTTGGATGTGGCAAAGGTGACCATAGTTATTTTTCATATTTGTTTATGCACTGAAACAAAAATCTGAGATGGCATTGATGCTATTATCTCTGTTCTGTGTACATCAACCCTACCCCCTCTCTCTCTTTTTTGTGGGGGGGCATTTCTGCTTCAACTCAAATGACCATAAGCACAGGGAGCTAGACTGACCACTGGGGTTTGGCCTGACATACCTCTACAGGTGGCTATGGTGAAACTACCACAGGCAGCACAGACACTCAGCATATCTGGATCACAACCTGTCAGGATTGCCTCCACAACTCCTGTACTACCTGCTCCATTTGCATTAAGTAGCTCTGACCTAGCTGCTAGTTCAGTGGTACTCACCAGGAGTAGAACTGGAGGTATCAATTTTGTCACTCATCAGGAGCTGACATAGTTGCTGGAAGACATCAAGGAAAAGGGCCTTGGAGCCAAAACTGGCAAAGTATAAAAGATCTTAAATCAAATGAGAGAGTCTTACTTTGCTCAAACTGGACATGGGTGTGCTTCTGGGGGTCCATATCACATTATCAAAATTCCAAAATGTCAAACACCATAAGCTCAACCTTGGAATCTCGAAATGTGATATACTTGAATGCTCAGAACAGCAAATTTTTTTTCAAGGGAAAAAATTCACTGTTCCAAGAATACACACACACAGCACAAGCACACCAAAATACATAATCCAAACATACACACTTCACAGAACCCTACACTAAACAGTACATACACTACTAGCTATCCACTTATCTTAACCCAACCCTAACCCTAAGGTCCCTAATTAACGGACACTCACCTTACCTGCTCCCTAACTCTAAGGTCCCTAACTAAAACACACTCACCTTACCCGCTCCCTAACACTAAGGTCCCTAACTATCGCACACTCACCTTACTCCCTCCCTATCCCTAAGGTCCCTAACTAATCACACACTCACCTTACTTTGGTCCATTCACACACTCACCTTAACCCGGTCTGTCACCTTTACACCACAGTTGAGGGAATAGCAAAGCCGCTGAAATGGCCAACCGAATACTTTCCCTAGGAAAATATTTGGTGTTCTGCAGCTTTGCTATTTCAAGCATTTGCTAAATTGGGGTAGATATTGTAACATTCGAAGTTTTAGGACTTCAGTGTTATAATATAGACCCATGATTCTGATGTCCCTCTACCAAACCTTTGTGTCCATCACCATCCCTCTCTGTCTTGCATATCCTGTAAGTCTGTGCCTTCTGCCTAAGCTACTGTACCTATCTGACCATCTCTTTCCTAAACACCTTCCACAACAGTCATCTCTCTTCAAAAAAGGGACAAAAATAAAGAAATTACACCTCATACATTGCTCTCCGCTTTGCATATGTGTCTTCTTGATACACTTGATTTGGCCCAATTTGTCCATACAACATTATTCTGTTGCTGTCACCCAGCCCTGATATGGTGACTCTCCAAATTCATCAAATTATGTTTAAAAGTCTACATTTATACTGTGAAGAACTAGATAGCTATGGTACTCTCTCAACATTCCTCCATTCTTTCCCCTGTATCTTACCTCTGCTTGCACCCCCCCTCCATTTTCTCCATCATATTGGGTCTACTTTATTTATGTGAAAGCTTAAAACAGCGAATGCATATGCATCGAACCATATGCATCAAACCGAGAAACCATCGAAACACAATAAAACGGAACTACACAACAAACATGACATGTAACAGCTGTAAGCAGGGGGTCAAGCCACCCTGCACCCCCCACACCCCCTGCTACTTAAATAAACCAACTCTGAGATAGCACTACATTGAAGTAAACAGAAATCTCCACCTACGGAAATTTTCGTGTACAGTTTTCGACGGTTCGCACTTTCGATGCATATGGTTCGATGCATATGCATTCACTGTTTTAAGCTTTTGTCTAAATAAAGTAGACCCATCATATCAACCCCTTCTTCACATATTTAATCTGAAAAATATAATGAAACACGGCACACATGAACAGAAATGACCCATAAAAACCTTCAATTTCTATCTTCAGCTTTTGTGTGGAACTTGGCATCGTGCACCAATGATGAATGATGGCATATCACTTTCTATGGTAAAAACTAGTGAGTTTTTGCTGTTGTATTCACTAATCCATTTATCTTCATGCAATTGTGCTTAAGTATGCTGTGCTATAGAAATACAGAGTAAAGACAATACTTTGAGGCAGCTGCTGTAACATTTATTTGGCTGCTGAATATCACAAAGCAACATTTTCTATGCGGTGTGTTGACATAATTCACAGCTGTCAAATGATTTTTTGTATAGTGTCTAGGGTTTAATTCCAGAAGTATGTCAAAGTATTATTTCATGTTATTTTATGTGACTATTATGCCCATCCATCCATTCACAACACCTTTTCCCATTTTTGCAGATGGGGTTGGGGTGTCACTTCACCAGTGATAATCATTTAAAGCCAAGATTAACACTACTGGATGGCTAGCTCTGCTTTTCTTCTATACTGCACACACTCACATGTATGGCCAATTTAGAGTGTCTATTCCACCTACTGTAGGTCTATGGATTATGGGAGGAAGCCAGAGCACCTGGACGAAACCAACACAAACACAGGGAGGACATGCAGACTCTGCACAGAAAGTGCCCAAGCCAAGAATTGAACCAGAGAACCTCTTGCTGTGAGGCAACACTGTTATATGCTGTGCCACTGTTAACCAGAAGAAAGACTGATGGAAAAAAACAGTCCATTATATGCTGCACCACTGTGCCATTTGTCCATTCTTTCTCCATGCTTGCCCCCCATTTTCTCCTTTGTCCTATCAACCCCTTTTTTATACACACTGTAGCATGGCTAGCCACCTGATGGTGTGAACTGCTGTGAGATTTCCTATTATGTATGTAAATGGAAACATCTTTATTTCTCTCAAATTACAACATTTGATGAACCAAGGAAGAAAAGGAAAAAAACTATAGAACAGTATTTTAACAGTTGAGCATTTGAGAATACATTCCATCCCACAGAGTGACTAATTGACCCAACACAGTAACACACCACAAAGAAAGTCAGAAATGTCACACAGACAAAACCCTTTCTATGTCCCTTTCCCCTTTTTCCATCTCTCTCTCTCTCTTTTCCCCTTCTGTCTCATCACATTTTACTCTTGGATATGTTTAGGCTGCTGGATATAATGTTCATATTATGGGATTTTACAATTATCATTACTGTAATGAAGCCTAATGCCTAAATTATCCCTTGCATCTCTCATCACTTCCCCTTCAGTTGTGTGACTTTTACTTGGAGAAGTAGGAATTTGTGTGTGCTGTGCTTAGATAATACTCAGATCTATATACTGATTTTTGCATACTGACAAGTGTTCTAATCCAGAAGTATTTTAAAGTCTTATTGACTCTTCTTTGTATGACTATTTTGTGTGTAACTATTGGCTACATATGTTACAATACCCACCATTATCCTGCTTCTGCCATAATTTGTTTGGTCCCTATTGGGATCACTTTATTGTAGACAGCATGCTAGAATAACACAAGAAAAAGATGTCCAAAAATGGCCCATGAGCAGAAATGTTTCCTGTCGGTCTCTTTCTGCCCCCTTTCTCTTTCTAACCACCTCCTGTGTTATCACTCTGTGTCCTCAGCATTTGCATGATGCCTGACACTGAGCAACAATACTAACTGATGCTAAATTGTGGGTCACATGTTATGGCAAAAATGATACTTGTGATTGACACATTACTTCTGCCTGTGAAGACGCATCCTTTTTCACCCAATTCTGTGATGCACACTAGCTTCTCTGCAAAACATAGAAGTGGTAATCCTTTCAAATGTGTATTATCATACATTTAAAGTCAGACTCCTTCTGTGGTGCTTGCAGTTGATACTTTGTTCTCTAGATTGTATAAATAGGCAAGTAGGTGTTTTAGTACAACACTGGCTGACTCACTGTCTTGTGTGTGTGTGTATGTGTGTGTGTGTGTGTGTGTGTGTGTGTGTGTGTGTGTGTGTGTATGTGTGTGTGTGTGTGTGTGTGTGTGTGTGTGTGTGTGTGTGTGTGTGTGTGTGTGTGTGTGTGTGTGTGTGTGTGTATATACTGCTAGGTAAGGCTAGATTCACACATGCATCTGATCTATATACTTCCACTCAGGATAAACATTTAAACTTGGGAGAGATCTCCCCAATCACTTTATTCCAGTTTTACCACAAAATGTCTTCTCTGCAATTCATTGATGAGATCATCCTTTCAAAAGTGCATTCTTTCACAGCAGAAGTCATACTTCTGTGATACTTGTGGTTAAAATGGTGGTCTCGAGCTTATTTAACTAAATTGACAGGTGATTTGAATCCAACAGTACTGACCATGTGTGTGGGGTTCTTATGTCAGGTAAGTATAGGTTTAACAACAGATGTGCTGTTTCCACTTCCATCCAGGAAAACCCTTTACAATTGTAGAGGGCTTCCCAACACTGTCTCACTTACACCACAAATATATTCTCTTCAATGTATTGATGAGGTCATCCTTTCAAAAGTTCAGTCTCTCAGTGCAGCAGTCAGACTTCTTCTATGATATATGTGACAAGTACTGTGTTCTCTAGATTAACTAGATAAGCAGGTGGTTCAAATCCAGCATTGCATGAATGCCATGATTGTATGCATATGTCTGTACTCTCAGGTCAAACTGGCTACATCAGAAGATCCATTTTGTAGAATTCTACTTACAAGACATGTTTACACCAAGAGAGTACTCCCCCACAAATTGTTGCATTTTTAAAGAAAACTCATTCCATGCAACACAATGATGTTATCCTTTAAATGTGCATTGTCTCATTAATATAAACTTATGCATCTGCTATTGATACTGCGTCCTCTAGATGGTAGAAATAGATAGGTAGTGGTTCAAATAAAGCAAATGTTTTTTTTAAACAAGAAACACCTTTATTAAATTATCACATATGACATAAACGATCTTACATTTATATAAATGAAAACAAACCACATTGACGCAATTTTAGTTGCAACAATTATACATTAGAAACCATGTTGACACAACCAGAGTCCCAGATCTTATGCATCACTTGTAATCTATCCAATCATTGTCAGTCAAACATTACTTAGCTCATTCAAATCTTGCCTACTTTTAAACCTTGTTCTTCTTCTGCATGTATTGTTTTCACAATTCCCATTATTCTCTGTGTAATTTGCTCCTACCCTTTTTTAAAGATCCCAATTCCAGTTGTTTTATATCTGTTACTATATTTGCTACTTCTAGTAAACTTGATTTAGACTTTGATTTCCATTTTCTAGTAATTGCTTTTTTGGTATCCACAATAATTAGACTCAACAAGACCTTATTATGTTTAGGCAATTCCAATTATGTATCATAGCTCAAAAAAACAATTTCCCTAGTTACACCAATTTGCTCACCCAGTATCACTGACAATGCCAACTGCAGGAAATCTTTAAAGTCTGACAACTCATTGCACTCCCAGAAAATATGTTCCCAAGTATGTCTTTCTTCCCCATTATACCTGCAAAATTTGCTGTATACCAAAGGAAAAATTCTTTGGAGTCTATTTGTGGTATAAAAATACCTATGTAAACACTTCTTAGCAAATATCTTAAATCTTCTAGACTTTGTTGCACATTTGGGAGACATACATATATTCCCCCATTGTTTCTTTGTGAATTACTTATCCAATCTCTCTTTCCAATCCTTTCTGACCTCCCCTGATGATTCTTATAGTTATCATGCAATATTGTATATGCTCTACTAATTATTCCTTTTTAAATGGCAGCTTCTGTTCTACATTCTACTAAAACTCTGCCAGTACTGGTCTTTCATTTAGGGCCCTCATTTCTTTTTGTTTGCCTATACTATGATATCAATCAGGTCTGTATTACATAATTGAAGAGACATTTCTTCGAATATGTAATTATCGACCCCTAAACACCGAAATGCAAAAACCGTGAATGGCCAAAACTGCAAATTTTCTCCTAGGGAAAAATTCAGTTGGCCGTTCCCAGAATTTACCCTTTACCCCAATATAGAGCGATCTCAGAGTTGGTATATTTAGGTAGGAGGGTGTGGGGGTAAAGCCCCCCACTTAAATTACATTTGAAGTGTTTGTCTTGTTTTTATGGCCCTGCAAATTTTTTCCCTAGGAAACATTTCACGGTTTTGGCCATTCACGATTTTTACAGTTCGGTGTTTAGGGGTCGATGATTACATATTCAAAGAAGTGTCTCTTTGATTATGTAATATAGACCCTATCAATCCTGGATAGAGAAAGCAATCTCTAACCTGCAGTCCAAATAAATTCTTGGCGTCTTCCCATTATATTACTTTTCCCTCTCTAATTATTTGCTCCCAATACCTTGGTTCCTTTGTCAGTTTTCTCCAATAAATTCCAACCCCCTATTGCCTATTGACTGTATGCCTAATTGAAGTCATTCCTATTGGCAGAATCTCCTTTCTGCAATCCCATGTTGGCTTAGTTCTTAGAATATAGCAATGCTTAAGAAGTATGACTATGTATATGTGTCTGCACTGTCATGTAGAATTGGCTCTAGCAGAAGTTGCATTATGTACACTTCCACATATTTACATTGGGAGAAAGCTCCCATCAGTTTCTTGCATCCCTACGAAAAACACATTTTGGCAACACACTGATAAGATAACATTTTCAAAAGTGCACTGTTTCATAGTTGTAGTCAGACTTCTCCTGTGGTACTTGCTATTGGTATTGTTTTCTCAAGGCTGTGTAAGTAGATAGGTAGGTGGTTTGGATCTAGCATTGAGTGACTAAATGTGAATGCGTGTGCCTCTTTAATGTTATGTAAAAATAGCTTCAACTACATATTTCACGAGTAGCTGTGTGGTGTTAATGAGCTCTCCCTCCACTTGCATTCCCTTTTATCAGACATATTACCCCATTAAAACAATGTTATGTCATCCATTCAAATGTGCACTAACACAGTTGTAAATAAACATCTCATGTGGTACTTGTGATACATGTAATGTTGCCTAGCTTGTGATCTTAGTTAGGTAGTTGGTTCAAAATCAGACATTACTTCTTAGACTCAATTGTGTCAAAATGTCTGTATTTGTGTGTGTGAATGTATATGTAGATAACAGTGGCATCAGTCATGTGTCTAATGCGTACATGTATAGCTGGACATTTTTCTTTTTTCATCCATTTTACCACAGACAACTCTTTTGTTAAATACTGATGATGCCATTGGTTGAAATGTGCCCTTTTTAAACTGATTAGTAAGCCTTCTCCTATAGCATGAAGCAAATATACAATGTCATGCAGCTAACTGTTGCCTTAGTAAGACATAAGTTCAACTGTGTGGTAGTCTATTCAATGTGCATGAATCTTCTTCTACTATCACAATGATTAATGCAGTATGCATCACATGTGTTTGAGTATGTCTGGCATCAAGCAATATGTTATGACAAGAAGACAGATCACACCACTCTTTTAACCAAATTACAGGCAAACATATGGGTTGCAGCAGTAAGATAATGTAATGCCTTCAAATACACCCTATCTCACAATTGTAGCAAGATTTCTCCTGTGACTTGTTCAGTTTACGCAAAGTCATGTAGCTTATGTGGTCACTTAGGTAGGTCGATAAAACCTGCAGTGACATAATATTATCAGTGTGTTTGTCAGTATACTGATGTGCTTGACCTATATCCTCAACAGCTGTAATGTGTACAATTACAGAGGGAGAGACCTCCCCATCATTTTTTCTTCAAACAATTGCTTTGCAACACAATCATATGATGTAATGACCTCACATGTGTTCTGTGTCTTGGTTATGGTAAGATTTCACCTGTGGATGTGTGGTTAATGCAAACTTCATTGGTTTGAGGACTTACAGAAGTGGGTGTTCAATTCCAGAAAATGATGTTATCTCTGTATTGATGTGACAAATACAACATTGCAGCAAGTTATTTCTATTCATGTTTATGCCAGACAAACACCTTCCAAATTACTTGACAGTCAAATAGTTATTCTGTGATTCTTGTGTGACAGTGCTCCTAAGACACATGCAGCTTATACTGACTTGTATACCACATCTATATAAATAGACCTTAGTTTGAATTTGGAACTATATGAGTGCAAAACACTGTGGATGGATAACAGTGGCTAGGCCAAACAACAGTGATATTGCACTGTTCACAGCTGTATGAACACTAAGACAACTACATACCTTTGTCATGCAGAAAAATTTGTATTGGATAAATTAACATCAAAATCCCATTCTTACTCCATTCCTTGAATTGTGTTATTTGTGACAACTTCCATTACCATCTCCAGTGGCAGACACAAATTAATCAATATTCCGAGATTTTTTTTCTCAAAAAGATTTTGTTTTCAAATAAAGTTAAAGTCCAAAGTATTTTGTATATAACATCTTAAAAAACTATGTACATTATTTAAATTAGCATGACATCTATAACAAAATTCAATTTATACCATGACCCCCCATTAATATTCTAAAACGTGCACGCTGATTGGCCAGCGTGCACGTTGTAAATCGACTTATACTAATGGAAAAAGGTCCGGTCGCCCGGACTTTTTCCATTAGTATAAGTCTCTTTTAAAACACTGTCTCGCTATGTTAAAAGAGTTTAACATAGTGACACAGGTTTAAAAAAAGCAACAGAGATCTCCGTTGCTTTTTCTAAAGCTGACTTGCTATGTTAAACTCCTTTAACATAGCGAGACAGGTTTAAAAAAAAAAAAAGCAACGGAGAAAGCAAGATCTCCATTGCTTTTTACTGTTTCGCTATGTTAAATGGGTTTAACATAGCGAAACAGTAAAAAGCAATGGAGATCTTGCTTTCTCCGTTGCTTTTGGCCACAGCTCTGATGTACTGCGTAGGCATGTGCAGTACATCAGAACTGCCGCGGATACCAGACAGCTGCGGAAGGGCAGCAAAGAGGCATTATACAATGCCATTATTTAAGAAAAGTAATTATTTCTTTTCTTAAATAATGTCATAGTATAATAGCAATAACCCACGCCTGGGTGTGGGTAATGCGGGATTTACCCACGGTTGTCTTTGTTTGGTCCCTCGGGCTTTGCCCTTGGGACCAAACCACGTCAACCATGGGTATTTCCCGCATTACCCACACCCAGGCGTGGGTTATTGCTATATTATTTAATTTTGATTTCCATTAGTGCTGAGGTATTCAGTAGGCTGTAAAAGTCTTCCAAAGTCGGTAATGTATTTGTATTTCCTCTTCCAGTTATACACTTCCTTTGGATTGCAAGTATTGTTCATAGTAGATACTTGTTTGATTTATTCAAATAAGGTCCTTTGTTCACATTTAACAATATAAGAGCTTTGGATAATATAAACTATTAATTTAATAAAGCTTGTATTAATTCCATTCCAGTATGGCTTAATTTTAACACAATCATAGAAAATATGATTCCAATCTCATTTATGTACTTGCTCACATCTCCAACATATTCCATTTGTAGAAGAACTGATTTTAGTAATTTTGTCTGGGATTAAAAATGCTCTGTGCAAGTATTTCCAGTTAAATATTTTCCAATATTGTGTAAAAGATGTATATTTTACTGATAATAGAATATTTGATTTGATTTCTTCAGTTAACTGTAGTGAATATCCTTTTGTTATATACTTCCAATATGATATTTTGGGTGTTGTTTTATAATTTATTAGTTGTTTGTAAAAATATGAAATACTATTTTTCACGTTATAATCATTATATATGATTTTATATAAGTAATTTATATGTTTAGGCATGTCTTTAAAGGAGGAATTATTAATTATTCTGCATAAATCTTGAGAGTACATCAGAATGCTTAGTAAAGTTAGCCAATCCTGTTGTGGGATGTTAAATGTTGTTTTTATTATTTGTATATCTAGAACTTTTAATTATTTGATGCATTGATACCAACAGATAAATCCCCTCTGTTCCCAAGAATTAATTATTTCTCTATAAATTTTATGTGGATAGTTCTTTGTAATGATGAATGGTGTTATAAAGTCAGTCCAAAGCTTTAAATCTATATTTGTATTAATGTGTTTTCTGAATGAATTGATATAATTAATCAAATGTGTTTTAGTGGGTTTTGTTATATTATATTGCATACTGATACATAGTATATACCAGGGTTTATTAATTGTATCTAATATTTGGGATTATTTTAGTAAACCAAACTCATTTATTGATATTGCAGTTAGTAATTCTTTCCAGTAGGCAGAATAATTAGGATTTTTCAATATGTAATAGTCTTAGATATGGATGCCTTTATATATGTTTCAATATCAGGGTCAGAGAGATAGGATGCTAGTGGCAGGGAATTAATAGATCCTTAGGAGAGGATTCAATATATAGTAACTTAGGGAATAGGTGAATACTTAAGCAAATATGTATGTGCTGCCACCTAGTGGAGAAATAGTAGAAGACAAGTGCACTTAGAGCAGAGTAGGGAAAGGTAATAAGTACTGTAAGGGCCTAATAATGGGGTAAAAAGAAGTCCGCAGAAGGCTGCTAGCAGTGGAACGCAGGGCTAAATACAACATAGAATGGTTACAATGACTTACCCTGGGATACATACACTTATCTCATAGGACAAGCAAAGAAAGTTGAGAGAACAGTGGAGGATCCCTGCATAAAGCTTCTGTGTTTCAATAAAAATGCCACAGAAAATATATAGTGACAAACTTACATTTAGGTTTCATAGCTTTTATTTATAGTAATGTTTGTAATTTGCATATATATATATATATATATATATATATATATATATATATATATATATATATATATATCTATATTTATATGGACCTACTGCATTCCAATGAATTTGCGTTTACACGAAAGTGCGTTTCAATAAAAACGCACTTTTGTGTAAATCCATAACAAAAAACAATAAATACTAACACTTAAAATACTTTTATGCAGGAGGGAAAGCCCCCCTGCACCCCCCCCCCATAAACCTTACTTTAATATTCTCACTCCAAGATAGCACTACAGTGGGGAAAAGGGAATGTTCCCTCAGCCCCACTGTACTACGATCTCAACAACAGTCTGCTTACTTGTACATCAACACTAAACGTTGATGTACAACTAAGTTAACATGCAAACCACATGTTTTTCTTTATTTACATAATGTAGTTTTTTATTTACCTACTAATTTACACGAAAGTGCGTTTTCAATAAAATGCACTTTTGCATAAATCCACTCGCGAACAGGGCCGGCCTTAGCTGATATGGCGCCCTAGGCAAACTAGTGCTCTGGTGCCCCTTAAGCCCCACCCACATTATACTCATGAAACACCCCTACAAGCCACGCCAACAGGTATGTCACACCCCAAAAAAGCCACTGCAGTCATTCACTTCCCAAGAAAACCAGTCCAGTCATTTTCTTTAATTATTTAAATGCATAAAAGAAAGGATACCTTGTAATGTAGTTTAAACTGCAAGTAAAGATGGAAATTTCCTTTAATAAACCTGCTTTATCTGTTGCTCCTTCACACATACTTTACTATAAAAATCATGTTTTCAGAAAATAGAAGCCTATGTGCCTTGGTTCAAAGGGTTGCTTAGGTTAATCTAAACAGCTTAATTTACTCTGGGTAGGCGAGCAAACCTTACAACTCAGAAAAGTAGAATAGCAACCTCTCTCCTCCTGTGCACAGAAGCTTAAGCTAAAATAGCACAAACACAGACAGCCATTTAATAAACAATACAATCTTACAATGAAAAGAGGCTTAGCATGAACAGCAAAATTTTCTGCCACTGAAATTGCATGAAAACCTATATTTATAGAAAATGCATCTGGCACATGAAAGTTACACATGTTCTCTGATACACCTTCCTCATTGTATTAAATTACATTCCTTGTATAATATAGCACACTTGTTAGATCGTGTTTTAAACTTATTTTAAAAATGTTTCCAGTAAGCAAAGAAATAAAACACATGAACCAGTAATGACAAAACTGCCCAGTTCAGAACATTTCCATCATAAAAGCCTACTCAAACTTGTACAATCCACCAGTATCAATAAATATGCACATTCTCTGCAGAAGTAAATGTCATCTAAGTAATTCCACATTAAAGAGTTCTGTAAAATCTATAACTAATGAACAGATTGCTGCTAGCAAGCAACTTAATATTTCATTGTTTCGTCTGCAGATAAAGTGCCTGTTGCCCTTGAGGAATAAATTGCCTATGTTGCATTAAAAAATAAGTTAGTAATACTGCAATATAGAAGGAGGGCAAACTGATAAGTTCATAGTTACTAGGTATCTCCGCCAAAGAGGACATTCTCAGGACTGCAGCATCCACTCCCTTTAAAAGTGCAACACAGTACAGTATTAGCAATCCATTCATGGGGGAGTAGAACCCTAGTCTTCTGCATCAAAAGCAAGCATTCTACCAGTTGTGCTACTAACAAAACAAACAGATTTGGCAGAAGAAAAATGTGCGGACTGAGCCCCTTATCAAACTCTACTTGTACTTTCCAATTAGATTAGCCAGTCCATTAATATTCAATTAGTCAACAGTATAACCCACATATAGTCAAATGTAATGTCTTTCTATCCATTTATGAACAGTAAATAAAAATAAAGTTATGCAATTATGAACTTCATTACCCAGAAAAGTAGATACAGTGAGATGATAGTCATTCAAACCTGTTTGTCTTTGCAATACTATAACAGTGTACAATAACAAAATAGATAAGAAAACAGGACATTTATACTAACCAGTATCGTCCAAGGACAGTGTTGAAATCTTCTAACATAAAACAAATATGCTGGGAGAATGAGGTGCACATTCATAAAGGATGCAACAAATGTGCATGCACCATACATAAAGTAACTCCATCTCACACACACACACAACATTCTGCAGCTAAACAAGTAAAAGGAAACTTAAAACACACATCAGTCTGCAGCTAAATAAGTAAAAGGTTAAAACACACATCAGTTTCTCTTCCCTGCAGCCATATGCAGTACAAGTTAAATAAGTAAAAAGTTAAGGTTTCTCCTGTCTGGAGCCGTTACAAGATTAAAACACACACCACTTTTTCCTGCCTGCTGCCTGCATCTGTTTGTATACAGTATGAGTTTAAAAAGTAAAAGGTTAAGGTTTCTCCTGCCTGCAGCTGTACACACAGTAAAAAGTACAACTTAAGTAAAAAGTTAACAGTAAAAGGCCGAATTAAATAAATAAAAGTTAAGGATTCTCCTCCCTGCAGCCATTAACAAACAGTAAAGCACACGACGACACACAGTTAAATAAGCAAAAGGTTTCTCCGATGTTTCAGTTTCTTCTGCAAAAGTATGCATTCAATAACTAAAAGGTTAAGGTTTCTCTTGTCTGCAGCCGTTAACACACAGTAAGGTAATACCATAAATCAATGTTAAACACAGTTTTCTGCAGCCGTTATGTAAAACAAAATGTTTTTAACACACAGTAAAAGTAATGCTTAAGAAGCCCAGCCGGGATGAACAATGTGCTGTCAAATAAGTAAAATTTCTACTGCCTGCAGCCATTAACACACAGTAAAGTACATGACGACACACACAGTAAGATAAGTAACTAAGAATAAGATTTCTTCAATGTTTCAGTCTCCTGCTAAAGTATGAGTTAAATAAGTAATAGCCTAATTAAGGGTTATTAAGGTTTCTCCTGCCTGCAGCCGTTAACACACAAGGTAATACCATAAATGTTAAATACAGTTTGTTTACTGCAGCCATTAGGTAAAACAAAATGTTTTAACGCAGTAAAATTAATGAGGAGCCGAGTAGGGGGGGGGGGGGAGATGTGCTGTAAAATAAGAAAAGTTTCTTCTGTCTGCAGCTGTAAGTAAATAAAAGAAGCAATGTTTACCTCAGAAGCTGGCCCGGGGAAGAAACATGTGCTCTCAGACCGGTCTGCACTCTGCAGGAGCTGAAGTTATTTCGCACATCCTGCGTGTGATAACGTCAGGGGTTTAGAAAACAAAAACAGAAAATTAAAGGGGCCACGCGGGAATCTAAAAGCTTGGAAACTCGAACCGCAAAGTAAGTTTTTCTTTTTTAAGCTGTTCTAGCGAACCTGCAGCTGTAAGTGGGAGGGCGCTCACCCTGTCCCCATAGTTCCGGCTTCCGGTTACATTTCAGCAGGGCGACGAGAAGAGCGCAAACTTTGCTAATCAAAATAAATAAAAAATGCGCCCTTTAAGAGGCTGGCCTTTACGGCGCCCTAGGCGGTCGCCTAGTTCGCCTATGCCTAAGGCCGGCCGTGCTCGCGAATGTCCCGTTTCGGTGAAACGGCATTCGCTGAAATCAAGTAGCTATATATATATATATATATATATATATATATATATATATATATATATATATATCACGGACCGGAATAGCTGGTCAAGAGGAGGTCAGCATTTGCACCACACCACATGGAACACATAGCCCTCCAGAACACACACTAGCACCACCTTCACATAAAACCACAAACCACACACCCAACTTTACTGAGGCTCTCAGTAAATAAACTCACTCGACCACCACAACACAATGCTAATCATAAGACACATAACTCTCCTAAACAGTGCGCCACTCAACCAAAGCCCCTAAGGCAAAACAGCATGCCCAACACACTAGTCATAGGTGACTTAATAGTGAGGCACACTAATGTCGCACTCACTAGCTTGAATAAGGAGAAAGTAACAGTCAGCTGTTGTCAGGTGTCAGGATCCATCCCATAATGCATGGACTCAGGCCCCTCAACAACATGTACAAATATGACTGTCATTGTACATGTGGGTACGAATGATGTGAGACGTACCTCCCTGGACTACATGAAAAGAGACATGGAGGAGCTCTCGGATTATGTAGCCCAGGCGGGTATGACCCTAGCCTTGAACAGCATCCTACCATCACCCAAAATGATACCACAGTACAAGCAGAAAATGATTGATTTCAACAATTGGCTACGTTTCTGGTGTCATTCTAAGGGGATCCAGTATCTGTCTGCCTGGGATGACATATTTGACAGACCTTGATGCTTTGCCAGAGATGGCCTGCATCTGTCACCCCTGGACTTCTGGATACTGGCCAAGGCTCTTGCCACCCCTATAGTACCCTTTTTAGATGGTGTTCCAAAGACCAAATTACCACCGTAACAGCTTCAAACAAATGCAATCTGAGGGTCATGCTGCTCAATGCTAGAAGACTAAATCTCAAAATGCACTTGCTCAAAGCACTCCTTAAAATGGAGAACATCAACATTTGTGCTGTAACAGAGACCTTGTTCACGGCAGCAGAAAGCACCCCTGCACTACCAGGCTATAACTCATTCCACACCTTTCGGCCCCAGAACTTGGACAGAAGCTCCAAAGGCAGTGGTGTTTCCATGTACATAAAGGATGCGCACACCTCCAGACTGGTAGCCCAACATAATGCATCAGAGATACTCGCAATAAGAGCCACACAAAACCAAGTAAAATGAAAAAGTAGAATTCAGTCTGGCAGCAAAAGAAAACCTTTTAATTAAAATAATCCAAAGTACAATAAATAAAAACAATAATCCAAGTAAGCGCTTTTGTTTGTCACACTGACAAACTTCTTCTGACAATAAGAAACATCACTTCCTTCTATTAAAACCATTTGAAATTCCCTCCTTTTAATACTATTGATCCATTTCACAAAAAAACATGTCAGCAAACTGACAGCAAATTCACCCCCCCACCTTAGGCACACAAGACAGAGGTATAAATAAGCTGAATATACCTCAAATAATTGCATTATAAAACCATTGTAAAACCTTAAGAATATAATAAACAACCCAAATACTGAGAGTATGTGTAATACCTACAGAAATAATTATAAATGTAAAATAAAATAATGAAAAATTATGACCACAATATGCTAAACGCACACATAGTTTGGCAGTGTATAAATGTATATGTTTTATGTGAAATCATAAATAAGCTCACCAGCTTAAATATCAACCCCTATGTCACAAGATGGGTTGCAAAGTGGCTTAGGGATAGAACCCACATGGTCAGAATTGCAGGTGCCATGTCAGACTCTAAACCAGTTACAAGTAGCATCCCACAAGGCTCAGTCCTGGGACCTCTCTTGTTCGGTATATATTTCTCTGAGGTACAGGCTAACACAGGAGGACTATGGCTGACAAAGTTTGCAGATGACTGCAAACTGGGGGCCATAATCGACTCACTGGCTAACACAAGCATCCTCCAAAAAGGTCAAACAGAGATGGATAACTGGTGCCAGAGCCATGGCCTAAAGCTAAATGCCAAAAAGTGCATAGTCATCCCCTTTGGGAAAAACAAAGTGCCCACAAATTACCACATAGGTGGTAATCCATTAAGTATGGAAGAAGTAATTAGGGATTTGGGGACCCAAGTAGATTGCAATCTCCCCTTTGACAATCACATTGCCAAAGTGGTAATAAAGACATTCTATATAGCCCACCTTATCACAAAGGGGTTCACATCTAGATCAAGAGAGGTCATTGTGCCCCTCTACTCATCACTCATCAGGCCCATAATTGAATACAATGCCCCATTTGGGATGTACCTTACCTGACACCTGCTACAACTGGAAAGACCCCAAAAGTACCTCACCAAGAGGATCAAGGGACTCAAACAGATGCCCTACGCAGTTAGGCTAAAGAAACTCCAGCTCTACTCAGTTGCTTACCGCCTACTCAGAGGCGATCTGTGCCTGATGTATAAAGCCATGTCCAACCCAGAATTAATGGACATGCTCCACCTCAACAAATCCAAATCCATCAGAACTACATGCTCCAGTGACTTAAACCTCAGCACAGAAATAAATAGAACATGCTGGAGGGACAGATTCCTATCCCAGAGGCTCCCCTCACTCTGGAACAAAATCCCAATCCATGTCAGACAGAGCCCCTCAATGACCCTCTTCAAGAAGAATCTTGACGTTTGGATGGGAGATCATAAATTTACCCCTGGGGTCTCTTCTGTGTCACTGCTAGACAGAGGCACGTAAACTAACCTTAAATGGGCTATCTTCTGTGACCTACTATACAGAAGCACAGTCAACTAATCTAAGAAGGGTGGCGAAAGCCAAACACACTCTGGCTAGGCTTGTAAATGCCCTAGGGCAGATAGCCTAGTATCAACCTATGAACCTATAAATACAAGTATGATGAATAATAAAAGTGTAATACTAATAATAATAGAAAATATAATAGTAAATATAACAAGGTATAATAGCCTTTATGAATATTGATGATGGAAAAATAAATAGAATAAATTCTCTCTCCAAAGATTTTAATTTTAATATGCTGTTAAGGGAAAGAGACTCATTCAGGCCTGACCAAAAATGTGCACACAGGCGAATTTGCCACCCTAATTCCATTTTTTCTAAATGGGCTGGCCATGCTCCCCCCCATCATTGTTTTTTAAAATATCTAAAACAATGAATTTGAACTGATGTGTAGAGTTTAAGCAAATGTGTTTTGCTAAAGCATTATTTTCAACTTTGTCTCTAATAAGTATGACTGGTTAAAATTTCTTCCATGTTATATAAGTAATCACTTTTATTAAAAATAACCATACCACCCCCCTGGTCAGGTTTTATTAACCTGATATTTTTAGAATTCATTTTCCTTTTTAAATCATTGTTCTCAGTTCTAGTTAGATTGTACCTCCTTTTGCAATGTTTGTCAATAGTTCGCTGGTCCAATTCACACATTTTTTCAAAAACTTCTAAATTGGGGTGCTGTGGTGGGTTATATGCACTGGAAGCATAAAATGGACTGATCAGTTGCATATTTGGCTGAAATAAAAAAGACAAATTAAGTTTACATGCAAATAATTTTAGATCAATAATAGTTTGAACTAGATTCATGTTCTGAGTAGGGACAAATGTTAACCCCGTTGATAACAAATCACAAATAGAGGTATCAAATTCTAAACAAGAGTAATTATACATAGTAAAATCATTTGCTCTATTAGTCAGAATTTTAATCAGAGATACTTCAGGTGCAGGTAACATTCGGTAAGACAGTGATTTAGGTCATAGCCTGTTATAGGTCCCCAACCATGTCCCAAGACTCACACTCCACATTCCTAAGCACCATGGAGAATATTAGGGTCCAACCTAACACTCTCTTACTAGGCAACTTCAACTACCCTTCCATTAACTGGGAAAACTACTCATGTACCAATACACTTGCCCAACTTTTCCCGGAGTTCATTAATTCCAATGCCCTGGATCAGCTCATTCTTACCCTACTAGAGGTAGCAACATCCTTGACATGGTCATTAATAACATGGGTAACTGTTGCTCTACACCAATAGTCAGCTCCTCCCTGGTTAGATCTGACCACAAACTAATCACCTTGAAAATTCACATCCCTCCCGCACCCCCACAAAGGTACCTACCATGAAAAACTTCTCCAAAGCTAACTTTGTGTTCCTAAAAACAGAGGTTGTTAACTTCACAGCACCCATGCAAATGGAGAATAGCTGACTGACTGCTGAACTATACACCAGTGCACTGTACGAACACGTTATATGCATGGATCTTGCCATACCCAATAGAACCAAGACGCTCTCCTCCAAAAAAAGGAAGTCAATCTGGTGGTCCCCTACCATAAACAAACTCTACAACAGAAGGAGGAAACTGATGGGGAATAAGGTGAAGTCCCAAGAGTGGAAAAACTTCCTTATCAGCTTCAACAAAAAGTTGGGATCCCTCATCAAATTCTCTAAAGCCAGCTATGAGAACAGAATTGCAGCAGATAGTAAAGATAACAGAATTGCAGCAGATAGTAAAGATAACCACAAGGCCTTCCATAGTTATGTAAAGAATCTTCATGGCAATACCCAGATTTGCTCTGAGCTACTGCACAATGGTAACTCCTATACTGAGCCAAAAGATATTGCCAGTAAACTGGCTGACAGATTCAATGCCAACTTTACCCCTCTCTCCCCCCACAAAGGACCAATCACAATACCAGTAGATTGCCAGGCACCCAGTATTATTGCTGCACAGGTTAAAACAGCACTGTCCAAGTCCAAGAATGCAGCTTCTATGGGATCTGACAATATACCTGGCTGTGTTATACATGAACTACTGAGTGAACTGGCATGTCACCTGTGTATCCTGTTCAATCACAACCTTACCTCAGGCTTTGTCCCTACCGAATGGCGCACTGCTGCAGTCATCCTTCTCCACAATGGAGGAGCAACTGCAGACCTTGGGAACTATCACCCTATTAGCCTGACGAGGTGATATGCAAAGCTATGGAACGCATCATCATGGACCTCATAAACAAGGATATAGGGAATCTCCAAACTCTGGATCCCACACAGTTTGGTTATATGAAGGGTAGATCATGCCTGCTCAACTTGGTCGACTTCTTTGAGTCAATCACCAGAGCTGTGGATGAAGGCAAGATGGTTCATACAGCCTACCTTGATCTGGCCAAGGCTTTTGATACCATTCCCCACTCAGGAATCATAGAAAAAGTCACTAAGCTTGGCATCAACCCATATATCACTAGGTGGGTTGCAAACTGGCTCACAGATAGAACCCACAGTGTGAAAGTAGCTGACTCTAAGTCAGACTGCTGACTAGTCATGAGTGGAGTCCCACAGTGTTCGGTCCTGGGTCCTCTCCTGTTTTGTATCTACTTCTCTGAGGTCCAGGCCAACACAGAGGAACTCTGACTGACAAAGTTCGCAGACAATTGCAAGTTGGGAGAGATTATTAACTCCCCAAGTGATTTTGACATTCTAAAAAATGGCCTCACTGAGACCAACGACTGGTGTCAGAACCATGGCAATAAGCTCAATGCCAAAATATGTGTCGTCATCCCCGTTGGGAAAAACCCGGTTCCCAAGAATTACCACATTGATGGTAGTCCACTGAACACAGAAGGCATTATAAGAGATCTGGGAACAAAGAATGACAGCAACCTCTCTTTTCATCACCACATTGTACTGTGGACAGAAAGTCCTTCTATGTGGCACATCTCATCACTAAGGGTTTTGCATGCAGGAAGAAAGTCATTGTCTCCCTCTACTCTTCCCTCATTAGGCCAATCATTGAGTATAATGCCCCATTTGGGCACCTCAATAGACACCTGAAACAACTGGAAAGGCGACAAAAGTACCTCACAAAGAGGATCCTAGGCCTTAAGCACTTTTCCTATATGGACAGACTCAAAAAACTCCAACTATTCTGTCTCATATCACCTACTTAGAGGCGATCTCTGCTTGACTTACAAAGCCATGTCTGACCCAGCTCTGTTAGAAATGCTACATCTAAAGAAATCCCAATCCCTCCACACCACATGCTCCAGGGACCTGAACCTCATTACCACAATTAACTGAACATGCTGGAGGGACAGGTTCATAACCCAGAGACTGCCCATGCTATGGAATAGACTTCCCATACATGTCAAGCAGTGCACCTCACTGACCCTCTTCAAAAGAAATCTTGATGAGTGGATGGGAAACATAAAATTCACCCCGGGGATAACTCCAGTGGCTCTACTCGACAGAGGTACTGGGAACTAAGGTCAGGTGGCACTATGCCAGGCTTGTAAAGGCCAGGCTTGTAAAGGCCCCAGGGCCATTAGCCTAGTACACACCTATGAACCTATGAACTTATAAACATGCTTGGGTGATATAAGTTTAACTTTACAATACTCTTTCTATAATTACAAGTGACAACAAATGAATAAAAAATGTCCCTTTCATAAGTACATAAGTCAACAACTGTAGGGTTGATTTCCTTTATGTTTTAAATGATAGGAGGGGACTACACCAAACGTTTGGCCACAAAGATTACTTTCTGTATGCACATCTGATTTGCAGGGATCATAGTACATGCAAATATAGCCTATTGCCTCTACTGTATTTGCTAACTGTTATCTCAGTTCAGCATTTTATAAATATTTCTATCACATTTACCACCCTTTGTTACACTGTAGCTTTTGATATCTCTTGCTTCATTTGCAAGCATTTTCATTTTTATTTAAGTACATGTCCCTGAGGATTACTTCTATACATGAAAATATATTTAATTACTACTGTTTATCCACTAATCTAATTACATCTAAGTACATTTTCCTTGTTTAGCTACCCTTGCCTCTTAATTATTTTGATCAGCTTGCCCTTGCCTTGTATTGTGCTATCTATGTGTGCTCGTTTACTGGGTTTGTGTGTATGTACAACCTGATATTTATATGTGTGCTCAAGCCTCTGTGCACCTCTTCATGGCCACTAATACTTGTTTTGGCCACAAACAGACATGTGCTTCTAAACATTTAGGCTTGCTTAGTAGCTTGCATATTCAATGAGCACCCCCCCATCTTATCACACTAACAATAACAGAGTGTGCAGGCCACAGTGTACACACACGTTAATGAATCTTAGGGTTGATTATTTGATATCCTTTGGTTTCAAGCTTTTCATGTTCTACTGCCTAGACAGTGGGTGGGTTGAAATTATACCAATGAACTACTGTTATTAGAACCAAAATGGCAAATGCATCCTAAATGGACAAACAGGTTTATGACTGAGTGAAGCTATATTTGAAATAGTGTGCTTATTTTTTACAAATATTCTTTTCATTTATTAGTAAGTTAATGACACAATTGCTTTAATATGCTGTGATTGTTTAATTAATTTATGGTTGCTGTGAACTATTTAAATGTCTATAACTAACTGGTCACGGAAGCCAGACAAAGGACCTGATTAGTTTGGAAGCTAGCATTATTATTGTATTGTTTTTATATATTGTTGACAATTTATATATTTATTGGAGTATTCCAATTAAAAAATATTTTTTATCTTGTCTGTGTTGTTTTCCATCTTTTGTGTTTTCTATTTTTTTCTATTTGGTTGAGGAGCTCATTCTAAATTTTACACTTTTCATATTTCACACATTCAACTGAAACTACAGTTTAGCAACAAATAAGGTGATGTGATAGTCATCAATATTTCAAATGCTGCACTGAAGTGAAGAAGCTGACATTGTATTCATGCAGAAAAAGAAATCATTGTAAATCAGACAAAAATACATTTCGGAACAATATAGCTGCTATGTTGAAACTTGAAACTAATATATTATAGCTCTCTGCCTTTTGCACATAATGTCAGATTTCTAGGTTTTTAGTTTTGCATTGTTTCATTAACAGACTATCTGATCATTTTAAGTACGATCACAGGATCCTAGGAAGCTACTAGGCTAATAGTTCTAGGGCCCTTACAAGCCTAGCCAAGTTCTATCCTTATTTCCAGGAGCAGAACCTAATGCCCATGTCCAAGAGGGACACAAGTGGGACACTATGGTTGAATTTACAGTTACCCATCCAATCTACCAGATTGAGTGCCAATGAGGTGCCTTATTTGACATGAAGTGGGAGTTTGTTCTAAAGTTGTAGTAACCTCTGGGAGGCAAATCTGTTACTTCAACAGGTACTATTAATGTTACATACCAGGTTAAGGTCTTTAGACTGAGTAACACTTGTACCATTTGACTTGCGGCTATGCAGCATTTCCAATAAAGCAGGGTCAGAGATTGCCTTATATGCAAGGCAGAGATGGCCTTTGAGTAGACTCTATGAAACAGAATAAAGTGACTGTGATTTCGGACGATCCACATATGACAGATACTGAAGACCTTGAATTTTCCTTGTGAGGAACCTTTGTGGTTACTCTAATTGCTGCAGGTGGTTGGAAAGGTACATACCAAAAGGGGTGTTTTACTCAATTAATGGCCTGATGAGAGAAGAGTACAGGGAGGTTATAACTTCTTTTTTTCTGGAGGGAATTCTCTTATGAATCAGATAAGCAATATTGGATGTCCTTCTTACCACTGTGAAGACATGGTGGTGAAACATGAGGTTGCTGTCAACCTGCGTGCCCAGGTGTCTCACCACTGAGTACGTACTTAAAGTGTTGCTATTGATGTGGTAGTTAGCAGGAACATTGCCCTTACCAAAATGGATGATAATACATTTTTTCGCATTGAGTTTAAGGCCATAACTTTGGCACCAATCATTTGCTTGTGTAAGACCCTCTTGTAGGATATTGACATCACTTGGAGATTCTATAACTGCTTCCAGTTTGCAGTCATCAGCAAAATTTGTCAGCCACAGAACTTTAGTTTTGCCTCTACTTCAGAGAAATAGATTCCAAACAGTAGACATCTCAGGACTGATCCCTGTGGAACACCAGTTGTTACAGGTCTGCTGTTGGAGGTGGATTCCCCTATTTTGACTATGTGGGTTCTATCAGTGAGCCAGTTGGAGACCCATCTAGCAATATAAAGTTGATACCTAGCAGGGTGAGTTTGTCAATGATGCCTGAGTGGGGCATAGTGTCTAATTCCTTAGCTTAGACTAGGTAGGCTACGTGCACAGATTTCCCCTCGTCTAGGGCTTTGCTGACTGTCTCGAAGATGTCCACCAGGTTTAACAGGCATGATCTCCCTTTGACAAATCCAAACTGAGTAGGTTCAAGTGTTTGGAGATTACCAATATCTTTGCTGATAAAGTCCATGATGATTCGCTACATAGTCTTGCAGATAAGGCTAGTCAGGCTAATAGGATTTGCTACATGGTCTTGCAGATAGGGTTAGTCAGGCTAATAGGTCTATAGTTCTCAGGGTCAGTGGAAGTACCATTTTTGTGGAAGAGAATAACAATGGTCATTTTCCATTCAGCTGGGATGAAACCATTACTTAGACTATGATTAAAAAGAGTAAACAATGGCATTGCTAATTTTTATTGGAGACCATGTAAGACGCTGCCTGAGATGTTATCAGGACCTATAGATGCTGTGTTTCCAGCTTTAGATATTAATGACCCGCTCTTTAGAGCTACAAGGCAGGGGACAGGTGGCAGGGATGTCATGGGGTGCATGTGGCAGGGACGGGGGAATGAAGTTTTCACAGAACCTGTTGGCCAACAGGTTAGCTACAACAGGCTCAGCATATGTGGTATTATTAACTATCAGTTTGGCACAAATCTGGGCCTTTCCTTTTGGGTATGGATGTAACTAAAGAATACCTTATGGTTGTCTTTAGTTGAGAAAGCTAATATGGATTCATAGCTTGCTTTGGAGGACTACACAAGAAGTTTTATTCACTTGTTTAAGCTAATGAGGGAGTGTTTCCAGTTTAGAGCTCACTCCCTCTTACTCTTATATAGCAATTTCTTTCTCTTATTGTAACGCCTGTTAATGACAGTTGTCCACCAGGCAGGTTTGCTCTTCCTTGAGGAGCTTTTTTTGGTCCTATCAGGTATGGCCGAGTCAATGCAGTTATACAAGAGATAATCATATACTTGATCTTTTTATCACTAATTCAATATCACAAGTTGTTGAAGTTAAAATGGGTCCATTACTCTGTTTCTTTTTGTATTTGATTAGGTCTTAAATTATGATCTAGGTTTTTTAAAAATGTGACTTTCATAAATTACACTTTAAAAACAATAGAGAATGAAACATAGTGAAATGGTCTGAAAAATCAGGTATAGAGGACGATGCTGGTTATTCGCTTTTGGAATCAATAATGTCTGAGGCAATGGAAAAAAAATTCTCACAGTAAGGCATATAAAATCAGCAAATTATGTAACTGGTAGGATGATGACTTGTACAGTATAAACTATACAAAATAAAGCAAAGATTATTCTAGAAATTTAGGAATAAACCAAACTCTAACATAAAAATGAAATTGAACCGAACAACCAAAATAGTGAAATGTTAGTTAAAAATAAGAAATTGAAATATGAAAAGTATTTATCAACTTCAGCAGTTAATAAAAAAAAAAAAAAAAAAAAAAATCTTTATAAATAAGGGGCAGATACTACGAGTCATGAGGCTACATAATGAAGAACATTCCTTGAGGGAAGCACTTAATGTTCTTAGAAGTGAATTTTTAGATAGAAGATACCCTACAAAAGAGATAAATAGCTGTATATCTCAACTTTTACATGAAAGAGAAACAAAGGGCAGACCCCATTTTTCAGAACGGCATGAGCAAGTACGCCCTACTGCAAGTGATGAAAGACGTTAGAGTCTCTATGACTTTCTCTAGTAATGTAAATACATACTGCAAAATTATGAAAAAGAATTGAAGCATTTTATAGGCTTCAGAAGAGTTAAGTGGGATAGGTAGTGACACTCCATTATTTTCCTTTAAAAATAATCTGTCTTTAGAGAGACAACTTTGTTCGTAGGTTCATAGGTTCATATGTTTATACTAGGCTATCTGCCCTAAGGCATTTATAAGCCTAGCCCAAAGTTATGTGGCTTACACCACCCCTTATGTTAGAAATAATGTGCCCATTAGTTTGTTGTGCCTCTGTCCAGCAGTGACACAGAGATGATTCCCGGGGTAAACCTACGATCTCCCATCCACCGGTCAAGATTTCTCTTGAACAGAGCCAGCGAGGTGCTCTGCCTCACATGGACTGGGATTTTATTCCACAGCATGGGGAGTCTCTGGGTGATAAATCTATCCCTCCAGCACGTCCTATTTATATCCGTGATAAGGTTTAAGTCACTTGCTCTAGTGGTTCTGGTGGATTTGGATTTTTTGAGGTGGAGCATGTCCATTAATTCCGGGTTGGTCATGGCCTTGTATGTCAGGCACAGGTCACCTTTGAGCAGACGGTATGCAACTGAATAGAGTTGGAGTTTCTTCAGTCTGGCAGTATATGACAGGTTTTGGAGTCCCTTTATCCTTTTGGTGAGGAACTTTTGGGGTCTCTCCAATTGCTGCAGGTGTCGGGTGAGATACATCCCGAACGGGGCATTGTACTCGATCATTGGTCTGATAAGTGAAGAGTACAGGGGAACAATGACCTCACTTGATCTGGATGTGAATCCCTTCATGATCAGATGGGCAATGTAGAAGGTCTTTCGAACCACTTTAGCAATGTGAGTGTCAAACGAGAGGCCACTGTCAACCTGGGTACCCAGGTCCCTGATAACCTCTTCTGTGCTTAGTGGGTTGCCATCTATATGGTAGCTTGGGGTTACCTTGTTTTTCCCGAAGGGTATGACTATACACTTTTTTGCGTTTAACTTCAGGCCATGGCTCTGGCACCAGCTATCAGTTTCCATGAGACCCCTCTGAAGGATGTCTGTGTCTGATGTACTATCCACTATGGCACCCAGTTTGCAGTCATCCGCAAACTTTGTCAGCCATAGTCCTCCTATGTTTGCCTGTACTTCTGAGAAGTAGATGCCGAACAATAGGGGGCCAAGGACTGAGCCCTGTGGGACACCACTTGTAACCGGCTTAGAGTCTGACATGGTTCCAGCAACTCTAACCCTGTGGGTTCTGTCCTTTAGCCAGTTTGCAACCCATCTTGTGACATATGGGTTTACATTTAAGCTGGTAAGTTTCTCTATGATACCCGAGTGGGGTATTGTGTCGAAAGCTTTTGCAAGGTCAAGGTAGGCTGTATGGACTGCCTTTCCCTCATCAATGGCCTTGGTAACTGTTTCGAAGAAGTCGACCAAGTTCAAAAGGCAAGATCTGCCCTTGACAAAGCCAAACTGGGTTGGCTCCAAGGTCTGCAAGTCCCCTATGTCCTTGTTTATGAGTTCCATTATGATCCTCTCCATAGCTTTGCAGACCAGGCTTGTTAAGCTTATGGGGCGGTAATTACCAGGGTCCGTAGAGGCACCGCCTTTGTGGAGTGGGACCACAGTTGCCGTACGCCACTCCTTGGGCACATGTCCTGTGGTAAGGCTAAGATTAAACAGCTGCCTTATGTGCGGGTTTAGTTATAGGGCAGAAGTAACCAAACCAGTGGCTAGTTCACAAAGGCAAGGAAGTTATCCTTGCAGGAACTGCAGTGCTTGCAACTCCATTTATACAGCACCTTAGTTTGTACAGCTACATAAGGGGACTGCTTTGAGACATAATTTTTATGCAGACTGCTCCACAAGAATTTTTGTTTACTGTAGTGTCTGTAGGGAATGTAAAGCTTTCAATATAGGTAAGACGAATAGGTCCTTAAGGGAATGTATTATGGAGCATTTAAGAGATATTAGGAGGAACAAGGAGACTAATGCGCTGGCTAAACATACTGTGGACTTTGGCATACACCATACTTTTAAATTCTTAGTACTTGAGATTGATAAAGAGTTTTAGGAAAGGGGACATGAAGAATAAAACTGAGCTAGCTGAATTAAGGTAGATTGTATACTTTAATGCAGATAAGATGCCAGGCATTAATGATGCTGTGTCCATTAAACCAGTTTTATGTGCATGCGCACTCCCCCACTGATTTTTGTGCTTAGGTGAGTTTGTATACATACACGTGAATTTTTTGCTTGTGAGAAATTGTTCTTAGGAATTTTATTGAATATGTCTTTAAGTTAGTTAATGAGTTAATTTGCTTTTAGAATGATTAGATATATTATTTAAGTGCTTCAACTGTGTTTTAATTGTATTTGAGTCTGAGGAAGTGGCCTTGTAGGTCGGGAAAGCACTTACTCTTTGTCATTTTATTAAAGTTGCTGGATTTGTTACACACCTAGCCATGGTTGGTCCACTTTGTTTTTTTCGAGAATTATATTTATAAATATATTAATTCAGCTACTACAAATACTGATTGTATACTATCCACAACCACACAATAAAAAAAATAATTATTTATATCCGGTTTCTATTTTTAGATGTCTGTCTGGTGTCGGCTGTGCATGTATTAGTGTCCCTCAGCTGTGCGGCGCTTTGCACCATACAAACAGCAATTGTAAAAAAAAAAAAATTACAATGGAAAAATAAAATAATTAATTATGATAATTGATTACATCTGGTTTCTATTTTTACATGTGTAGTAGGTGTCAGCTGTCTATATGTAAGCGCAGCTTGGCATTGCTGCGTTCCACACCGCACTGTGCAAACATGCAGAAAAATAATAAAAAATAAATAAATACAACCATATAACTTATATTTTACCAATTTAACACAATTCACAGCATTTCAACAGTGATGGGGTGCATTACAGGGAGCCTCATTCTATATTTCACATCTGACAAGGAATCCACAACCACAATAGATAGCCTCTGCACATCTCCCTACACTGATTCAATATCCCTGTTCCTGTGCTCTCTCTGAGCAGTGCATCATCATTAATATGTATGGTGTGCTGCTGAGGGGGAACAGTGGTCGTGTATATGGATACATTCCGTGTAGGCTCTACACGGTGCCTACACGGAGTTTATTAAATCCTGGGGATAATGTTTTTCAGGTCAGCTGAATAATATCCTTTTCAGTATCACATAACCTTCCTTTTATTATAACATACATCTATCAGACATTCTAATATTGCACACTCAGGTAACAACTGTACACTCTTAAACTGAACAAGCCATACTATTAATATACAGTAGCCATAGCTAAGCACACTCTTTCTTGTTCCCTTCAAAAGGGTGATGGCAGTTGTTATAATCCTGCAGTTACCACAGCTGTTTACATATACATAAATAGACTGCCAACTAAAAACTTTTTAGAAAGAATAATTACACATTTTTTAAATAGAAAAATTAGGCAGCATAGTTTGAAAATTAAATATACAGAGAAATATGCTTCTGTAAATCTATTTTTTTGTGACAAAACCATTTTGCATGCTATGGAAGTTCAATTTACAAAGTCAATACCATTATGAGAAATGAGGTTTGGTAAAAAAAAAAATGTCCAGGGACAATTTTGGTAAGGATTAGAGTAACTTAAATGGGGGTGGGGAAGGAGATTTGTTGTGGAAAGGGGTTAAGATTAAGGAAAACAGATAGATTTAACTAGAATTTTGGAAGGTGTGGGTTAATTTATTAAGAGGATTTTAGAGGAAGTGAGGTACATGTAGGGTGTTTTTTTACAGGATTGTAACTGGGAAGAGGAATCATGCTTTGGCAGGAAATTGCAAGATTACAAGTATTACGTCCAAGATGACCAGTAGGTACCTGAGTACACAGGTAGGCCTTGGATTAACAGTGGGAGACATGAAACATTTGTCCCAATGGAGTGTAGATTTTTTTTCTTATCATATGTTTAATGGGCTTTTCTTGATTGATTGTATAGGTGAATGGTCTTTAGCATATGCATATTGGCTTTGCTAGTTCATGGGTTAGAGCATGGGTGTGCAGTCTTTGTTATAGGCATAATTAGTTTTTTTTTTGCTTGTTTGATGTCTTACAGTACAGGTGAAGGTTTGTGATAATTGCTGTTTGATGGCTGGTGTCGGGAGGGTGGTTGTCATCATGCTCATTCATTTTCAGGATATGGTTTATCTTGTTATCTGCGATAATTGTTGGTGGTGGCTCTTTGCTGTCTCATAACTTTTTGGGGGTTCGTTGGCCACTAGATTGTCATGCACTGGGTGAGTTTCCTGTCATGGTTTCCTGCCAGGATGGGTATTGGTAGTAATCAGGTAGTGTCTTGTGGTCTTTTATATCTGGATTGTGCCCCCCAGAGCCACAGATGATGGTTTTTGTCTGTTTTGTGGGCTTTCTGCTTATGGTTGGTCACCACACATACATGATGGGTTTTAACTGTTATGAGGAGGGTAGTGCAAAAGTAGTGAAAGTAAACTTGCTCAGGGTGGTTTTTCTTTTGTTGGTGGTAATGGTGGAGTGTTGCGGTTTTGCAGGTAGATGATCTATGAACTGAGTGTGGTGGTTTCGTTTTTTTCATGGCTTGCAGCCACCCATGTGCAGAAGTTGCTTACCAAGCATGCTCGGTGTGCAGTTGGCCATCACAGTGAAAGGGAGAGGTGAACAGTCTGGAGGTATGGATGCATAGATCAAATAACTGAAAATCTTTCTCTGTTTTGTGTTGTCTTTTCAATCATCTACTTTAGTTTTTAGTCACACATGCACACACACACACACACACACACACACACACACACACACACACACACACACACACACACACACACACACACACACGAATGCACGCACTCACTCACACACACACACACACACACACACACACACACACACACACACACACACACACATACTCTATTCTGTAATAATGCAGCTAATGAGGCTGGTTCTTCTGTAATGCTTGCCAGGTTTGACAGTGACATGATTTATGTAATATTTGATAGTGTGGGAAAGACGTGCAGTATGAGATCCCAGTAGGGAAGCAGCAATGGTTATCCCAGTTGCTGTAGGGTTTTGGTCTAGTGCTTCAGATGTTCAGATGTCAGAAATAAAAAAAATAAAAAAAGAAGGAGGATAAATATTTTGCTGCTGTGCATCTACTGGTTTGACTGAGCACTGCAGGTGGAGGTGGGCATCATCTGGCAGCACTTGTATAGGAACCAGCATAAAAAGGGAAGGTTATTAAATATGCTGTCTTTATTTGTCTTTATCCGCAGCCTGGCTGGGAAGAGTTCTGTGTGTTGGGGGTTGGTGCAGGTGGTCGGATGGATATGTCTTGAATGAGGGATATATATGTTTCAACTGTTCCTGATTTGGCACGTGTTTTGACTCTGTCCCCTCTTGGTTCATACTGAAGGGGGTGTGTTTTGAAGAGAAGATGGTAGATTGTAGCTCATAACTAAAACCAATAATGAGAGTAATAGATCTGTTTTAATTCTGAAGTGTATCTCATCTTTCTGTGCTTGTTTCTCACTGGGTAGATGTGTTTTTTTTGCTTCTCTCCATCTTAATGGAGCTCTTTTGCTACAGATGGTGAATATGCACAGTTTACGTCAGAGCTACAAGGCCATCATTATGCAGGCAGAAGAGCTGTTCCAGGAGGTACCTAATGCTGAGTCCAGGATGGCATATGATGTGGGTGAATTCAGCCAAAAAAGATGATGTCCGGCAGTGAAGACCAGGTTGGTGTCTCATGGGTTGTGGGCTCGGCAGTTGAGAGATGTGGTTGCAGTGGATCTTCTGGTGGCTGCAGTGGCTCAGGATGGAGCAGCAGGTAATAGCATGCTGATAAGAGTCCTGTTTGTAGGGCAGGTTTGGAGTGTGTGGGGAATAACTGTGGGGTAGTTGGGGACATGGTGATTCAGAGTTCAGGTGAAGCTGGATGGTCTAGCGGGGATGTGGAGGTGTCATGAGCAGGGATAGGGTGAAGCTATCAGTGGGTAGGATAGTGTAGGTTTGTTTTTGTGGAGCATGGGGTCATCCATGGGTGGGATAGGATCATTTTGTAAAGCTAGGTCAGATTTTGGCATATGGCAGGGCAATTGGTTAGCTATAAAGGCTTTGGGGCAAGGGACAGGGACAGTTTTCCTGATTCCTCACATTCCATCCTCAGTTAAGGAAAAGATTTGGAGGAGGGAGTATTTTGATGTCTTTGAATTAATTGATGGGGGTGCAGTGACTGGTGGAATTGTAGATGGTGAATAGCAAGGAACTTTTGGCAGTTTTAACAGCATTGGGGAGAGAAGACTAGGTAGGCTGCGATCTAGAACATGGGATAATCAGGTGGTAGATTTCATCTACTACATGGCAGTTTGGCTGCAGAAGGATACTTATAGGTTCATAGGTTCATAGGATGATACTAGGCAATTGCCATGGAGGCCCTTATAAGCCTAGCCAATAATTTTGCCCATGTTCACTCAAAGTCAGCACTTGTTTCCCCTGTCCAGCAGGGACACAGATGGGATCCCAGGGGTGTATTTTCTGTTCCACATCCAGTCACCCAGGTTCCTCTTAAAGAGAGCTAGAGAGGTACTCTGCTTGACATGTAAAGGGAGTCTATTCCACAGATGGAGGGAGTCTTTGGGACACAAATCTATCGCACCAACAAGTTCTATTAATGTCACAGACCAGGTTAAGTCCTTGTGTGTGGGTTGCATGAGTCGAGTTTGATTTATGTTTATGCAGCAACTCCATCAAAGCTGGGTCTGAAATGGCCTTGTGCGCCAGACACAGGTCACCTCTGAGCAGTCTGTATGAGACTGAGTAGAGGGACAGAGCTAGCATAGGTGTTTGAGACCCTGGAGTTTTCTGGTCAGGGTCCTCTGTGTCCTTTGCAGCTGCTGCATGTTCTTGACAAGGTACATTCTGAAGGGGGCATTGTACTCAATAATGGGTCTGATATGAGAGGAGTACAGGGATGTTATGACCTCCTTGTTCTTGAATGAAATACTCTTATTCATGAGGTGGGCCATGTAGAAAGTCTTCCATACAACAAAGGCAACATGGTGGTCAAAAGTCAGGTTGCTTTCAACCTGGGTGCCCAAGTCCCTCAAGACTGATTGCATGCTTAGTACATTGTTATTAATAGGATAATTAATGGGGATGCCAATTTCCCCAAAGGGATGGTGCATTTCTTGGCATTCAGTCTGAGACCATGATTCTGGCACCAGTCTTTAGTTTGGGTAAGGCCCTCTTGGAGGATGTCTATATCACTAGGAGAATTTAAGACAGCACCCAGCTTGCAATAATCTCAAACCTGGTCAGCCATAGACCACTGGTTTTGGCTTGCACCTCAAAAAAGTGTATTCCAAACAGTAGAGGCCCCAAGACTGATCCTTGGGGTACACCGCTCATTATGGGTCTACTACTAGAGGTGGCTTCCCCTATTTTGACTCAGTGGGTTCTATCAGTAAGCCAGTTAGCTACCCATCTGGTTACATACAGGTTGATGCCTAGCTGGGAGAGTGAGAATAGTGTCAAAGGCTTTGGCTAGGCCAAGGTAGGTGGTGTGTACCATCTTCCCCTCATCCATGGCTTTGGTGACTGTTTCAAAGAAGTCACCAAGTTTAACAGGCATGATCTTCCTTTGAAAAAAACAAACTGGGTGGTGTCAAGTCTTTGGAGGTTGCCAATGTCCTTGTTTATAAGGTCCATGATAATGTGTTCCATGGCTTTGCAGATAAGGCTAGTTATGCTGATGTGCCTATAATTACCTGAGTCAGTGGATGCTCCACCTTTCAGGCTTTGGTTGAATAAGGTAGCTAATGGAGCTGAGAGCTCATGCCTGAGTTCATGTAGGATACAACCAGTTCTTTGGCTTTGCCACTCTTGGCTTACTTTCTTATAATTTGGGAAGCTCAGCATTTGTAGTCATGGACTGCTGGTGTGGTATGATCAGAGGTTTCAAAAGAAGAACGCAGTTGATCACTCAGTCTGCTGGGAGGTTAGACATCTGGATATATGGCTAGCTACTATGATGGCTAGCTCTGGCATAGTTAGTACAGGGAAAAAGGTTAGGGGAGAGGGGGGCATATGATAGACTTTTAATGCAGGATGTTGCTCTTGGGTAGGGTGTGAGTTCTTGCATGCTTGTTCATAGTGTGCTGGAAGCCATGAAGTTAATTTGGTGACTCCAGGTTCATTTTCTACTGATGGGGGTGTTTTCTTTTCTTCTTTCCAGGGGTTTCAGAATCTCTGAGGTAGGCAGAACTTTCAAGGGTTAGAGGGAGGGGTGTCCATTCGGGGAGGGCACGGAGATAGCCAGGGGATACATTCTGCCATTAAGGTGGAAGTATTGTGGCATATGTTCAAGCAATTTTCTGATTCTTCTCTTAATGAAGAAATAGTTGACGGCTTTTGTCAGGGGGTTTCTATTAAATCAAAAGTGGTGGGGATGGGGTATTCTGTAAGAGTTTGCAGTCTGTATGGGGAAGGGATATATTGGAGAGTTTGTCAGAGAAGGAACAACAGGTGGGTAGGTAGTTGGTTCCTTTTGATAGGCCCCCCCTTTAACAGTCTTAAGGTTTCATGGCTGGGTTTGGTTCCTAAGAAGGTGACCTGTGAGTTCAGGCTGATTCACCATTTGTCATACTGAGAAGGGAGCTCTGTTAATGACTTCATTTCAGTCGAGGATGCCAAGATCAGTTATGTGTTTTTGGATGATGCTGATGAAGGCTATTTGAGGGTTTAAGGATTTCTGGTTAGTGAAGGTGGACATTGAATCCACCTTTCACCTTTTGCTGGTACAGGAGGAAGAGTGGTCATTATTAGGTATGGTAGTTGGGAACAAATTTTACTTTGATAAGGCTATGCCAATGGGATGCCGGATAGCCTGTGCTACTTTTGAGAAATTTGTACTTCATTGTGTTTGGCAGCAACGGGTGGTTACGCAGATGGCAGTGGATTACTTGGATGATTTCTTGATAGTAGGTGAAGGGTTTGAGAGAGAGTTTGAAGGTTTGTGATAGTTTATGTGGATGTGTCATGAGTTGGGGGTACCATTGGCTAGGCAGAAGTTAGAAGGCTCAGCTAAGGCATTAGATTTGTTGGGTTTATTGGTGGATGCAGAACGTGGGATGCTTTGCTTGCCGGATGATATGATAGTTCGATTGAAAGAGAAGAGTGGGCATATGGTGTGCACCACACTCCACTACATATCAGTACTCCCCCACACACAATGGCAAACCAGACCTCTATCCACTCCCCTGAAACTTTGTAACTTCCCTATCACACCACTAGTCCTCACCTCCTCTAGATCAGTCTCTTACTCCCACTACAAACTGTCAGTCAGAACTAACCCTCATTCCTCATTAAAACATACTAAATTACTACACAAACTAACTAAACTGTATCTTCACCTACTCCACAAACTCATTCGCTGTGTTGACATTCATCCTAATCCAGGGCCCACCACAACACCCTACACAGACTCTAATCAGCCAAACCCCCTATACTATAGACCTACCTCCTCTCTCCTCTTCATTAACATAAATGCAAGAAGTATACTTAACAAAATCTAGGACCTTCATGCCCTTCTAGCTGTATATAAACCAGAAATAGCAGTGCTAACTGACTGAAACATGGCTTAAACCAGAACACCATAATAATGAGATTACAGCCCCTGGCTATAACATAATACACAGATATAGAGTAGAGAAAAAGGGAGGTGGTATAGTGATTGTTCCAAAATCATCTCACCATTGAACAAATTGATTATAACACCCAAGAAATCAAAGATGTTGAACTAATCCTTGCCAAATTAAAACTAAACTCAAACTAACATATCATTGTTGTAGGTGGCTACATTCTATCAGGCAATAATACTACTATAATGGAAAACCTGCTAAACTGGATCTCAAACTCCATGCCACAAGAAACTGTACTATTAGGTGACTTTAATATTGACTGGTTGAACTGCTCTAGCCACACTCCAACTACCCACATTAACCTCCATAGATTTACCCAAATTATATCCACCCAGACCAGAACAAACAAAACCTCAAAACACAAATCCATCTTAGTCTGGATTCTGTCATCTGACCCCACTCTAGAATGGCACTCTGGCTTTCTACCCGACAGTCTAAGTGATCATCAACCAACCTACTTAATTTGGAACAGACCCCATTACATAAGCCAAGTCAACCTCAGAGTAATACGTAACAAAAAGACCTTTAAAACAACTGACTCCATCAATTCACTACAAAGCTGTAAATGGACACCCCTAAAACTACTATCTCTAGATGATGCCGCACAGTAATTTAACTCCACTTTCCTGCAAATCCTAAACTGTGATGCCCCCTCCAGAACTATAAGACTAAAAGCTAACTATGCTCCATGGCTAACTAAAGATACTAAGACTAAAATGAAAAAGAGGGATCAGGCCTGGAGTCAATATCAAAAGAACAAAACCAGTAATCTGAGGCAAACCTACCAAGAACTTCGAAACAAAGCCAAAAAACAAATCAAACCAGACAAAAGTAACTACTACAAAAACATGCAGGAAAAATATGCCAACAACCCTAAGAAATTTTGGGTTACAATAAATGGCATAATCCACCCAGGTAAAGCCACCACCCCAACCCCAGTACTACCAAACAGCCATGACAGTATTCCCACACAATTTAATAGATTCTTTACCGAAACAGTCCAAACCCTTACCAATACCCTCAATACCACTAGCAGCCCTATACCAGGTGCTAGCAAAACCCACCCTACTATTCAAAAGAATACCACCAACTTTTCCCTACACCCTGTACCCACTAAAATTATTTCAAAGCTCCTTAAGAAACTCAAACCAAGCTCAAACTCAGGTTTCAACTTTCTGTTACCTAAGAAGTTAAGTTTGTGAGTGTTTCTGCCATTTCACACTGAGCTAATCAAAGGAAGGACACTGAGCAAACTCAGATCTATAATATATAACATTAGGTATCCTGTGTTTTTTTGCTTATTTTTTCAAGTTATTTATAACACTTTGTCTTCTGCATATGTTTCTAGCTAGTTTAACTGTGTGTGAGGTATTAACTGGAAATTGTCCACTTTTATTAAAAATCTGTTGGGTTGTTTGATTCTGATCTCCTGCCAAGGAGAGTGTCATATAACTTGTTTGCAGTTAAAAAACTTTCTCTAGAAGCTCCTTTATCTGTTTAACACTTTCATTTAAAAGCTCACTGCTGCTTTTCTGCTGTGAGAAACATTTCTGGAGTGTGTGTTTCTACCTAAGTAGTGTGGATATTTGTAGCATTGTCCATATTTAGGCTTGTGTTGTGGCCTAGTGTTTGTGGAGGCTATGTGTCTGAGCACATGTTCAAGGACATCTTGGTTTAGCCAAAGCCATTAGGCATTTCAGTGAGGGGGGATTGTTTATGGTCATTGGCTGACTGGGGTCACCTGGACTACAGCTTAGAGTAAGCACCTCATTGGTTCTTTTGAGCTTTTTTTTTTAAAGTTGTCTCAGGTTTCAACTTTCTGTTACCTAAGAAGTTAAGTTTGTGAGTGTTTCTGCCATTTCATACTGAACTATTCGAAGGAAGAACACTGAGCAAACTTGGATCTATAATATATAACATTAGGTACCCTGTTTTTTACTTAAATTTTCAAGTTATTTATAGCACTTTGTCTACTGCATACTTTTCTAGCTAGTTTCACTGTGTGTGAGCTATTAACTGGAAATTGTCCACTTTTATTAAGCATCTATTTGCGTTGTTTGTTTCTGATCTCCTGCCAAGGAGAGTGTCATATAACTTGTTTGCAGTTAAAAGCTTTCTTTAGAGGCGCCTTTATCTGTTTAAAACTTTCATTTAAAGGCTCACTGCTGCTTTTCTGCTGTGAGAAACATTTCTGCAGTTTGTTTCTACCTAAGTAGTGTGGATATATGTAGCATTGTCCATATTTAGGCTTGTGTTGTGGCCTAGTGCTTGTGGAAGCTGCGTGTCTGAACACATGTTCAAGGACATCTTGGTTTAGCCAAAGCCATTAGGCATTTCAGTGAGAGGGGATTGTTTTTATTTATTTATTTATTTAAATTTGTTAACCGGGAGTGTCCGACTGGACGTAGGTCCATTTTCAGCGGAGTCCCGGGGAGAAAAGCTCCACAGTTAAAATAAACAGACAGTATATACATTGGATTACATAGTGAATAACAATTTACATAGCAATTACTTACATCATATTTACAGATGAAGATCATAGTACATCAGTAGACAACTAGAATCTTTATCTGTGAAGTGCATACCAGACATTAACAAATGTTACAAGAAGAAGAAGTTTGTGCTGTATAATAAGTACTGGCTTATGAGCATCTGAGCTTGCTATAATCAAGGTAGTTAGTGGAGTGGAAAGAAAGGTAGTGGTTGGATGGGGTGGATGATATTAGAGTGGGAGTTGCAAGGGCATAGCCAGCATGTTTTTAGTTGCACTTTTAGTAAAGTTTTGAAGTGGGTGCATGATGGTATGGAGGTAATTGTGGGTGGGAGTGAGTTCCATAATTTGGCTATGGTGCAAGAGAATAGTGCTTCACCAGCAGAGTTATTGGCTTTAGTGATCTGCAAGGGACTTTTGCTGCTGGATCTTAGTGGTCTGGTGGTGTGATAGGGTTGGAGTAGATTCTGGAGGGATGGGACATTTAGTGTATGGTTTACTAGTTTGTGGGCTAGTGAGAGTTGATACCACTGAAGGAGGTGAGGGAGTTCAAGTCAGCCCAGTTCAGCAAGTGAGAGACAGTGGTGACTACGGTAGGATGCCCCTGTGGCGAATTTGGCGATTTTGTTGTAGCAGGTCTCTAGCTTGTTTAGATCACACTGCCTTAGGTTGTTATATATTGGAGAGGCATAAAGTAGGGTGGAGATAAGGTGGGAATTTGCTATTGAAATCTTTGCTGCTTTGGTGAAAAATTGCTTATTTCTGTATAACGCTCCTAGTTTTTTGTGGACTTTTTTTACAGTCATGGATATGTGAATGTCAATTTTTAGTTTATTGTCTATTTCCACTCCTAGCAATTTGGTGTGTTCAGTTGGGTATATAGTGGTATTGTCTTTTGCCGTGATGTTAAAATGAGAGTTGTTTTGAGTATGTTTGGTGGGTTGGAAGATGAGTAGTTTAGTTTTGTTTGGGTTGAGTATTAATCGGGCATCGGATAACCATGTTTCAACAGAGGAAAAGGCTTCCTGTGTGACTTTTTGCAGTTTTGGTAGGGACTGGACTGAGCAGATGATGGTCGAGTCATCTGCGTATTGTATGAGTGTGCCATGTTTGGTGGCAGAGGCTAGATTATTGGTGTAAACAGAGAAGAGTAGGGGACCAAGGCTAGATCCTTGGGGAACCCCTATGGAGACAGGTAGTTGGGGAGATATGTCATTCTGCCATACAACGGATTGTTGGCGGTCAGACAGGTAACTCTGAAACCAGTTGGTGACCGATTGTGAGAAGGATAGGTTATTGAGGACAGAGATAAGTTGTTTGTGTGGGAAAATGTCAAATGCTTTAGACAGGTCTAGGAAAGTAGTAGAGGAGAGATAGCCATTGTTTTTACGCTGAAGGATAGTGTTAGTAAAGGAGAGTAAGGCAGTGGTGGTGCTATGGTTTGGTCAGAAACCATGCTGAGTACTGGAAAGGAGGTTGTTAGTAAGGAGGTAGTCTGAGACCTGAGAGTGTATGCATCTCTCTAGTATTTTGGAGAGTGGAGAGAGAATAGCTATGGGGCGGTAATTGGTTAGTTCTGTGGAGTGTCCGCCTTTGTGGAGGGGAATTATATGTGATACTTTCCACAGTGTGGGAACGTAACTTTCTGACAGAGATCGGTTAATCAAGATGGATACTGGGTAGGCCAGAGCATCAGCTGCGATTTGTAGGTATTCACTTGGGAGGCTGTCTTCTGCTAATTTGGTGGGTTTAAGTTTAGTTAAGAGTTTTTTTATGTTGGAGGTAGGTACAGGAGAATAAGAGAAGGCAGTGGGGAGATTACTAGTTGAAGGTGTGGGTTGGAGGGGAGGGGGGTTGTGTTGATTAGCTCGTGATAGTATGGTTTGGGTGAAGTGTGTGTTGAATGAGGTAGCAATATTTTCTGAGGAGTGAGGGATGTTAGGAGGAGGGGTACTGACTTTACCTGGGTGGAGGATGGAGTTTATGGAGGACCAGAATTGTTTGGGGCTGTGTTGTGAGGAGGCTAGGGCAGACTGGTAGTATTGGGATTTGTAATGTTTTATTAGCTTTTTGACTCTATTGCGTAGTTCTAGGAATTTCTGTCTAGCTGAGGGGGTTTTGGTTTTGCGCCAGTGCTCCCAGGCTTTATCCCTGTTTTTCATTTCTGACTTAGTGGTTTTCTGTAGCCATGGGGAGGGTTGTGCTTTGGTTCTGGAGAATCTTATGGGGGCATAGTAATTAAGGATGTTCAGGAAGGTAGTATTAAAAAATTCAACTGCATCATCTAGATTGAGGTACTTTAGAGGATGCCAGTTACATTCTTTGAGGGATGAGATGAATGTGAGTGGGTTAAAGTTTAGTTTTTTACGTATTTGATGGTAGATGACAGGTTTATCTTGGTATAGGTATTTTTTGAGTAGGAATGTTGGGAAGTGATCACTGAGACTATCTGATAAGCAGCCTGTTATATATGACTGGGGGCTCTTACTGACTAGTATCCAATCCAGGGTAGTGTGCTTGGTGGCGTTTTTATTTATCCTGGTTGGTGACTGGATTAGTTGAGTGAAGCCATGAAGGTGTACATGATGGGTTGGATTGTTGCCAGAACAGGATTGCCAGTCAATATTGAAATCACCTAAGATGATAGTTTCTTGGGGAGATGGTGGGTAGGCCAGCTGAGAAGGTTTTCTAGGGGAGGGATGTTTTGGCTAGGTGGGAAGTAGCATCCAATTATGTTGATGGTTTTGTTTTGGTTAATTTTGAGGTTGGTATATATTATTTCTTCATTGCCTATTTGTGGAGCAGATGATTTTAAGATCTGGATGTTTAGATGCTGTTTAAATATTATAGCTACACCACCTCCTTTTTTGTTTAGCCAGTCTACTCTTAGTATGCCGTAACCTGTAGGGAGTATCTGCTCACTGGTAATGTGAGGTTTTAGCCAGGTTTCTGTCAGGATGACTATATCTGGGGAATAGAAGTCTATGGTGGCATGGAGTTCATGGACTTTGTTGGATATACTTCTAATATTTAGGCATAGTAGAAGGAAGTCACTTGGCTTTCTATTGGCTATAATATGGGAGAAGTTGCGGTTTCTAGTCTGATTATGAAGATTGGGGTTGGAGATGGTAGGGCCAGGGTTGGGGTGGATGTCTCCACTTAGGGCTAGTTTTGATAAGCATGAGATTATTAGCTTTCTCAGTTTTTGAATGTGCTTGTTTATAAGGGAAACTTTATGATTGTGCTCTGTGGGTAATAGGTATGGTGTGGGTAATTATTTATGGTCATTGGCTGACTTGGGTCACCTGGACTACATCTTAGAGTAAGCACGTCATTGGTTCTTTTGAGCTTTTTTTTAAAGTTGTCTCAGGTTTCAACTTTCTGTTACCTAAGAAGTTAAGTTTGTGAGTGTTTATGCCATTTCGCACTGAGCTAATGAAAGGAAGGACACTGTGCAAACTCGGATCTATAATATATGACATGAAGTATTCTGTTTTTGCTTATTTTTTCAAGTTATTTATAGCACTTTGTCTACTGCATACTTTGCTAGCTAGTTTCACTGTGTGTGAGGTATTAACTGGAAACTGTCCACTTTTATTAAGCATCTGTTTGGGTTGTTTGATTCTGATCTCTTGCCAAGGAGAGTGTCATATAACTTGTTTGCAGTTAAAAGCTTTCTCTAGAGGCTCCTTTATCTGTTTAAAACTTTGATTTAAAGGCTCGCTGCTGCTTTTCTGCTGTGAGAAACATTTCTGCAGTGTGTTTCCCACCCTCCCTGTCTATTTCTATGCTGTTCTTATAGTTGATGGATTTGCAGTTGCCTGCCCCTACTGTAAATTTGATCTGGGACACTCTTCCCAGTCGAGTGTTATTACCTCATTCTACCTAATACAGGGAGAACATTTGAGACATCCAATCCAGTTAGTTTCTGTTCCTCCTTTCTCTCTTTCCACTAAAAAAAAAAATAAAATTTTTCTTAGCTTGTTTCCGGCCTTTCCTGTGGGTAGTCTAGTCTGGATACAGATTTGCTGTGTCCAGGACTGTTTGTGGGCTTCTGAGCCCCCAAGCCTTTCTGTGTTGGAGGGAAGCCTTCTAGATTAATTTTGTTTCTTAGAACTAGCCAGTTTTTTTTAGTTTTGGCACTCAAGTTTGTTTCTTTGAGCTCAGCACTTGTTCAGAACTCGTAAGCACTAAATAAGCTACAAATTACTACAGCACTCAACTTTCCTCACTTGTCTAGAGGAAAACAGTTTCTAGTACTTAACAAATAACCTATCCAGGCATGTATAAGGGTCAGCTCCCAGTGTTTTCTCCTGTCTACCTGATGGATCTGGGCATCTTGGGGAAATGCAGCAATTACCTCATGTACACAGACAACCCTTTCTTCCTACCACCCAACACTAGAACCTGTGAGAGATGCACTTATATAGCCAAACTGGAGGCAAGGCTCTCTTCACCAAAGACTGGACTAGGCAGTCATGAGGAGAAGGTAAACACTTGCACCATATCACATTCATCACATAGTCCCTCAAAACCTACACCACCAAAACACACACCTACATTCGTGGAGGCTCTCAGTAAAAACCTGCCCAAACAACAGGGACCTCCAAAGCAGAAACACAAGCAACCTCCACCCCCCAACACAACCCAAATGACACATAGCCCACAAACTCAGTGTGCCACTCAACCAAAGCCCATAAGGCATAACAACATACCCAACACTCTAGTCATAGGTGACTCTATAGTTAGTCACACTGATGTTCCACTCACCAGGCTAAACAAGGAGAAAGTTACTGTCAGCTGCCTATCGGGTGCCAGGATCCGCCACATAATGCATGCACTCAGGTCACTCCACAAAAAGTACAAATATGATTCTGTCATTATCCATGTTGGTGTGAATGACCCGAGACGTAACTCCCTGGAGTACATGAAAAGGAACACGGAGGAGCTGTCCGATCTTGTAGCCAAGGCAGGTATGACCCTAGCCCTGAGTAGCATCCTGCCATCACCCAGAATGATACCACAGTACAAGGACAAAATGATTGACATCAACAGTTGGCTGCGCTTCTGGTGTCATTCTAAGGGGATCCAGTATCTGTCTGCCTGGGATGACATGATCGACAAACCACAATGCTTTGCCAAAGATGGCCTGCACCTGTCACCCCTGGGATTCTGGATACGGGCTAAGGCTCTAGCCACCCCTATAGTGCCTTTTTTAGGCAAGGTTCAAATGACAAGTTCACCACTATAACAGGTACAAGCAAGCAAAATCTGAGGGTATTGCTACTCAATGCTAGAAGTCTAAACCTCAAAATGCACTCACTCAAGGCACTCCTTAAAATGGAAAACATCAACAACTGTGCAGTGACAGAGACTTGATTCAAGGCTTTAGAGAGTATCCCTGCATTACCAGGCTATAATTCATACCACACCTTCGGCCACCTAACCTGGATGGAAACACTAAAGGTGGAGGCATGTCCATATTCATTAAGAATATCCACACCACCAGGCTAGTTGCCCAGCATAATGCATCTGAGATAATCCAAGTGCAACTAACTCTGGGCAAGACCACAATCCAAATTGTAGCTTGCTACAGATCCCCCACCATACCCCAGGATTCCAACTCCTCATTTCTGGAAAATATTAGGGTACAACCTAACACCCTAATAATGGGCGATTTCAACTACTCCACCATTAACTGGGGAGACTACTCATGTACCAACTCTTGTGCTCAAGGTTTCCTGGAATTCATAAATTCCAATGCCTTGGATCAACTTATCCACAACCCCACCTGGAGCAGCAATATCCTAGACCTGGTTATTACCAACATCGGCAACTGGTGCTCCACACCAGAGGTCAAGTCCTCGTTGGTCAGATTCGACCACAAGCTACTCACCCTAAACATCAACATCCCTCCTCCACCCCCCATTAGGGAAACCATCATAAAAATTTTCTCCAAAGCCAACTTCACGCTTCTTAAGACAGAAGTGGCAAACTTCATGACACCCATGCTGATGGACAATAGAGGTATGACTGCTGAATCCTACACAAATGCACTTTATAAGCACTTACATGAGTGCATGGATCCTGCAATACCTAACAGAACCAAGATGCTATCCTCCAAAGAAAAGGAAGCCGATTTGGTGGTCCCCTACCATAAACAAACTCTACAATAGAAGAAAGAAACTGTTGCAAAAAAGAGTAAAATCCCATGATTGGAGGAACTCCCTGGTCAGCCTCAGTAAGAAGCTGAGATCCCTCATAAAATCCTCCAAAGCTAGTTATGAAAACAAAATTGCCACGGACTCTAAAGACAACCACAAAGCATTCTATAGCTATGTCAAGAATCTCAATGGCAACACTCAGATCTGCTCTGAGTTACAGCACAATTGCACTAAATATACAGAACCACCTGATACTGCCAACATCCTGGCAGATAGGTTCAGTGCTAACTTTACCCCCCCTTATCCCCTAAAGGGGCCATCTCTATACCGGAAGAATGCAAAGTTCCTGTAATCACGGCTGCACAGGTAAAAAAACACACTCTCCAAAGCCAAGAACACAGCATCCATGGGACCTGACAACATCCCAGGCTGCGTTCTACATGAACTACAGAATGAACTATTACCCCACCTAAGTACCATGTTCAATCATAGCCTCACCTCAGGCTATGTGCCCACTGAATGGTGCACAGTGATGTTATTCCACTCCACAAAGGGGGAGCCACCACGGACCCCGGGAACTACCGTTCCCATTAGCCTGACGAACCTGGTCTGCAAAGCTATGGAACTTATCATCATGTAACTTATAAACAATGGCATTGATAATCTCTAAACTCTGGACCCCACCCAGTTCGGGTTTGTAAAAGGCAGATCATGTCTCCTAAACCTGATAGACTTCTTTGAAGCAGTCATCAAAGCCATAGATGAGGGTAAGGTGGTTCACACAGTCTATCTAGATCTCACCAAGGCTTTTGACACCATCCCCCACTCTGGAATTATAGATAATCTCACTAAACTAGGTAGAAATCCCTATGTCCCAAGATAGGTTGCCAACTGGCTCACTGACAGAACCCACACTGTGAAAGTAGAGGACTCCAAATCCAACTTCAGACCAGTGACAAGTGGAGTACCACAGGGTTCAGTCCTGGATCCTCTCCTGTTTGGTATCTACTTCTCTGAAGTACAGGCTAACATAGAAGGTCTTTGGCTAATGAAGTTTGCAGATGACTGCAAACTAGGAGTAATAATCAAAACTCCAAAAGATGTGGGTATCCTACAAAAGGGCCCCGCTGAGACAGATGCCTGGTGTCACAGCCATGGCCTCAAGCTCAATGCAAAAAAGTGCATTGTCATCCCTTTTGGTAAAAACTCTGCACCCATGAACTACCACATAGGCGGTAGTCTACTTAACACCAAAGGTGTGATAAGAGACCTTGGGACACAAGTTGACAGTAGTCTCTCCTTTGATAATCACATTGCCACAGTAGTCAGAAAATCTTTCTACGTGGCACACCTCATCAAAAAAGGTTTCTCATCCAGGAAAAAAAGATGTCATTGCTCCCCTCTACTCATCACTCATTAGACCCATTATAGAGTACAATGCCCCTTTTGTTATGTACCTCACAAGACATCTACAACAACTGGAAAGGCTGCAGAAATACCTCACAAAGAGGACTACCAGCCTCAAACAGATGCCCTACGCAGACAGTCTCAAAAAACTGCAGCTTTACTTCATCACATATTGCCTTCTCAGAGGAGATCTCTGCCTAACACACAAAGGTATGTCAAACCCAGAGATGTTGGATATGCTCCACTTAAAGAAATCCCAATCGCGCCAAGCTACATGCTCTAGGGACCTAAACCTTGTCACCACAATAAACAGAACATGCTGGAGGAATAGAGTCCTGTCCCAGAGACTTCCCATACTCTGGAACAAACTACCTATCTATATCAAACAAAGCTCCTCATTAGCACTCTTCAAGAAAAATCTTAATGATTGGATGGGAGATAGGAAATTCACCTGGGGATCACGTCTGTGGCTCTGCTCAACAGTGGCACAGGAAAATAATTTTCTTGGATGGCGAAAGCCATGGCACCTTTTGGCTAGGCTTATATAGGCCCTAGGGCCATTAGCCTAGTACCTACCTATGAACACTAGCTGCTGACATCCTACCAGCCGAATTCCTTCAGATAGCAGCAGACGCCATAGCCTATCCCATGTCCATCCTCATAAACAGGTCACTTGCAGAATTCAAAGTCCCCACCCTGTGTAAAACATCACACATTATTCCACTGCATAAAGGGGGCAACTCCTTAGAACTCACCAACTACCACCCATTTACAATGCTCTCACCTCTATCGAAGATATTAGAGAGAGTTGTACATTCCCAACTACTTTGGTACCTCTTACAAAACAACTTCATCTCCAAAACCCAACATGGCTTTAGACCATTCCACAGCACCACCACAGCATTACTATCATTTACAGATATAGTTAACCACAATAGAAACAAGGGACTATTTGTATCTTCCACTTTCTTAGACTCATCTGAAGCCTTTGACATGGTTGACCATAATCTTCTTCTCCAAACCTTATCTACCCTAAGCTTCAGGCCCTCCACTATATCATGCTTTACTAGCTACTTATTTGGTCGACAGCAGGCAGTCCTATGGCATAACCAGCTGTTCCCCCTGCTACCAGTATCCATAGGTGTCCCTCAAGGATCCATCCTTGGCCCACTATTGTTCTCACTATTCACCAACCAAATCAATTACTCCTCACTCACAGCATCAGTAATACAATACGCAGATGACACCACCCTTATAAGTGCCGCCCCCACATTAAAGGAACTGCAAATCCTCACCCAAAACACTTTTACTCTAGCTGAAACATGGTTCACAAATATCAAACTTATTCTTAGCCCCAAAAAAACTAAATTAATTATTTTCAGCCCAGATCATGCCCCCCTCAACAACAATTTCACCATTCACTCATTCACTCCAAAGATAACATTCAAATCACTCCAACTGTACATACTAAACTGTTAGGTGTAGAAATAGACAATAACCTCAAATTTGACATCTATATAGCACAAACCATTAAGAAAGTTAATAAAAACTAGGACTTCTCTGTAGGAACAAACACTTTATAACTAAGCAAACCAAAACTGCTATTGCAAGAACTCATCTCTTCTCCATCCTTCTCTATGCCTCTCCCATCCTTACTAATCTCTATCAGAGTAATCTGAACAAAATGGAATATTGTTATAACAAAATAGCCAAGTTTGCTACTGAAACCTCATACAAATTCCACCACTGTCTCACCCTTAACCAACTCAATTGGCTCAAGCTACCTCAACTACTTCTGTTTAATCAACTCACAATAGCGCATAATCCCTTCTAGCTTCCAGAAAAAACATGCACTTCAAAATATAATTAACCCCCACATCCCTAGCAGAGCCTTACGATCTAGTTCTCAGAACCTAATAAGCATTATCAGACAGAAAAATGATACTTGCAAATCTCTCCTTGCCTGCACTATTGCCAAAGTCTGGAACTCATTACCTAGCCAAATAACCTCCAGTACCTCCACTATTCAATTTAAGAAACTCCTGAGAACCAACTTCTCAAACAATTGGCTTTGTTCATGCTACTCCTCAGGTTAATTTGCACCAATATCATGTTCAAGGATTCTACTAAAGGTCCCCTAATTCCTTTCACTATAAAGCTTATTAATCACTGGTTATTTCTATAACAAAATATTGAGAGTACTCATAATTTAGAGAAAAAAATATTTTTTTTGTGTGTTTATATTCTATATAAAACCTATTACTAGAATGCTGTATGCTGACTTTACTAAAGGAATTATTAATCTATAAATAACTTATGTTTCTATGGAACCTGTATCTCTGTATGATATTCTTGTGTAATTTCTTTATGACATGCTATTGGAGATTTTCTCCCTGGGCCTCCAATGAAAATGGATGTGTGTCCAGTCGGACTTTCCCGGTTAACAAATGTAAAATAAAATAAAATAAAATAAATAAATAAAGTGTGGATTAGGGAGGTTATGGAGCTTTTAGGGCTTCTGAATTTTGCATATCAGGCAGTTCATCCAAGGCATACTTTTTGTAGGTCAGGGGCTTTTTTAAAAGAAGGAAAGAGCAAACATAATTGTGTCAGGATAAGCAAGTTGGTGTGGACTGATTTGACATGTTGGCTGTCATTTTTGGACCGGTTTAATGGTGTCTATTTTTGGCAGATGGATTGGATTGGTCAAGAGGAACTGCAATGTTCAGGGATGGAGCTGGGGGTATTGGAATGGGTGTGTTTTTTGGATGGCAGTGGTTTACGGTTTATTGGCCAGTGGATTAGAAGAATGAGTGAAAAAGGGATGTTGCCATTTTGGAGTTAATACCAATCTGGGTTGTGTCAGTAGTTTGGCAGGAGTGATTGAGTGGAAAGAGGGTAATTTTTAATTTGGATAATATGACAGTGGTGTTGAGTTTTGCAAGCAAAGACTGCAAGATCTGAATTGTTGTTGTCAGTTTTACATAAGTTAGTTTTGCAGTTTGTTAATAAATTTCTTGCTCACAGGTGTGCATGTGGCAAGAGTTAGGAATGCAAGTGTTGACAGTTTGTCTCGATTTCAGTTTTCCAGATTCCAACAGTTGGCTCTAGGGGTGGAGGAGGTGCCAATGGTTTTGCCAGATGAGGTGTGGCACCTTCGGTTGATATAACCAGGAGGTTGGTGCAGCAATCTTAGGTGGCGTCTACCAGGAGATCATATGGTAGGGCACTATATGATTTTTGATAAATTTATTTTGTAGTTGCCTTAGGATGAAGGGGTTTGGTTGGAGCAAATATTATTGCACTTGGCTTGGGCTTAGGGGCAAGGTATGGTGGTGCAATCAGTTAAGGTGGACTTGGCAGTGATTAGTATATTTGCCCAGGTGGCTGGGCTGCATGATTTTACAAAGTCCTGGTTGGTTGGGTGCATGTTGAAAGGATGGTGTAGAGTGGTAGAGTGTGTACGGATATGTGCTGACCATTGATGAGACAGATTTTGAAAGTTTTATTGAAGAGTTTAGCTTTAGTGGTGGGTGAGTCAGTGGATTTTGTTTTGTCAGTTACTTTGTGTTTATGGATGTATTTGGGGGCATTTCAGGTGTCAGAGCTGTTAGAGTTATTAGTTTGGAGATATGTTATGGTTTATCCAGGGTCAGTGCATATTTGGTTAAGTAGGTCTAACACGGATCATTTAGGGTTGGGCACACAGATAGTTCTTAGGAAAGATATGAGTGAGGTGCTTTCTTCTGTAGGTTGGGCTGTGGAATTGATGTGGACTCATGTGGAGAACCTGTGCTATCTGTTTTTTTGGTTGCAGGGGGTAAGATGGTAATGGGTAATCAGTTTGTACATGTAATAAGAAGGGTGCTGCGATGTATGGGTTTTCCAGGTGAGATGTTCTCCACTCATTCTTCTTTTATTGATAAGGCTTCAGATTTGGCAAGGGAAGGCAGATCCATTGAGGTCATCCGGAGAGTGGGGAGGTGGTTTTCCAGTGCCTTTTTATCTTACATTAGGTAATGGATTCAATTGATAATTAATGTTTTTTTTTTCTTTTTGTCTTTCAGGCAAGAAGATTGTCATCTTGGGCCATTCATATATCCAATGTGCAGTGCAGAGGGCAGCAGTTATGATGGATGGAAAGGACTTGGGTTTGCGAAGATTGGGTGGACAGTTAGTTGGCTTGGGATTAAAGGTCTTAGGTGGACTCAGTTTATGGATGAAATTGAAATGATATGGTTACAGATGGGGCTTCCACGAATATTGCTGATACATTTGGCTGGTAATGATTTGGGAATTATTCCTAAGAAGCAGTTGGTGGATAAGATAAGGGAGAATCTGTTTATGTTGCAGACTTTATATCCAAGCATGTGCATTGTATGGACAGAGATAGTACTGCTTTTGTGTTGGAGGAATGCTGCTAGTTGTAAGGCTTTGGAGCATGCATGGAGGTTTATTAACTATAGGCTGACTTGGCAATTGGAGGCACTGGGTATGTATATGTCAGACCATAGGAATTTTGATGACAGTGACCCAGTTTGGTTTAGGTCTGATGTGGTACACTTGAATTAGTTTGGTTTAGATTTGTTTAATATACATTTAAGTTTATTTTTAGAAGGTTTGGTAAAAGTTATTTCGTAAGAGAGGGGGAACAACCTGTGTTCAGGCTATTTGGCAGAGAAAATGGACAGGCTTGTCCCTTTTCTTTTCCCCCTCTTGATATTGGCTGTTGAAGCAATGAGTTTTGGGGATGAAAATGAGCTTTAGGGTGCTGCTTTATTGATAAGAACAAGTGAGTGTAGGTATGGATACTGCTTATTCAAGCAAGGTGAGCAGGTACACTGCCCAGGTGTATGTTATAAGGATTTCTATGTTGTGATTACAAGATTATGTGTGAAATTAATAAAGGTCATCAAATGTCATTTGGTGTCATTGTGTATTATTGCAAGGGACCAGGAAAAATTAGGTTTGGGAGCAAACCAATTTATCCAGGGACATATTTGATAAGGGTTACAGTGAGTTAAATGTGGGTAGGGGTTGGGACATTTGTTGGGGAAGGGGGTTAAGATTAAGGAAAAGAGGTCTGACCAGACTTTGGAAAGGGATGCATTAATTTCCTAAGGGGGACTTTAGAGGAAGTGAGATAGATGTAGGTTGGGACTTCATTTTTTTATAGGACTGTAACTGGGAAGAGGAATCATATTTTGGTGTCAGTTTGCAACCAGCCCTCCCTTTTTTGCTTTTGGTTAATTTGTTTGGTATGGTTATGGAGGTGGATATTGGGCAGAGAAGAGGGACAGGCTTGTACCTCTTCTGTTCCCCCTCTTGGTGTTGGGTGTTGATGCAATGAGTTTTGGGGATGAAAGTGAGCTGTAGAACACTGCTTGATTGATAAGAATACATGAGTGGAGATATGGACACTGCTTATTCGGAAAGGGTGAGCGGGTACACTGCCCTGATGTATGTTATAAGGATTTTCATGTTGTGGTTAAAAGGTCATTTGTGTTAAAATTAATATTTGAAATAATATAATAAAGATATGTGTGAAATTAATAAAGGTCATGAAATTGCATTTGTTGTCATCATGTATTTTTGAAGGGGACCGGGACAAATGAGTTTGTTATTGATGGTACTGCTAACTGTACTACATAAATGATACTGTATGCGTGTATGTATGTATTTAGTTCAAGGCTTAATGGCATATGGCAAATGAACACTGCTGCCATTTACTATGACTAAGACAAATCATACCCAAATAAGATAAAGAGCAGTGTTATGAAAATTGTCTTCCCAGGAGTTAACTGACCTCGGTTTCAGTCCAGTACCTTTGAGTGCCATCTCATATAGTATATTGGTTAAAACTGTTTTATATTAGCACATACACAGTGTTTTTCTGGTAGAGATAGTAATATCCTTTTCAGTGCCACTGCTCCTGCTTATTCTCATGGTAAGACACAGTTACCAGCCAGACCAGACTGGTTCACTAAGGTTACACTTACTGTATGCCCCACAGAGAGAGAGAGAGAGAGAGAGAGAGAGAGAGAAACAACTGTACTATTAATTTATTTTAGTTGTAACTAAGTAGTGTCATTTTCAAAATGTGGATGCCTGCAGTTATAACTGTGCAACTGCACTTACATGTGTAAACTAGACAGACAAATCTGTTATCTTGCACAATGAAATATAAAATAAGAAAATCTGAACAGAAAGGTTGCTTAAGAAAGATATTTCCCAATAGTTAATCAATTCAACCAGTGTCACTAACTGAAGATATAAATAGTTCTGAATTGTATTACCACTTACAAATAACAAAAGATAAAAAGGTAAAATGTATAGACATGACCTCAATGACTCTGGGTAGCAAGCTTTCAGTCACAGCTTATGTAAAGAGTTTCTTTCCTCCATCCAGGCTAGTTTAGTTTCTACCAACACATCAAGAATAAAAGGAAATACAGACTTGCTGCATCAACTGCTGAACTGATTTTTAAAGACGTTATTACTTTACTTGAAGAAACTCAATAGGGGTATCCTTCAGTGAAAAACAGAGAAAAATTCAGTCTACACAATTCTTGTAGACAGCCCGCACCTTATGCATAGTTTATCTTTCTAACAATGCTGTCACATTTGTGGTATATAGCTAGGGCAATTTACTTGTATAATTTTTGCTCAGACTGTGGAATGATAATTGGATATATTGAATACTTATAATAAGAATGGATCACGTCTGTATGAGATCTGATTATAGGTTCATAGGTTCATAGGAGGTTACTAGGCTACTGGCCCATGGACCTTTACAAGCCTAGCTGTGTACTAAACGTACCCTTATTGACCATAGTTAGATGGTCTCTGTTAGCAGAGAGATTCTGTGATCAGCACTGGTTTATAGCTTCATAGGTAGGTACTGGGCTATCTGCCCAAAGGCATATATTAGCCCAGCCACATTGTGCGGTATTCACTGCCCCTTTGGTTAGTTCCCTAGGCCCTTGATCTAGCAGCTAGTACCCTTGGCTCCTATCTAGTAGAGCTGTTGGTATGATCCCTGGTGTGAACTTTCTGTTACCCATCCACTCGTCGAGGTTCCTCTTGAAGAGTGATAGTGAGGGGCTCTGTCTTATGTAGATCAGGACCTTGTTCCATAGCAAGGGAAGTCTTTGTGAAGGGAATCTGTCCCTCCAGCATGTTCTATTCATTGTTGTGCTGAGGTTTATATCCCTAGAGCATGTAGCTCGAGTAGATTTGGTTTTGCTAAGATGGAGCATGTTCAACAGTTCTGGGTTGGACCTGGCTCTGTATGTTAGACAGCACCTGTTCATGAGAGACATTTACAGTCACCCATCCAGTTGTCAAATTGCACTTGAGAAGTGGCAAGCACTGTGACATATATCTGTCTCTTCAGTATGTTCTGTTATTGTGACAGGCTAGGTTGAGATCCCAGAAGCAACTTATTCTTGTTCCATTTGATTTGCAGGTGTGCAACATTTCCATTAGGGCAAGGTCTAAGACTGCTCTGTAGGCCAGGCACAGTTTACCTCTCAGCAGTCTGTATTACACAGAGTACAGTGACAGTCATTCAATCTTTCCACATGTCATGTTTTGGAGGCACTGGATTATTTTGTTTAGAAACCTCTATGATCTCTCCAGTTGCTCCAGGTGTCGGGTGAAACATACAGAAGGGAACATTGTACTCAGTTAGTGGTCTGATAAGGGTTGAGTACAGTGGAGCTATAACCTCCCTGGTCTCGGATACAATGTCCTTATTTATGAGATGTGCAATGTAGAATGCTTTTCTTACCACTAAGGCCACATGGCAATCGAAGTTTAGATTGCTATCAACCTGTTTTCCCAAGTCTCACACCACTGGGTTTAAGCTCAGAGGGGTGCTATCTATATCATAACTAGCAGGGGCTACTTTTTTGCCAAAGGGGATAATGAGGCATTTTTTGCAATAAGTTTAAGTCGGTGAGTTTGGCACCAATAATTTGCCTGTGTCAGCCCTTTCTGTAATATATTAATATTACTGGGTGACTCTATGGTTGTGCCCAATTTGCAGTCATCTGCAAACTTGGCAAGTCACAGGCCATCTACCTTATTCTGGACTTCAGAGAAATAGATTCCAAAAAGTAGAGAGCCCAGCACAGATCCTTGTGGTAACCCACTGGTAACTGTTCTACTGGTGGAGGTGGACTCCCCAACTTTGACAGTGTGCATTCTGTCAGTAAGCCAGTTTGCTACCCATCTAATAATATATGGGTTAATCCCCAGCTTTAAGAGATTCTCTATGATACCTGAATATATGTATCAGTATGTACTGTTTTGCCCTCATTCCAACTTTGGTGACATTCTCAAAGAAGTCCACTATGTTTAATAAGTAGGATCTTCTGTTGAAAAAAAACAAACTGGGTCAGGTCAAGGGTTTGAAGGTCATATATATCCTTGTGGATAAGGTCCATGATGATTCATCCCATGGCTTTGCAGATAAGGTTGGTTAAGCTTATTCATCAATAGTTCCCAAGGTCAGTTGATGGACCCCCTTTGTGCAAGGAGATTATTGTTGCTGTTCTCCACTCTGCCAAGACAAAGCCAGTTCTCAGGCATGGTTAAAGAGAGTGGCAAGTAGTTTGGCTATGCCCTGTTTTAGATTGTTTAGTAAGCAGCCGGAGATATTATCTGGTCCCATAGAGGCCATGTTTTTTGTCTTGGAGAGTGCTTGTATGACCTGTTCTTTGGAGATACTCAGTAGAGGGCTGGTGTCAGGAATGCTTTGGGGTATGTCTGGTGGGGACAGGTGGATGAAGTCATTGCCAAATCTGTCGGCTAACAGGTTGGCAATTTCCTCAGGTTCAGTGTGAGTGGAACCATCCACTATAAGTTTGCACACTGTAGGGCATTCTCTTTTAGCTTTTGGACATAGCTAAAGAATGCCTTATGATTGTCTTTAGCTAGGGATGCTAATTTAGACTCTTAAGTAGCCTTATAGAACTTAACAAGATATCTGATTTGCTTGTTCAAGCTGTGGAGGGTATTCTTCCTCTGTTGAGTAAGTTCCCTCCTTTTCTTAGATATCAGTTTCTTTCTTTTGCTGCATAGCTTATTTATACTTACAGTCCACCTGGGTGGCTTGTTTTTTGTGAAGACCTGGTTTTGTTCCTGCTGGGTACAGCCAAGTCAATGCATTTGTTTAAGTGGCTATATAGGGCATCTATGTATTCCTCTGCATAGAAGTAACTGTTGGCTATGTTGACATGGGCTTTGAAACTTTTTATACCATCGCTTAGTAAGCAATAGTTTGCTTAGGAGAAATTGTTCATTTTTTTTTCTCTTGTGGGTGTGTCAGATTTAATCTTTACTTCAAACGAGACAGATTTATGGTCTGACCTTTCCAGGAAGGGCAACACACAGGGGGTAGTGCAGTGACCCCCCCCCCCCATGTTGGTGAGCACTAGTTCTAGGACATTTGAGCCCCTTGTGGGGATGCGGAACAACTGTTTCAGGGTATTTGAATTAACAAACTCCTGGAACCTTGTAGTGATTGTGTTTGTGCTCATGTAAGTTGCTCAGTTGATGGAAGGATAGTTGATATCTCCCATGACCAAGATGTTTGGCTGTATACTGAGTGACTCTAGCAAGTTCAGGTAGGTGGTGTACTTCTCTTGGTTCATGGTAGGGGACTTGTAGCTAACAACGATGTGGAGAGGTATTTTACTTATAGCTAATTGGATGTGAAGTAGCTAAAAAGAGTCATACTGTTTCACCGGTCTCATGGTGTATCTAGATTTAATGAAGATGGATGCACCGCCACCTCTGTTTCTTTCACCCTCATTTTGAAGTCTGAATGTGTGAAAGGTATTATAGCCTAGTACGGCCAGGGTGATCTCAGTGGCCTTGAACCAAGGCTTAGTGACTACACAAATGTCAGCATCTTCCAAGGTGTGGAGTGCTTCCTGGGAGTGCGGTTTACTGTTTAAGCTCCCAGCATTAAGCAGTATGACCATGAGTTTGTATTTAGTGGATTTCTTTAAATCAGAAGTTTTGTTGTTTGGACATTGCCTAAAAAAGGCACTGTGGGGGAGGCAAGTGTCTTTGCCAGTATCTGAAAACCTTGAGAAAACAGGTGAAGGCCACCCCTGTCAAAGCAGCATGGACTATCGACCATGTCTTCCCAGACACACAGATTCTGGATTGCTCTGGAGTGGCACCAAAAGGTAAACCAATTATTGAAAACAATAATTTTTTTGTCTGTATTGTGGCATCATCCTAGGTGAAAGTAGAATGTTGCTTAGGGCTATGGAAATACCTGCTTGGGACACATAATCTGAGAGTTTGGTCATGCCTCTCTTCATATAGCCCAGAGAGGTACATATCAAGTCAGTCACACCAACATGTACAATGACAGAGTCATAATGGTACTTGTTGCTGAGCGACTTGAGTGCATGTGTGATTTGATGGATCCTGGCACCTGACAGGCAGCTGACCATTACTTCTCCTTGTTCATTCTGGTGAGATGGACATCTGCGTGCCTCTCTATTGCATTACCTATGACCAGAACATTAGGTTTTGAGGTGTTTTGCCTTAGAGACTTAATTGTTGAGACACTGAAAAGTGTTGTTGTGTGTAGTGGTGGATTTTCTGCTTGTGTACCAGTATGTTTGCAATTGAGAGGTCTCTAGTCTTTTGGTAGGCTCTTAGTGAGTACCTCTGCATATGTGTGTTTATGTGTCTTGACCTTATCTTGTGTGAGAGGGGAGCTGTGTGTGCTGACAATCTGTTGTATATCTTGTATATTGTTATGTGCTAAGACTGATTCTAATTTTATGGTATAGTTACATTTCTCACATGCTGTGTTTGTTTCCTTTAGGAGCAAGTGGTTGTCAGTATACATGGGGCAATTACTACATTGCCTCAGGATGCTCATGTCAGTCAGGTTGGCTGGAGAAATGGTGGGAAGCTGTCCATCAATTATGGCAGGTATATATTGTAGTAACTAGTGGGGATAGGCTATATGGACCAGGGTTTGCTTGTGAGACTAACAAAGGTGGCTATTCTGTGGAGGGCTAAGGATGGAAGACTGCTAGACCTTTGCAATTTCTTAAATTTGATTTTGAAAGTAACAAGGGAAAAACATTCTGTAGGTAATTAGTTTCAAATAGTAGATATAGGTATTCTCACAACTTTATCATATAGAAAACTGTCTGACCTTATATTAATCAAGGGATAAAAAAAAGTCATGCACGCTGCCTTGTGATAAAACCTATACGTTGTCACCAGTTATACAAATAAACTGAAATCAGAGTGATGGACAGCTATATGTAAGTTAGAGTATGTGAAACCATTTTATAGGTTCTGAAACTCTGCAGTAAAGTATCCTGTATTACAGGTTAGGGACAAGCATGCCCACCAACATGAAGTCGAACTGAAAGTTATAATATTTAAAAACAAGTACTGCAAATATCCTGCTTTCATGTACTAGAACAAGGTAGATTAGGGCACTAGCAACAATTAGCTTTCATTTGTATTCAAGACATGACTTAATCTTAGACAGTAATCCCCACATATTATTTCTTTCACTTTTTTAATAACAAATATTGTAGAAATTGCATTTTTGTATTTAATATAAACTATAGGAGTGTTAGTGTATGATTATGTCACAGAATTTGTCAAATTTAGTTTTAAAATTTCATGACTAGTGCTCATTGGCCCTTCAAAACATTTTTTTTATTTAAATTAATTATTTAATTTTACTTTACTAGGACACAGAAAACATGTCTTTTCATGGTCTATTCAAAGTAAATTGCTATTTAGTTTTGATATATTTTTAACAGAATGCCCCGAACCAAGGAAGACTGAATCATCTGTGCATTGCCTGTCCATGTAACTGACGCAAGCTTGCTATATTTGCTTCACAGGTAGAGCAAATGTGGTTCAAGGATAGATTACAGGTAAGTGTTTCCAATTTTTTTACAGCTCATAATCGCATCTTACAAAACAATATTCCATATACAGTTTTTTTTCAACATATTTTATTCAGAATTAGAACAGATTGGTAGGTCTGCAGATTTATAAGCCTCTGTTAGTGGTAAATGCTTTACAGAAGTTTAACAACTGATGATTTTCAATTGTTTCAGAACTACAAGCTAATACTTGTGGTCCAGTTGTGAAGCACGGATCTGGTGATAAAATGTAGACTATGGAGCTATGTCGCAATTCATAAAACTATATAGAGCTATTGGGCACGATGCTAAAAAGTACAGAAAAAGCAGTATGCAGTTGACTGTATAATAACATGTAGAAGACGAATTGCATTCTAATGAGAGCATAGATGGGAACAAATTAGGATCTGGGAAAGGAGGTCACAATTCATAGTCAGGTGCAAATGGAAGCGGATACTTGTGTCAGAGAATAAAGGCAAAAAACACCCCAAAAGTTGTAGTGCTGCAATAACAATAATTGTTGGAGCAGCAATTATTCGTCAGTGGCATTTAATTAGTGCAGTTAGTGGTCTTCTAAATATGTGGCATTGATGTATATATAAAAAACAAATAAATAATTAAATAAAATAGAGGTAGCATCGATGAGTCCCATTTCACTAGCTGACAGACTAGCAGCTAATGGATCACTTTTGAGTGGACAGACATATGTTTGGCCTGTATTGCCCACAAACTAGAACTGGGGAAATGCATGGACTGATCGCTTCTAAAAAGTACAGTAGGAGATGAATTCTTCTAGTTGCAGACATTTCCATTACTATGCTATGTGCCTTCTCAAAATTCTGTTTAATCAACCACACTTTTGCCATTGCAGCATTGTGAAATTCTTCCCATCCCCAACATTGTGGATAACTGTATTGCCTATGTACTCATGGAATGGCTGGTGGATACCACCCCACCACCACCATGGAAGCATTACCCATGTGTCCTGAGTGCCTGTCACAGGAATTCATCCTTCATCCTTGACAGTGCTGAACTTGTCTAACTTTTGCCATACACTGCATTTGGAGGACATGACTCCACCTACTAACAATCATTACAAAGCACATTGTGGGTACTGCCAAGACCACTTCTGGCTAACATCAAGACTGAAACAATACTAATTTCATGAACTTTAATCATCCTTTGTCTTAGGAATGGGTTTCATTCCCATCATGGATTTAGAAACCCAAAAGACTTGGGGAAATTAAGAAAGAGTAGACCGCATTAGTGGAAAATTGATCTGTGGGTATAATGTCATATATATGTTGGTCTAGCTAATTGATACACGGCAGTGGCAGACAAAAATATGTAGATGGCAAGGAACATAGATATGCTGAGCACTGGGGCATTCAACTGATTATCAAGGTATGCATTGGTAAGAGCAAATCTTTGCAGGGATATGGCTAGAAAGTGTGATAAATAGGGATCTACTTGGAGTTACAGTGAATGGTGGGATTCCCTGACAACAGGTATGTTGTCTTACAGGGGCAAAAGGGTGATACAGTGGACAGGTATATCATGCCAGGGGCAACATATGTGGATGCTTCTGGCAGATATACCCATGGTAGATGAGCACACCACAGGAAAGTCTGGTGGGGTGGTGGTGGGTTATATCAGTCTTTATTTATTTATTTATTGCAACTCTCAACATACACAGATACATGACAAGGATGTAATACAGACTATAGCAGACTAGAGGGGAGGTGGCAGCAGCAGCTGTGAGGCAGTGAGCTGCTGTTTCTCAGATAAAGTTGTAGACATACAGATACACAGATCCACAGCTAGCTCAGCAGGTATGCTGCATAGTTCCATTAAGTGGTGCTCCCCTAGCAATATAATGAATAAATAAACAAATAAATACATTAAATAAATAACTCTCCTTCTCTAAAAGTGTAGCAAGCTGCTTGCTGCAGTCAATTTACCATACAACAGAGCACTTCAGCACATCAACTGTTACCCCAAATGTAGTATTACCATTCATTTCTGAAGCCAAAATGTTCTCCCAGCTTCAGATATAAACTTTGCTTATGCACAGCTGCACCACTGGCACCTGCTGATAGAGCCTCCAAATGGTTTGTGCCTGGGACAGGTGCCCCCTTTATCCACCCTACTAACAGCTGTGCTGATTCATAAACTTCAAGTTTATACCTGTAGCGATATGTTGCAAACAAGTGTAATACATAACATTAATATTACCATACATACATTACTGTTATGAAAGGTTATTTTCAAGCTAGTAGTCACATGGATATGACACTACTGTAATGCTCATTATCAGATCATTCAGGCTACTATGTACCACCTCCAGAGCTTGTCTCATGGAATCAATGCTTCTGCACTCTCAGATAGTACTTCAAGCTGCTCAGATAAGTTTGCTTCAATTGCTTGCTTGCTGTGCATTTTGGCATTAAAATTGTTTATCACCTGTACAATATGCTAATGTATACTAGTTTGCACAGTATACATGCTAATGCAAATAGGTATGAATTGGTATGTTTCAGAGAAGTGCTTCTGTGTATAAAGTCTAAATACTTTTGAGTGCTCAGCTCTGGTATGCATTGCAATGAATGGCTGTCCATACAGGCTAGCTGTGTGTGAAGGCATATCATTACATCACAGGACTAAGGTGTCGTAGAAATGATTCAAAGTCATGCATAGTGTGTAATTCTCAAACTGCCAATTTATGTAGCTGTATATATGTGGTAATGGGGCTGCTGACATTAGTACCATAGCACAGCACATAACTATTTTTTTAATTAACTCATTCACTCCAGTGGAGCTCAGAAGTTTGTACTGTGACTTCCAATGGGCGGAGCCTAAGCCTTTAGACAGAATCAAATGATGTCCTCCCATTTCAAACAAAAAATGTTAATATCTCTAGAAACATACGGGTTATGAAAGAAGTATAAATGGCAAACTTTCCAGCTCAAACTATTTTTATAGTGGTCATATTCATTACATTCTAGATCTTAAGCCAAATTTTGTAAATCACAGCAAACACAGTCACCTAGATTCAACAAACTCCATGCAAGAATAAGAATATTATTGCACAGAGGGGTTTGTGTCTGTTTAGAACAGCGCGCCTTGAATATTCATGAAGACGTGCTGCTGTACTTCCTATACAGGCACAAACCATGAACGAGTGCAGGGGGCATGTCCAAGTAGTGCACAGACACTAAACATGGCCCCTGCACTCAGAAAGTGCCTAAGCCTAACTGGAATAGTATTAGAGCTTTGCTCTAATATTATGCTAGTATTTCAGTGTCTGCGGAAATGGAAATGAAAAAATTATCATTTCAATGTCCACGGACACTGAAATAAAAATCGGCAACAAGAAAGCAATGCAGGGGGTGTGTGACAAGTTCTGTAACACACACCCTGCATTGCTAAAGTGCTGTACGACACTTTTGGGTACTTTTCCGTTAACAGGGCTGCAATTAGGATGCATTAGTTTTAATGTTAGGAACGCTGTTTCCATTGAACTTCTCTGTTCCCTTTTTTCAATGTTAGTTGTGTAAAATGGTTTATTTAACACCTTGGAGAAGAGCAAGCAGGGTAGTAGCTTTTTAACAGGGAATAATATAGAACTCTGGACCTCAGGTACCTGGGGATCCTGAATACCAAGTGCAACGTGGTCATGAAACCTCCAGTGCTTCTTGGAGTCGCCAGTTACAGCTGTGCCATAGAGCTACAACTCCTGCTGCTCCACAGTAAAATAAGTGAATACGTTAGCATTTTTAAACAGGAAAATTAAGTGATTCTTTTGTTAGTTCAGATTGTATGGGCTACTGCCACCACCACCTTAACCCCACCTCCACAAAAATAAAATGAACCAATAAAGTAAATAAATAAATATATTTTTATTTTAAAACACCTTTTAAAGTTAAATTCTTTTTTTTTTGCATCTCTACTTCTCATGATGGTGTGAACTACTACCTTACTAACTACTGGGAGTGTGAAATTTATTTACAGAGTGCACATCCCTTGGTGTCTTACTGCTTTTATAAATGGGAACATGTATTTTACATACATGCAACTTTAAATTAACTATTAAGTAATAGAATCATTGTATTTAATATTCTATTTGGACATACGCATTCCACAAAAAGTTTTAAATGTTTACATGCTTTACTCAAACTAAATACCGAATTACAAAAGTCAAAGCATTTAATCCACTGCACAGTCAACCATGACAAAAAAAAAAAAAAAAAAGTTGGCCAGGATTCTGTCTGCACCACCCCAACATCTCGCGTTGCCACTCCCTCAGATATTGCACCACAGTCAGGAAAGATTAAAAATTGTCATACTAACAGTCAGACATGAATCCGTCAACAAATTGAAAGAGTCATAGGTCAGGAACACACCTTTTCACAGAAAGAGCTCTACCTGCTTTTGAGATAGTAAAAAAATAACCAGAAAAGAATAAGCAGCAATAACTTCACATCAACTGCACATTTTGCCTGCTGCCTCGTTAACAAGTAAAGCAAGAAATGTGTGCAAATGCATGCATAATAGGGAATACATCCCCCAAAAGTGAAAAAACACAACTATAGCCCCACAAGCATAGAAGGTTGATAGAGAACAGGTCATGCATTAGCATGAATTATGTAAGGGTAGAAGTCTGAAAGCAAATGTATGTCAATATTCCCTTACAGCAGTGCATGTTAACAAAGGCACAAATGAAGGGGGAATAAATACTACATTAGGGACACACCTGAAAAATTATCCTCATCACAAATCCAGGACTCAGTTGCTTCTCATTAGCTAGTGACCTCACTTCCCATATCATCCCACTGATGTGTCAGGAGTACACAACAGTTATGGGGACCAGACCAAAGATGTCAGCCAGACAACTGGACATCCTACGAATATGTGGACATAACAAAACATTAGGAAAACTACACTGAGCTACCGAGCAATGTCCAAACTACAATCAGACTGATATAACACTACCCAAGTAGGGCTGTACATGTGCATTAGCAAATATAACAGGCACTGCAGGGATGTAACACTAGTGGAAAACAGACACAGGTGTGAAAGTGCATACCCCCAACCAATTGCACCACAGTCACAGCTACATACTAGTAAGCAAACTGAACACTACAGTATAATGACTGTGTGAGAAACAATACCCTGTTTTCCACTCACACATTACCCCTACATATACTGTCCCAAGTCACAGTGTAGTGGGACTCTTGAGGTGTTACGGGACATGTCACGGTCTGCATATACAAACATATACAGGAAATAGGGAAACAGAAACTGGAGTACCATGCACAGTCAGATAGAAAGAGCCCATGACACTCACATGTACCTTATCCCTACACAGCCCAAATAATATGTACACACTACACTGCTACACAATCCTGACAGTCTTTTAACAATGAGCAGGCATACACAGACCTCTCAAATGTACAGTTTCCACCAGAATGTATAGGCACATGACTCAAATCTATGGCCACTTCCCTGTTACATGTCTGGGGGGTCTATGACATCACTGATATGGTAGCAGGAATGAATGCAATAAATTATGATACTACATGCCTCTGAGCCTCTTAGTGCATGACATCTGGACAAAGCCTGACATAATTGGGGACAGAGATCCAAACACAGGGGTATATTGAACATATTGCTGTTATAAATGTAGACAGTTGCTGATGTTGCCGGTTTTTTTGTAGCTTATCCTTTCTGAGGGATATGAAGTCAGTAACACTGATGGATATTAGCATTTACTGACTGCATTCCCCAGAGTACCCTACTGATTAGCCAAGGACAACAACTGTCTGTGGAGCAGAACAAACATAGGAGCCACACATCTGGACAGTGTCTAAGCCTCTGGACAGTGTAGAGGTATGACTGCAGTTATGTAACATAATGGAAATCCCCTGACAGCTGCCAGGCATGACCCTAGCACCTTATGAAGTGCAGTAAGACCAACATGGCACTCCCCCACACCACCTCTGGTCAATTATCCATGTATAGTCAAATATAGCATGCGCTACAGGGATGGAACTGTAGTGAAAAGCAAAGAGTGGTGCAAAAATGTCCACCCAAAAACATTTGCACCACAGTAACATCAACATACCAGTACCCAAAATTAACTCTAGAATAGAACGACTGTTTGAACAAACATACCATGATTGCCAGTCACACACTACACTGACATATACTGGCCCAATTCACAGTGTATTGGAAATCCTGTGTTTTTACAGGGCATTTCACAGTCAGCCCCTACAAGCATACAGACCTGACAGACTGCCAGCAGCTGTAGCAGCATGCAGAGTCAGATAGGTAAAGGATGTATGGCACTCACATCTGCTACTGTCCCTACCCAGCCTAACAAACATCTACACACAACACTGCTACACAATCTTGGCAGTCTGTTCACAATGGCGGACATACAAACTATCATATGTACAGATTTCCACAGAATAACCAGGATGTGGAACCATAATCCTGGCCACTGCTGCTTACCATGGCCAGGAGTCTGCAAGGTCATTGGCATGATAACTGGAGTGCAGTTGGTAAATGATATATCATAACTCTGCACCTTGAGTGCAGGACATATGGACAACGCATGGTGTACTTGGGGGATGGGAGGGTGAAAAGAGGGACATATCACACATAATGGTGTTACAAACTGAAACAGTAGCTGGTGTTACACATGTTGTTGTAACAAAACATCCCTGAAAGATATGATGTCTGGAGCACCAATGGATGTCATCAGTTACCGACTACAATCCTCACATTATCCTACCAACCCCACAAAAACAGACATTGTTCGAGGAACAGACCAAACATAACAGCAAACATCTGGCCAGTCTGTGGAAAACATGCCAGTTGAGAGGTATGTCAGAGGCATATCAGTGTCAGATGTCACGTCCCCCAGTGAATGCATGTTCAGATAAACCCTGTCAATCTACCAAACCTCCATGTGTATAACAACACTAATGACATACAATCTGTACCCAAGTTTGGAGCTTTGTCTCCCATGTTGTTGGGTTGTCTCCACATGTCCTGTCCTGTGATGTATTTCCACCTACTATCTGTGAAGCTGTAGACCCCACACCTCCATACTTTCCCCTGCACAGGCAAGGAAAAGGGGCAAGGCCCACATGAAGGGCGTCTCATATGTTGGAACTACCAGCAGTGTCCAGGCCCACACCATAGTACTATGTGGGCACCTACATAGCTTTATGGCCTCAGCAATACCTGACAGGAAAGTATCAACTCCCTCAAGGTAGGCTGAATGCCTGTGGTGGGCAGCAGCAATACACAACTACCATCATAGGTGGAAATAATTGCAGGACAGGCCAAGAAGGAACAGGTGTCTCTTTGGAAGCCATGTCACCTTGTTCTGCACAAGCAAATAAGGTCACAGGTGATGTCCTCTAAGGCTGTCTTTGAGTGCAAACTGGAGACATCCACTAAGGCCAATCACTAGGCCTTTCAGACATGTGTATGCAATTCCAGAGGCAACACACATATCTGCTCTATAGTGGTGGTCAATAACACCACATACACATATGCCATGGATATAGGCAACTGGCTGCAGACAGGTGAAGTGTAAACATCACACCCTGCCTCCCCATAGGTACACATGTGCATGTACAGCACCAGCCAATCCCCTCACGATCAGGAAGCAGGTCTGTAATGCCTTCTCAAAAGCAACACATAAAGGTCTCTATAGGTCCAATACCATTCCTGGCTGCATCCAACATGAACACAGGCATAAGTTCTCAGACCCATTCTGCAGTGTAGTCAACCACAGCCTGAGCACCGGTGTCATCCCATCTGCACAGAGGACAGGCATAAAGTTGATAGAAAACAGGTTATCCATTAGCAATAATGTTCAGAAGGATACATGTCTGAAACTGAAATGTATGCCATTATGTCATGACAGCAGTCCTCAATGACATGGCTGAAAACCTCAATACTCTCCATTTAATACAGTAATATAATATTAATAGGCAATAGGTGATAAATAAAAATATACAGCTCAAGTACCAAAACCAAGACAGTGTAGTGGTCAGAGTCCTAGCTTTGCATGCAGCTGTACATGGTTTGAGTACTACAACAGCCAATCCAATTTTACATGGGAAATCAGTGCTAAAAGTACTATGTTCATATTAAAATATGTGGTAAATTACTTTTGTCACCCAGGGTAGTGTAGCTGGTGTAAAATGGAAGTTTGAGTGCATGTAACATATGAAAACACCCATTTATACATGTGTACCATACAATATAGTTACACCCCTTGCTATTGTAATGAAAGCACATACAGCCATGTCATGTAATGGAAGTCATATACACTTATTAAATTAAGTCATTAGTGTGGCATACTATGAGAATGAACTGTGTGCAATGGTTAACAATGCCCAGCTATGCTTAGGTTCATAGGTTCATAGGTTCATAGGTTCATAGGTGGGTACTAGGCTATTGGCCCTAGGGCCTATATAAGCCTAGCCAAAAAGGTACCCTGGCTTTCACCACCCAAGAAAATTATTTTCCTGTGCCCCTGTTGAGCAGAGCAACAGAAGTGATCCCCGGGGTGAATTTCCTATTTCCCATCCAATCAGGAAGATTGCTCTTGAAGAGTGCTAATGAGAAGCTTTGTTTGATATAGATAGTTAGTTTTTTTACAGAGTATGGGAAGTCTCTGAGACAGGAATCTATCCCTTCAGCATGTTTTGTTTATTGTGGTGACAAGGTTTAGGTCCCCAGAGTGTGTAGCTCAGAGGGATTGGGATTTATTTAAGTAGAGCATGTCCAACAGCTCTGGGTTTGACATAGCTTTGTATGTGAGGCAGAGATCGCCTCAGAGTAGGCGATATGCGACAGAGTAAAGCTGGAGTTTTTTGAGACTGTCTGTGTAGGGATCTGTTTGAGACCTGTAATCCTCTTTGTGAGGCATTTCTGCGGCCTTTCCAGTTGTTGTAGATGTCTTGTGAGGTACATACCAAAAGGGGCATTGTACTCTACAATGGGTCTAATGAGTGATGAGTAGAGGGGAACAATTACTTCTTTTTTCCTTGATGAGAAACCTTTTGTGATGAGGTGTGCCACATGGTTTACTATCATTTATTCGAAGTGAAGTCAGTCGATACCACTTCATTAGAAAATCGGAATGTCGACCGTAGGCAATGTCGAACACTGATATTGCCGAAATACACATCTGCCCCCAATCTCGACCCATGTTAAAATCAGTCCCTAGGTAGCAGTCGACATGTATTTCGGCAATTCCGGTGTTCAACATTGTGAATTTCGCACAATCTTGGTCAACCATGTGAACATTTCAGGTATACGATAGTAAACCGTGCCACATAGGATTTCCTGACTACTGTGGCGATATGATCAAAGGAGAGACTACATCTGCGAACTTCATTAGCCAAAGACCTTCTGTGTTAGCATGTACTTCAGAGAAGTAGATATCAAACAGGAGAGGACCCACGACTGAACCCTGTGTTATGCCACTTGTCTGAAGTCAGACTTGGAGTCTGCTACTTTCAGTGTGGGTTCTGTCAGTGAGCAAGGTTTAACAACATATTTCTGTTGTTCCCACTCCTCTCTCAAATTCACCTCCAAATTATGGTAAAAATACACAGCTGTCACTGTATAAGAAATGGACAGCTATGGACCTTCCGTACACTCGTCCTGCACATCCGTAGCTATCTTTCATATTGTTCCTCCCTCTGTGTGCCCCTTTTTTACCACATTCCTATCACCCCTCTTTTTCCTTTCTTGTAAAGAAATAGTGCAAGTGTAAGCGTGAGTAAATGCAACAAAATTTTCAGCATTGCCAGGTCTTGAATCCAGGGACTTGTACACCCTAGCCAGAGCAATGTACCACTACACCAATTGAGCTGTAGGGAGTGCTGATGCTTTTTCCAACATATGCTCATTCAACAGTAGGAAAAAGATTCTGTAGAATCAGTCAGGTTTTGTATTTATACATATACACATGTATATATGTATGGAAATGCATATATATGGATAAATATATACATACTATAAATAGTGATATACATATAATATACACACACACACACACACACACACACACACACACACACACACACACACACACACACACACACATAGAAACACACACACACATATATATATATATATATATATATATAGAGAGAGAGAGATAGATAACTCATAACATGTAGTGAAGTCATACCTCAGAACCATACCTACCAACCTCTTACTGCAAAAAAATCTGGCGCTAGGCTGTCCAAATGGGTGGACAATGTGATAAAACTAGGGACATATTTTAAATATCGCTCTTATAAATGTAGAATGTTGCCAGACTGACAGGGTTTGTTTCAGCATACATGTTCTGAAGGATGTGAGTTCTGAAACTGAAATGTATGTCATCATTTACTGTCAGAAATCCTCAGAACATCACAGTGATTTACCAGGGATATGAAAATAATGCATCTGTGGAACAGACCAGAAATATGAGCAATAAATCTGGACATATTACAACAATCCAGACAGTCCAGAGGTAAGCTCAGAATCCCTTAGTAAAATGAACCTGGGCCAAGCCTGACAAAGTGTGCGGGGGGAGCCATGGAAATATGGACATATCTGAAATACTGGAGTAGATAAGCTGACACAGTTGCTGCAGTAACACCTTCATGTCTGTCCTAACATATTGACTGAAATAGCACAAGTTCAACACTTAATTACTTCCCACTAGTTAGTGACTGAAATCCTCACATCAGCCCACTGATGTGTCAGAAATACACAACAATTATGGGGGGCAGGCAACACTATGTCCTACAAATATCTGGACATAACATCACATTAGGGAAACTACACTCAGTTGCTAAGCATGTCACCAAGCACTGTCCAAGCTACAGTCATACTGACACAACACTAACCCAAATCTACTAGGGGGAATTACACATATATTGTCAAATATATTAGGTACTACAGGATGTCACAGCTCTGTAAATAAGACACCAGTGTGAAAGTGCATACCCACAGCCAATTCAACCACAGTCACCATGACATACCAGTAAGCCAAAGGAAGTGCACAGTATAAGGACTGTGTGAACAAACACATCTCAACATGTTTGCCACTCACACACTACCCCCACATATACTGGCCCAATTCACAGAGTACTATGATACCTGACCATGGTATGGAACATATCTCAGTCTGCCCTACAAACATACACAGCCGATAGACCACCAGAAACAGAAACAGCATGCACAGGCAGATAGAAAAGGAGCTTTAACACATACATCCATGCCCCTCCCTACACAGGCCAAATAACATTGACACAATACACTGCTACACAATCCTGACATTCTGTGAACAATTGCCAGAAATACACAGACCTCTCAACTGTACAGAGTCCCACAGAATGTCCAGGCTTTCCCCTCATATATAAGGCCTCTTCCACATAACATTTCTGGTAGTCTGATACATCACTGAGATAATGTCAGGAATGTAGGAACTAAATAATCATATACCATACCTATCAATCTCTTACTGCATGACATCTGTACAAAGCCTGACATAATTGTGAGACAGAGGCCCAAAAACAGGGGCATATTTGAAATATTGTTGTTATAAACTGAGAATGTTGCTGTTGTAACAGGCTTAGCTGTAACATATCTTTTCTGAGGGATGTGAGGTTAGAAACACAAATGGATGTTAGCAATTACTGACTGCAATCCACAGAGTATGCTGCTGATTTTCCAAAGACAAGGAATGTCTGAGGAACACACCAAACACACGAGTCCAAATTCTGGCCATTCTGTGGATAGCCCTACAGGTGAGAGGTCAAATGCATAACACTGTCAGAGTTAAAATCAGGCAGAAACTCCATGTCCACACAAAACCTGTTAGACTAGCATTAATCTAAATATATAACAGCAATACTTACATTCTGTCCCTATGTCTGAAACATTCTCCCCCATTTTGTTTGCCTGTGTCCACACTTTTGGTTGTAAGAGGTATTTCCAAATACCCTCTGTGATGCTCTTGTTCACACACCTCCATGAAGTACTTTAAATCTCTATTTTACTTACATACCACACACAGATTCTAACATCCTTGTGATCTGGTTAAACCAATCATGCTATCTCTTCCTCCCCCTAGCCAGCTACAACACTGAGATTACAAGTATTCCCTTTGTAACTGACATTTTTCAAAAGCTCAGTGCTCTTGGACCCAGTCGGTTGCACCTTGAATTATTGGTATGTGTTTGAATTGCATTTTGTTTCTCAAGTTAAATTGTTAATCCTTGCATACTGAATGTCTTTTGGTGCATCTTTAGGATAAAAATAAGCAAATGTACTGTGTTAGACAGAGAGAATAACTCGTATGCTGGTTTGTCTCTTACTCACATTGAAGGTGTACTTTGGTTTGAGACTGTGAGTATTAGAGTGTCGTGTTGCTTTATTCCTGATGTACTATCTGTTTTGTGCCAGAGAGATCTCTAGGTTTAGGTAATGTATCCATTTATGTATATAGCAGCTGTCGCTAAGCATACAGTCTGATTCTAAGCTGTCGCAAAGGAAAACGTACTTGTCTTGAACCACAGATGACTTGAGGCTTAGCTTATATACTCATCTAGGCACATAGTTGCAGTCGATAAGTAAATAAACTTGATGCAAGCTGTTGAGAAGTGAAACATACTTGTTTTGAGCCATAGAAGACTCGTGGTTGAACTTACTTACCAATTTACGCATATAGCAGCAGTCACTAAGCTAGCATACCTGTTCTAAGCTGCTTTACACTGTTGTGCAGCTAAATTACATTTCTAAGGCAGTTTATCCAGGTAAAATGTAACAGCTGTAACTCCTGACTGTAAGCATGAAGGTTAGATATTTAGCGACCGCGCATACTTTCATATGAAACGCAATATATATGCAGTAATTTGACTATTTTCCCAATTAAAACCTGAATGTATCTTGTTAATTTATCATAGCATTGTGTATCTTCTACATTGCCTAGAGGGTATTAGTATCACTCTATATGGTTAAAACTGTAAAGTGAATGCAAACTGAATACTTATGGAAGTTTTTTATATTTAATGGCTGAAGTACCTACACTATGTATATACTATAATTGAATAAATATATATATATATATATATATATATATATATATATATATATATATATATATATTAGTAGGTATTCATCCCCTAAACTGCCCACATCCTGAAAAGCTTGAAACAATAGAAGGACTCCTCTTCAAAACTACCTGGAAAATATCCTGCCCTGTCCCTTGGAACTGAAAAGACCTGACAAGGTTACCAACATAACTATACTGGCTGTATATACTGTATTGGCAAGCCGTACTGGGTCTATAGCATTCCTTAAAAGCCCCTGCAAAGGCCCCAAGTAGTACTACAACTTATAATTTTGCTTACTCTAAGAAAACTACCTGAAAAGGAACTCCTTGCCCAATTGCTACCTTTACTACCCATTAAAACCATAAAAACTAGCTGAAAATCAGTTTAAAATGCTTAATCTGCGTTCTGAACTACTGGCCATATATGTTATGGCTTGTAATAGTCAAAGAAAAGCTAGTTAAAAAACTAAAAATTAAAGAAATCAAAGGATAAAACAGCTGGGTAACAATACTTTAAATTTCTATTTTACTTACATACCACACACAGACTATAACAACCTCATGATCTGGTTAATCCTTGCTACGCTTGCACTCGAAGAAATCAAAGGATAAAACAGCTGGGTAACAGTACCTTGAATCTCTGTTTTACATACATACCACATACAGACTCTAACAACCTCATGATCTGGTTAATCCCCACTACACTTACCCTCGCTACACTCCTACACTTAGGCTCCCTCTATGCCTCACCCTGCCCCCAAATTCCACCCACCCCTAGTGCTGGTAAATATATACTATTAAAGCCACAACCCCACTCATTAAACCAATCAGTAACAATTGAATCATTAAAAAAACACTCCCCATCCACCCTATTTCACTTATCTTATAATAATCTGAGCAGCACACAATAGCTATACTATGGCACTGCTGCTGGTTACAACCAAATTAATTATGTTACTCTTCCTAATATCTCTGATGCTTATCTCACACATACTTACTGCCTATGAACATCAGAACTATCATGGCTTCCCTTACCCAAGAGGTCAAACAAACATACTGATAGTACCAAATATGTTAAAACACTTAAAAAAACCTTTATAACTAACTCCTTCCACATCAAACACCGCCTACCCATTAGAACAAGATATTGCAATCCCAGAATCAGAAGATACTATATCCTAATCATTAAATTTGTAAAGCTGACAAATAAATCACATTGGAACCTCACAATCAATGGAGACATCCACCCAAACACTGGCTCATTCTCTGGCAAAGGCTCTAACACTAGTTCTACCTCTCACTATAACCTACAAACTTTAAACAAACCTCCTAACTCACTCCTAGTCAGCCACCTAAACATTAGGAGCTTAAATAATAACATTCAACACCTTCATGCCCTCCTGGATTATCTTTCCGGATATTATTTGTCTTACTGAAACCTGGCTCAAATCATCAACTTCAGACCATGAGGTTATACCACCAGGTTATAATATATTTAGGCTTAACCGTAGCACTAGGAAGGGAGGTGGGGTCACTGTTCTTTACAAAACCACACTAGAGATGAACAATGAAGCCCCACAATCCAGGCATGTTGATAAGGCTGACATTATCCTTTGCTAAACTGCATATTAATAAAATCAAATGTATAAATATTGGCTGTGTCTATATCCCTCCAGTTAATAACATAAATATTCTAGAAGATATACTATGCTGGCTGTCAAGCAACTACTCCCAAGAAACCATTGTTCTTGGTGACTTTAACGTAGACTGGAACTTGTTCCTCAGAACCCCCTATTCAGCATGTAAATCTACATGGATTCACACAAGTAATATCCATTGCCACTAGGATAAGTAAACCCAACAATAAAGAAAGTACCCTAGACTGGATACTTATTAATAGTCATCCCCATGTGTACAAGTCTGGGACTCTGCCTGATGATATAAGTGATCACTTTCTCCCCTATATAATCAGGCAAAAGGCCAACATCCCAAACCTACCCACGTATAAAACAATTAGGAACAAGAAAACCTTCAACCCCACTAACTTCCAAAATGATCTCAAACGGTGTAATTGGTCAGTCCTAAAACATCTGCCACTTGAAGAGGCTGTAAATGACTTCAGCAATAAACTCCTAGCCATCCTTGATTGCCATGCACCAGCACAATCTATTAGAACTAAAGCAAGAACTGCCCCATGGCTTTCAGTAGAAACCAGACAAAAAATCTCACTTAGAAAAAAGGCTTGGGCCACTTGGAGAGCCAATAAAGCCCCCATAGATAAAATTAAATACAGACAGCTGAGGAATGATACAAAAAAATCTGTTATGACTGGCAAAAAAAAAACTATTATTGCCAACTGCAACAAAAACGCAATAACAAACCTCACAAGTTTTAGACAGGCAGAAATAAACTTCTCCAACCAGGGCGATTCCTCACCCATACCCCCTCAAGTACCAACCAAAGGCCTTCAGTAAAAGTAGCCAATACCTTCAACAGTTTCTTCACAGAAACTATCCAGCAACTAGCCAGTCAGTTATCCCCCAGTTGCTCAAGTCCAGTTACCACGCTGCCCAGTTCTCATCTCACCTTCAACTTTCAACCAGCCTCCACATCTTTCATCTATACATTGATTAAGAAACTAAAACCAACTACCCTGTCTGCTGATCTCCTCCCAGCAGAGTATTTACAAAAAGAAGCTGATGCTATAGCCTACCCAATCTCCATACTGATCAATAGAACTATATTTGAAGATACTGTCCCCTTCATCTGGAAGATGTCCCATGTAATCCCACTACATAAATGGGGCAGCTCTACCAAACTCTTAAATTACAGACCCATATCTATTTTGTCACCACTAGCCAGAATTATGGAGAAATGCATCCATAAACAACTCCTGAACTATCCCATCAAATACAAGCTCCTGACCCACTCTCAACATGGTTTTAGACCCCACCACTGCACCACCTCTGCCCTCTTCTCCTTTTCTAATGTAATAAATCAAAACCGTAACAATAACCAACTTTCCTCTGCCCTCTTTCTTGATCTCTCTAAGGCCTTCAACATTGTTAACCACCAACTACTAATACAAACACTGGAAACTATTTCCTTAGAAAACCAGGCAAGCCAATGGTTTCAATCTTACCTGAATGGTAGACAACAGGCTATCCTATGGAAGAACAACCTATCTACTCTTCTACCTATTACCCTTGCAGTCCCCCAGGGCACTATCTTCGGACCCCTCCTATTTTCGATCTTTATCAATGATCTGTACAAAGTCATCCCAAATGCAACTTGTATTCAATGCGCTGATGAATCAACTCTAATATGCTCATCCACCTCCCCAACAGAGCTGCAGTCTTTATCCCAAACTGTAAGCTGCTGCTGTTCTCCCCTATTTGCAGGTCTCCCATACCAAGCTTCACCATAAAATTGAACAATGACACCATAATTTCCCAAGTATCTCTACCAAGCTCCTAGGTGTAATAGTAGACAATAATCTTAAGTTTGACTTGCACATTAACCATACTATTCAAGCAGTAAATAAAAAAAACATGGCTTGCTCTACAAGATTAAACCTTTCCTAACTCCCCTAGCTAGGACTGTCATTGCCCGTACTCATCTACTCTCCACTCTCCTTTACTCCTCCCCCTTATTCACAAACTTGATTAAGACTGACCTGAACAAACTCTTGAGCTGCAATAATCACATTGCTAGATTTGCCACTGGGTCAGCCTATAGAACACACCACTGTCTTAACCTCAAACAACTAGGGTGGCTGGAATTACCCAACCTACTACAGATCAACCAACTAGTAGTCACCTTTAAGACCCTCTACCAGCCTGAAAATACACCAGTACTTAGAAACCTTATCACCCCCTTCCAGAACCTCAAAACCCTTCGATCATCCAACAAAATGTTAGTCTATACATTCAAAATTAACACCTCAGCCGGGGATTCTTTGTTTGCTAACTCTGTTGGTAAAATGTGGAACTCACTTCCACTGACCTAACCTCTAATCTCTCTCTAGCTCAATTTAAGAGAAGTCTTATACAATACTTCAAAACATGATGGCTATGTCCCTGCTCTACTCCCGACTAAATCCTACCCCCTCAACTGTGCCCATTGAGGACATTTTGTTACAATATCCTACTAGTATGGTATTACTATACATGACTGAGTGATGTGTTTTACTTTTGAATGCAATTCTGTACAGAATCTGTAAAATACTGAAATATATGTGTTGACTGAGTGATGTGTTTTCTTCTTTATTGAATGTAAAACTGTAAGGAATCTGTAAAATTTTGACTTATTGTAAATCTGAAATAGTCTTGTATTTATAACTGGAGCTTTTCTCCCTGGACCTCCGCTGAAAATGGACATGTATCCAGTCGGACTATCCTGGTCAACAAATGTAAAATAAAATAAATAAGTCCTTCTCGCTGGCAAGGAAAAGGGCCAATGCTCACATGATGTACTCAATGACAGGAGTGCATTGCCATGCCATTGGCTATATGAATAACAACACAGCTGTCCTTCATGCAGTTAGCAAGTGGGGGACACAAATTTGTGCACAGGCCATCAGCTGCTCATGAACATTACCTACAAAAGGCAAGCTGCTGCCTATGCAAAACAGATGTACACCCTACATCCTTGAGAGAGAGAGAGAGAGAGAGAGAGAGAGAGAGAGAGAGAGAAAACAGCAAAAAGAAAAAGAAAAACCAAGCAGGACATAACCACCTACACTTGAATAAAACAAACAGGCATGTCAGACAAGTAAGCATGTAATGGACTGCAGTAGGGGGTATGTAAGAATGAGAAATAGGAACTGTAACATATATGTCTCAACAAGACTTGCTGCACTGATATATTGTTGATCAGAACCTATGGCCATAGCATCTAGGTCTGTCTTCAGTGACATAGATCATAGGTCAGGTCCTTAAGTCATCCCAGGAAAGGATGGCTCACATATGACTACCACTGCAGATGGACAATACAGTTACAACTGCTGAATCCTACACAAATGCACTCTATAAGCACTTACATGAGTGCATGGATCGTGCTATCCCAAACAGAACCAAGATGCTATCCTCCAAAAAAAGGAAGCCAATCTGGTGGTCCCCTGCCATAAATAAACTGTATAACAGAAGGAAGAAACTGTTGCAAAAGAGAGTAAAATCCAATGAGTGGAGGAGCTCCTTGGTCAGCCTCAGTAAGAAGCGGAGATCCCTTATGAGATCCTCCAAAACTAGCTATGAAAACAAAATCGCCACTAAATCCAAGGACAACCACAAAGCATTCTATAGCTATGTCAAGAATCTAGACGGTAACACCCAGATCTGCTCTGAGTTACAGCACAAAGGCACAAAAATTACAAAACCAACTGATATTGCCAACATCCTGGCAGATAGTTTCAGTGCTAACTTTACCCCCCTCTCACCCCCTAAAGGGCCCATATCTATACAGGAAGAATGCAGAGTCCCTGTAATCACAACTACTCAGATATAAGTTCCCCTCTCTAAAGCCAAAAACAGTATCCATGGGACCGGCCAACATCCCAGGCTGCATTTTACACGAACTTCAGAACAAACTGGCTCTCAACTTAAGCACCATGTTCAGTAATGGCCTCACATCAGGCTTTGTGCCCACTGAAAGACACACAGCAACAGTTATCCCACTCCACAAAGGGGGGAGCCATCACTGATCCTGGGAACTATCGACCTATTAGCCTGATGAGCCTTGTCTGCAAGGCCATGGAACGTATCACCATGGAACTCATAAACAAAGACATTGGTAAACTCCAAACTCTGGATCCCACCCAGTTCGGGTTTGTGAAAGGCAGATCATGCCTCCTGAACCTGATCAACTTCTTTGAGGCAGTCACCAAAGCTGTGGATGAGGGTAAGGTGGTTCACACAGCCTATCTTGACCTCGCCAAGGCTTTCGACACCATCCCCCATTCTGGAATTATAGCTAAACTCACTATACTAGGTATAAATCCCTACATCACAAGATGGGTTGCCAACTGGCTCACTGACAGAACCCACACTGTAAAAGTTGCAGGCTCCAAATCTGACCTCAAAGCAGTGATAAGTGGAGTACCACAGGGTTCCATCCTGGGACCTCTCCTGTTTGGTATCTACTTCTCTGAAGTACAGGCTAACACAGAAGGCCTCTGGCTAACACAGAAGGCCTCTGGCTAATGAAGTTCGCAGATGACTGCAAACTAGGAGCCATAGTCAAGTCCCCAAATGATGTGGGCATCCTACAGAAGGGCCTCACTGAGACAGATGCCTGGTGTCAGAGCCATGGCCTCAAGCTCAATGCCAAAAAGTGCAGTGTCATCCCCTTTGGTAAAAACTCTGTACCCATGAAGTACCACATAGGCAGCAATCTACTTAACACCAAATGCGTGATAAGAGACCTTGGGACCCAGGTGGACAGTAGTCTCTCCTTTGATAGTCACATTGCCACAGTAGTCAGGAAGTCCTTCTACATGGCACACCTCATCATAAAAGGGTTCTCATCCAGGAAAAAAAGAGGTCATTGTTCCCTTCTACTCGTCACTCATTAGACCCATTATAGAGTACAATGCCCCTTTTGGAATGTACCTCATAAGACATCTGCAGCAGCTGGAAAGGCCACAGAAGTACCTCACAAAGAGGATTACTGGCCTCAAACAAATGCCCTACACTGACCACCTCAAAAAACTCCAGCTTTACTCAGTAGCATATTGCCTACTCCGAGGTGATCTCTGCCTAACATATAAAGCTATGTCAAACCCAGAGCTATTGGACATGCTACACCTAAAGAAATCCCAATCCCTCTGAGCTACACACTCTAGAGACCTAAACCTTGTCACCACAATAAACAGGACACTTTGGAGGAATAGATTCCTGTCCCATAGACTTCCTATACTCTGGAACAAACTACCCATCTATGTCAAGCAAAGTTCTTCATTAGCACTCTTCAAGAAAAATCTTGATGAGTGGATGGGAAATAGGAAATACACCCCGAGGATCACTTCTCTGTCTCTGCTGGACAGTGGTACAGGAAAATAACTTTCTTGGGTGGCATAAACTATGGAACCTTGCTGGCTAGGCTTACGTAGGCCCTTGGGCCGATAGCCAGTACCTACCTATGAACCTATGCAGTGCGTGTTTAACAATACCGACTGTGACAATGCTAGGCCAGCTACTGAGATGTCGTACATATCCATATCTTACTTGTACATACAACTATGATATACTTGGCTGTCTCAGAAATGTGAGAGACCTATACATGCTATTTGCATAGTAAAATACTGTTGCACACATGTGTGTTGAACTGCATGTGATATACTGAGCTCATACGATTAAATTGTCCAGTGTTATGCACACTGACCATATGTGTACCTCATTTACTCATACAGCTGTGTTATGTCTGGCAAATAAATGGCAAATCTGTGAAGACTGACATTACAACATATTTTCTTTTTCTTCTGGCTGTTCCCATTAGGGGTGACCACAGTGGATCATCTGTTGCCATTTCTGCCTGTCCTTTGCATCCTGCTCTGTCACACCAACCACCTGAATGTCCTCTCTCAACACATCCAGAAACCTTATCTGAGGCCTTCCTCTTTTCCTCTTACCTGGCAGCTTCATCCTTACCATCTTTTTCCCAGTTTACTCAGCATCCCTCTGCAGGACATGTCCAAACCAATGTAATTGCCTCTCTGGCTTTGTCTCAAAACCGTCAAACATGGGCTTAGCCTGCCATATACACATTGCTAATCCTGTTCACCCTCATCACAGCCAGTGCAAATCCTAACATCTGTAACTCTGCCACGTCCAGCTCTGTCTCTTGCCTTTTTGTCAATAACACTGTCTCCAACCCATATAACATAGCTGGTCTCCCTACCCTGTTGTAGACCCCTGTTTCACTTTTACTGGTACTCACCTGTCCCAAAATTAGTACTGACACTCTTCTTCACCCTCTGCATCTTGCTTGTACTCTCTTCTTCACCTGTCCTCCACAGTTGTCATTACTCTGCAATGTTGATCCCATTCATTTAAACTCATCCACCTTTGCCAACTCTACTCCCTACATCCTCAATATTCTGCTACACTCTCTCTTATTCACACACAGATATTCTGTCTTGCTGACCTTCATTCTTCTCCTCTCTAGAGCATATCTCCCCCTCTACAGGGTCTCCTAAATTTGTACCCTACTTTCAGTACAGATCAAAATGTCATCTGCAAACATCATAGTCAATGGGGACTCCTGTATGATCTTGTCTATCAACCTGGCCATCACCATTGCAAATAAGAAAGGGCTCACAGCTGATCCCTGATGTCATCCTACCTCCACCTTAAATGCATCCGTCACTCCCACCACAGACCTCACCGCTGTCACACCACCCTTGTATATATCCTGTACCAGTCTTACATATATCTCTGCCACTCATGACTTCCTCATACAATACCACAACTCTTCTCTAGGCAACCTGTCATATGCTTTCTCAATCTACAGAAGACACAAAGCAACTCCTGACCTTCTCTGTATTACTACATCAACACTGTCAGAGCAAACATCACATCTGTAGTGCTCTTACATGGCATAAAAACACACTGCTGACCGCTACTCCTCACATTCTTGCTTAACCTAGCTTCTTTCCCATGACTTCATGCAGTGAATGATTTATATTATCCCTCTGTAGTTAGTACAGCTCTGCACATCAACCTCATTCTTAAAATGGTACACAAACACTTTCTTTCCACTCCACATGCAACCTCTCACTTTCCAAGATATCATTAAACAATCTGGTTAAAAACACCACTGCTCTTTCCCCCTAAACACCTCCATGCTACCACAGTTATGTCATGTGGACCAACAGGCTTTCCAGGATTCATCCTCTTTATAGCTATCCTTGCTTCCTCCTTGGTAAGCCAATGCACTTCCTGATTCGCCATACTCACATCATCCAACCATATCTCTCTCATTCTCTTCATTCATCAGCTTCTCAAAGTACTCTGTCCATCTGCTCAACACATGCTCCTCGCTTGTGAGTATGTGTCCCTCATTATCCTTTACCATTCTTATCTGCTGCACATCTTTCCTAGCTCAGTCCCTCTGTCTAACCAACTGGTACAAGTCCTTTCATCCCTCCTTAGTGTCCAACCTGTCATACAAGTCTTCATATGCCTCATCCTTAGCCTTTGCCACCTCTCTCTTTGCCATGCATCTCATCTCCTTATACTCCTGTTTACTTTCCTCATGTTTCTGACAATCCCACTCCATCGTCCCCAACCTCTTTCTCTGTATACTGTCTTGTACTTCCTCAGTCCACCACCAGGTGTCCTTTTACTCCTTCCTTCATCCACATGTCACAAGAAGAACCTTTCTAGCCATCTCCCTTACTAGCTCTGCTGTACTTACACAGATATTTGGTAAATCGTCACTGCCACCCAGTGCCTGTCTTAACTCTTCCCTGAACTCTACCTCACAGTTACCCTTTTCCAGTTCCCACAATTTGATCCTTGGTGCTGCCCTCACACTCCTCTTTTTCATCATCAATGTCATCATACAGACCAACAGTCTCTGCTGCCTAACTTCACTTTCCCCTGTCACCACTTTACAGTCTCCAATATCCTTCAAACTGGCCCTCCTACATTGGATATATTCCACCTGTGTGCATCTCCATCCACTCATGTATGTCATCCTATGCTCCTCCCTCTTGTTATAGTATGTATTCACCACAGCCATGTCCATCCTTTTTGAAAAATCCACTACCATCTCATCATCTGCATTCCATTGCTTAACACCATACATTACTATCCCTTTCTAATCCCCTCTGTTCCCTTCACAAACATGGCAATTGAAATCTGCTGCAATCACCGCTTTCTCACCCTTGGGTACAGTCATCACCATGTCATCCAACTGACTTCACATTTCTCTTTCTCATCCATCGCGCAAGCAACTTGTGTAGCATATGCACTAACAACATTCATCATTACACCATCAATTTCCAGATTCATAAACCTCACTCTATCAGACACTCATGTCATCCTCCAAAAACACTCTTGGCACACAGTTCCTTCAGAATAACTCCTACCCCTTTTCCCCTCCCATCCACAACCTGATAGCACAATTGTGACCTGCTTCCAATACACCTATCCATACTCCCCTTCCATCTAGTCTCTTGCATACACAATATATCCACCTTCTTCTGGCCATCATATCAGCTAGTTCTGTCCCTATAGCAGTCATACTGCCAACATTAAAAGTTCTTACCCTTAGTACCACACTTCTAGCATTTCTCCTCTTTTCCTGCCATATGAGTGTTGGACATCCTCCTGGGTATGTCCGTCAATGCAAAGACTACTGTGCTATCAAATGAATGACTCAAGTGTGTTACAGCAATATTAAGACAGTGTCATTAATTTCACCTCATTGCCCCCCATGTATGTGTGGTGTCCTACAGATGCTCTGCTCTAATGGGTTGAGAGGGATGACTGGGCAGCAAGAGTATGATTACAGTGTGCCATACTGACATAGAACAGAAATGTATATCTGGTATTACCTGTGCACATGTCAGTATGAGTAGGTGTATCTGGCCTCCTCATAACAACAGACATGGGACCTAAAATGTTAGTTAAATAAGCTGTGCATGTTGTACGCATGTGTAATCTTAGTTACTGTGCATGCGAGAGAGTGACATTTATGCAGCTACTGGTTGTTGCATTGCCCTGACACAGCCAAGGGTACTACAATAAGCATGATGAGTGGATGGGAAATAGGGAATACACCCTTGGGATCACTTCTGTGGCTCGGTTCGACAGGGGCACAGGAAATTAACTTTCTTGGGTGTCATAAGCTAGGGAACCTTGTTGGTTAGGCTTACTTAGGTCCTTGGGCCGATAGCCTAGTACCTACCTATGAACCTATGAACCTATGATTATCTGTTTGAAATTGGAGAGATGTCCAACTGTGTTACGACTGTGTGTTCATGCCTACTACAAACAGTTATATGAACACCAACATAGCTGTACGGACTCAGCAATACCTTACTTGTAAAACCTGCTTCCACCAAAGTAGAGGAATCCCCTTTGCTGGACAGCAGCAATACAAAAAACACAGACTTGGTCCTTATATTGGCTGAACAGGGCAAATTAGGAGCAGGCGCCAACTGGGGATCGTCAGCTTTTGTCTGATCAAGAATATAAGGTCACAGGTGGAGTACTGTAAGGTTAACTATGAGTACAAATTGGACACGTCCACCAAGGCCAATCACTAGGCCATTTTCACATATGACTGCAATCTCAGAGGCAGCAAACCAAGCCACCCTGTAATGGTGGTCAGTCAGACCACATACACACACAAGATAGCTATAACTAACCTGCTGCAAATAGGTTTAGGGCAAACATCACCCCCTCGCTCAGCATCACTATAGGTGGATATGCAGAGCACCCATACCCCTTCCCTCATCACCAGTCAACAGGTCCATATTGCCTATTGAAAGGCAACAAATGTAAGTATTCATGTGACCTGATAACATCCCTGTCCGCATCCTACAAGAACTCAGGCATGTGCTCCCAGCTCCATTACACACTGTAGTCACACCAAACCTCGGCACCATCCAAACCCCAATCACATGGAAGATGGCCAATGTCATCCCTCTACACAGATATGAATGAGGAATAGAGGATTATGAAATAAACTAGCCTTCATTGGGGGGAATATGACAAATCAGGACCAGGAGTGCAATGCAAGCTGATACAGTGCTGATAGATTACGGGTGTATGGTGTGGTTGTGAGTGATGGCTACTGATATTCAATGTAGATGTGCAGGTTCTGTACATACTGTTGCCAAATGTATGAGGTCCTGTGATGTGTTTCCCTTTTTATGTCTTCCAGGTGCAACATCGCATCAGCAAAGGTCAACTTTCCCAGTGGCCGAGAGAAATATAATCATAGAAGCCATACTACAGAACCATGCCCTGTTTGGCCAGAGCTAGCAACATCTGTGGGAGAAGACCAGCCTGTGGGACACCCTTGTCCACAAGTTAAATGAAGTCAGTCTGCATGCACGTACATACGAGCAGGTCTGGCATCGTGCAAATGATCTCATATGCCATGGCTGGCAAAAGCTGCTGCAGTGGCCAGGGACTGCACAGCCACAGGTTGGGGCCCAGCCATGCAGCCCCCATTAACACCCACCGAGGAACTCCTCAGCAACCTTGGGGCACCCATCCCAGTACAACATCAGGGTACAGACCCCCACATGTTGGTGGGGGGGTGACACCCAGACAATGGATGAGAAGCACGCAGGTAAGGACCCAGTTGAGATTACTAGACTAGTATAGCAGACATACTTGTCTTTGTAGAGTATCTATATGCATGTTTCAGGTCAGATTACAGTTGTAGATGGAGTTTTCTAATGCATAGATGTGCACATCCATGGTGAAGAACAGCAAATTGTGTAGTATCGGGGGTTGTACTGTAAATGTGCAGACATGCTGCATCAATCCTGTACCAATGTCACATGTGACTCTGCTGACACTTCTTCTCTCCCACAACTACCTAGGTCACTCCGGTCTGCATGTGGGATGGCAGCCTAAAGCTGGTGAGTATGGAATTGTTCTGTTGTGGTTTGCCAGTACTCCAGGTATGTGAAGCCCATGCAATGTACCATGCACACAACTGTCACTAATAGCCATATTGCTGTATGTGCATGTTCACTTGTGGTGGGGTTAAATGCATTGCATCACAGTGGTCACCACAGGAGCCCATCTAAAGAGAATTTAACCTTCCTATAGCATACCTCACAATCTGTTAGTGCAAGACTTCAGGACAGAGACCAACAAAATGGGGGGACAAACGGCCTAAGGTAAGGACCTGTGTGAAACATTACTCTCATACAGTGAATATAAACAGTGTACACACCCCTGTTAAGATGCCAGGTGTTTGTGATATATATATATATATATATATATATATATATATATATATATATATATATATATATATATATATACAAACTGAGACCACAATATGTCAGTCCACACCTTTTCCAACCTGTAATGTGACCTATGACATGAACAATTCACTTGTAAAACCAACCAACCTGTTGGGCACCAAATATGGAGTATACACATCTTACAATAAACTGGATGCATATGTGTGCACACCCTTCAAATAATATTTTATTGCATCAGCTTGTGATTTACTGACAGCATTCAGTCAGCTTGGGTACACACCTGCCATCAAGTAAAGGCACTCTGAGTAATATGAAATAACAGTCTGCTGTCCAAGTAGGATATTCATGACATTTGCTTTGTTGCCTGCAACAGCAACAGCCATGACTTGCAGACAGCTTAAAAAGCAGCAAAGGGATCTCATATTTGAAAGGTATCAGTCAGAAGTAGGGTACAACAACATTACCACAGCATTACATACACCATGGAACATAGTGGAGACAGTCGTCAAAAGGTGGATTGAATATGGGACAACAGTGCTGTTGAAAAGATGACAAGACATGTCAAAACCTGGTCAAGGAGGCTGCCAGGAGACACACAGCAACACTGAGGGAGTTGCAGGAATCCCTTGCAAGTACTGGTGTTGTGTACTACATGTGAGAACACTCTCGTTTATTCTGCATACGTCTGGCCTATGGGGTCGGGTCAGAAGATGAAAGCATTTCCCAACACCAAAAGACATCCAGGGGTATATACAATTTGCAATACAGCACATCAAGTCTCCCAAAGGCATGTGTGAAAATGTGTTATGGTGTAATGAGACTATGAATCAATCTCACAGTCACAATACCAAAAGGTATGTGTGGTGCACAAGCAGCACCTCTCTTAACCTGAAGACCAACATCCCCATGGTGAATCATGCTGGTGGCAGTAGCCTGATGTGGGGATGCTGTTACAAAGCTAGTACTGGGCCTGTAGTCATGGTGGTGGGAATTCTGAACAGTTCCAAATAACATCCACATCTGGCCCAAATCCATGAGGCATCTACGAGAACACTGAGGATTGGGAGGGGTGTCAATCTTCAACATGACGAAGACCTGAAGCCTACATCCAAAGCTGCCTAAGAATGGCTCCACCTGAACACACTCTTGGTTATGGGTTGGCCTAGCCAGAGTCAAGACCTACACCAGATAGAAAAACTCCAGTGTGACCTGACACCCGCTGTGCACATGAGCTGCCCTTGCAATCTGACAGAGTTGGGTGACCTTTGCAAGGAAGAATGGCTAAATAATGTCAAGTCTAGATTTGCCATGCTGATAGACACCTTCCCAAGAAGAGTGACTGCTGTTAAGTCACTTATAAGGAGCTCTAACAAAGTATCATTTTATGGGTGTGCACACTTATGCAACCACCATATCGTACATATTGAAGTCAATATTTTACATGTAACACATTTGTTTGTTTATCGATTGGATTGCACAGGTCATATGTCACATGAAAGGTGGGTAACATATTTGAATGCATTATTGCGGTCTCATCTTATATATTACAAAAACAACGTCTATATCACGTTATCGAAATCTTACTACATCGAATCACTAAATGTCGACCTCTAGTGATCAATGTTGTAAAACATCAAATAATGCTTAAAAAACAAAAAAGTAAACAAAAATAAAAACTAACTAGAGTAGGCAGGGGGGAAAGCCCCCCTGCACCCCCACACCCCCCTACTTAAATATTCCAACTCCGAGACCGCACTACATTGAGGCAAATGGAAATCTCCCCATATGGAGATTTCCATTTACCTGCACGATGTTCTGCACTTTCGATGTTGTGGTGCCGACAATATCAGCTCCGATATTGTCGGCTTTCGACATCGGGAAGTAGACCCAAAAATATGGGATGTTAACAGGGTTGTATACACTTATCGTATCCACTGTAAACTTCGAAGGTTGGTGGTGTAACAGGAATTGTGTGACCATACTTTTACTGCTGGTTTGGAGGTCTGACACTCAAATGTATGTCATTAATCAGTGATATCACTCCACAGACCATCCCAGTTATATATCAGAAAAACACAATGGTTATGAGAAACAGAGCAAACATATGAGCCAGACATCCACACATACTGCAAGGATCTGTACAGTTGTGAGGTATGTTATGTAGTACTTGCCACTGTGCTGTACAGGTGAACAGCAATGATGTGTACATGGGTGCACAGTGTGCTGGAGAAGGGCCATCACCTACTAACACTAATCATTTATCCCAGAGCTCTATACTGTTAGTTACAAGTAGTAAAACTAGCTGCAATGCATGGTGTTTAGGGCCATGTGTCATGCACGTCACCATTTGGGCAATGTGTGGTATGTGTAACAGATTTGTGCCACCTCACCTGTAAGTGTGTGTGTGTGTGTGTGTGTGTGTGTGTGTGTGTGTGTGTGTGTGTGTGTGTATGCGTGTGCGTGTTTGTTTGTGTGTGCCCATGTGTGTGCATGTGTGCACGTGTGTGTGCATGTGTGTGCGTATGTGCATGTGTGTGCATTCATGTGTGTGTGTGTGTGTGTGTGTGTGTGTGTGTGTGTGTGTGTGTGTGTACCAGCCAATCTCAAAGTGAAGATATTAATGTACATATGTTGTCTTCCCCTCACAGTTGGCAATGGGGTTTGGGGTCCCTCCCGCTTGGAAACTGATGTCATTATATATGCTGACTCTGACAATGATAATAGAAATAGTGAGGTACCGGTGGGGGTTGTCAGGTGCTGAATCTGTGGCATCGGTTGGCATCCCACTCTTGTCCACACCATCCCCACACACAGTGACAATGTCCACACATACCCAGTCTACAGTGACCACCAATGATGGACAATTGGCAGGTGGTGGCATTGAGCAGGCTAGTGTGGTGACTATGGCAGGTGTGAGTGTAGACACTGACCATAGCCATAGTGCAGGTGAGGTCCCACACAGGCGAATGTGCATGGGTGCTCACAGTAGGACTGCTGCTCGTCAAGTCGCTGTCACTAGTGCCACAGCAGGAGTCACCAGACGCATGTTTCTGGATGCACAAGCACATAGTGAATGCCACACCAGACAAATACTCAGGGTGGTGGATGCAACTCTTCCTGATTTACGTGGCAACATATATGACCATGTTGAGGTCATACCACAAAATACTGAGATCATGAATAGACAGTGGGGTGAGATCTTGGCATTTCTTGGCCATGGCATGTCTGTGCTAGAGCATGTGGTGGAAGATGGGCATTGGCCACATGGAAGTAGGTCAGCACCAACAACAGCTGAGAGTCTATGGGGTCATGCACCTTCACACTCCCATTGTGGCAGTGACACCAGCACTACCAAAGCGGGGTTGCTGTCCACAACACATCAGAGCAGGCCATGGGCATGTGGTCCTGTCCAGTACAGACAAGGCGCGGATCCAGCAGACAGAAGTCACCATCAGAAAGCAGTACTGCATCTGACCTTGGGCCTGGTGATGCCAGTGATACCCCTGGCAGGACCAGTTCCCATGTCTGTGGCCAGAGACAGTGAACTGGACACTCTGCTATGTATGGTCCACAGTTGTCCAATATACTCCTGTGTAGGTCAGCCACATGGAGTGACTGTGTGTATATACACACACACACACACACACACACACACACACACACACACACACACACACACACACACACACACACTCACACACACACCTGTATTACAGGCAGGTCACATCCAGACACACACAGCCCATCTATTGGATACTCCTCCAAACATACACACATGATGTCAACCGTATGGCCCAGCCTAGGTCTCTGGCAAACCCACACCATACCCTGTGCATATGATGATACCTGTGCCACATACCTGTCATCCATAACCACTGATGCAGGGACATGCTAATATGGGTCTGATGCACAGGGTGAATATAGTACAGTGTAGCTATGTAATACTATGTAAGGTGCTGTCTGCTTGAATTTGTTATGGTACGCATACAGGTATATGTACCTTATTAGCCAGGATGCATTATTGCTGTTAGTATTTATTTATTTATTATTGTTTGTTAACCAGGTTAGTCCAGCTGGGCTTGTGGCCCATTTTCAGTGGAGACCCGAGGAGAAAAGCTCCGGTACATAGTAGAAAATCAAAGATATGGAATATTACAAAATATAAAATACAGAAATTTGCAACATTACAAAATATAAAGTACAGAAATTTGTCAAACTTGCAAAAGGCAGAATTACAGAAAGTTGTCACATTAGTAATAGATAATGCGAGTATTAAACGTCAGTATTAGTATGTACAGGAATAACAGTTTTACAATAATATATACACTGTTTTGCAAAGCAATTAAGAGGGTGTCAGTTTGAGAATTTGCGTAAGATAGGCCAGAGGCTGGCATGCAAAAGAAATAATTTTTGAAAAGATGTACAGAGAAAGACCTATGACTATTTTGACATTTTGTTAAATTTGGCAAAGAAAAAATGATTTAGGTGTGGAGTTAGTGGTGTGGGTGTTTTACGTGGAAGCATGTGAAGGACATTCCCATTTGGAGGCCAGATGGGGGAGAAGCATGGATTTGAAGATTTTATGGTTCGGTATGTTACATAGTAGTGTGGGGAGAGCGTTCCACAGTTTTGCTATGGTGTGGGATAGTAATAGTTGGCCAGGTGGGTGTAGGGGTTTGTGTACATGTAGGAGATTTTGGCCTTTGGATCTCAGGGTACGGCGAAGTGTGTAGGGTATTAGAGATTTGGCAAGAGAGGGGCATTCTGTTGGTTTGAAGATGAGTTTGTGGGCTGTTGTAATTTGTAGGTATTTTAGTTGGTTGTGGAGTTCTAGCCAGTTTAAGGTGTGAAAGGAGTGGCAGTAATGGGAAGAGTTCTTAGAATAGGTTGCAAATTTGCAGATTTTGTTGTAACAAGCTTTGAGTTTGGAACAGAGGCCAAGTTGTAGGTTGGAAAATAGGGGAGCACCGTACAAGAGAGAGGGGAGAAGGAAGGTAGATGCGAGAGTTTGATGAGAGGATGGAGTAAGGTGGCAGTTATGTCTGTAGAGGAGATCGATTTTCTGGTGGGTTTTTTTTTATTGCAGAGAGTATGTGGGAATCAAATTTTAGGTTTTCATCAATGGTAATGCCAAGTAGCTTGGTACTAGGAATGATTTCTAGAGGGGAGTTATTGTGGCTTTTGATGGAAAATTGGTTCTTGTTGAATTGGGAGGTTTTGGTGGGAGTGAAAATCTTTAGTTTTGTTTTGTTGGCATTTAGGGCTAGGTGATGGGATTGCATCCATGATTCTGCTTTGGAGAAGGCTATTTGGGTATTAAGTAGAAGTTTGGAGGGGCAGGAAGCTGTGCAGATGATGGTGGAGTCATCAGCATATTGGATGACTGAGGCATCAGGGATGGAGTGGTGGAAGTTGTTGATGAATAAGTTAAAGAGGAGTGGGCCCAGTAATGATCCTTGAGGAACTCCTGTGGGTGTAGGTAAGAAAGGGGAGGTTGATTCCTTCCATTGTACAGCCTATTGATGCATGGAAAGGTAGCTGGAGAACCAGGCTAAGGTTGAGTGAGATAGATGCAAGTGTGAGAGCTGGGAGAGGAGTAGGGAATGGGAGATTGTGGTGAATGCCTTTGAGAGGTCAAGAAAGAAGATACGCATTTGCCGCTATCATGTGCTAGGTTGACTGTTTCAAGGAAGGAAAGGAGGGCTGTCATGGTGCTGTGGCTGGGGCAGAAGTGATGCTGGGTGGGAGAGAAGAGTTTGTGCTGAGTTAGGTAGGGCATTAGCTGGGCATGGATTGTTTTCTCCAGAATTTTAGAGAGAGGAGAGAGAATAACTATTGGTCTGAAGTTGGTTGTGTCTGTGTTTTTACCACCTTTGTGGAGAGGGATTATGAATGCATGACACCAGATGGTTGGTACATAGGATTCCTGAATGGATCTATTTATGAGAATGGATATGGGATAGGTTATAGATTTGGCTGATATTTGAAGAAAATTAGCTGGAAGGTCGTCAGGGACATTGCAGCATGGTTTTAGCTTTTGGAGTAGTCTTTTTATAGTGTTGGTGGAGACAGGTTTAAGGAAGAACAGGGGGGAGGAGGAGGGTGAGAGGGTGGGTTTGGGGGGCATGATGAGGGAATAGCATTGGTGTGTGGGTTGGGGAAAGTGGAGGATAATTTAGCTATGCAATTAATGAAAAATGTGTTGAATTTAGTGGCTGTTTCAAGACTTGAGAGGTTAGGATTGTGGCAGGGGTTGGTATTATTACCGGGGTTGAGTATTGAGGAGATGGACTTCCATAATATCTCTGGGTTGTTTGAGTGCTTGAATTGTAGATTTCAGTAGTAGGTTTTGTGATTTTTTTGTTATTGATTTTTTGGCTAGGTTACGTAGATGTTTATATTCTTGGAGGGTGCTGGGTTTTTTTTGTTTTTGGTACAGTTTCCACTTTTTGTTTCATTGATTCATTATCAGTTTAGTTCCTTGGGATAGCCAGGGGCAGGGATTAGTTTTGATGCATTTGGTTTGGAGAGAGGCTAGTTTATCAATTAAGGGAAGGAAAGTATGGTTAAAATATGAGACAGTGTTAGCTAATGGGAGTTGTTTTAGTGGAGACTAGTCAGTAATATTAAGACATTCAGAGAAGATTTTGGGGTTGAAGAAAACTAGTTTACAGGATTGCATGAATAGATGTTGTTTTTCTATGTGAGAGGGTAGGCGGTCTATGAAGGTTGGTAAGTGGTCACATAGGGGGTTTGTTATCATACCGGCTTTGGAGATATAGTTGGAGTGGGCTGTTAATATCCAGTCTAAGATGGTACCAGATGTATCATCTTTATTTGGCCTGGTTAGGAGATTTATTAGTTGGGTGAAATTGTAGAGGTTGATTGAGTGAGTTGGGGTGTCTAAGAGGAAGGGGACCCAGTTAATATTTATGTCACCAAGAATGTAGTTTTCAATTTTTGATATTTGAGCTAAACCATGAGATGATGTTGTCTAGAGTTTTTGGTATTGTTTCCAGGTGGGATGTAGATTGAGCAGATGCAGATGGATTTGTAGTTGTTAAGTTTTAAAAAGCCCACAGTCAATTCTGCATTGTCAAAAGTTGGGATGGGGTTGGTCAGTGAAGTAAAAGTGAGAGTGGAGGGGTAGATAATAGCTACACCACCTCCTTTTCTATGAGGCCTATCATTGTGTATGATATGGTAGCCTGGGGGGAGGATTTCTTCATCTCTGATTGTGGGTTTAAGCCAGGTCTCAGAGACTGCAGTTATGTCTGTCTGGTTGTGATAGAGCCAGGCATGTAGGTTGGGGATTTTATTACGGAGGCTTTGTGCATTTAGGGTCATGAGGCGGATAGCCTTGAGTAGGTGTGGATTTGAATTTGGATTAAGGTGGATAATACTGGGGCTTGGACCTGTGTTAGAAGGATGCCACCTGAGAGAGAGAGTGAGATATGGGGGAGGAGCTGACTGAGTAGGAGTAGAGAGGATAGAGAAATATGATTTTCCTGGGGGAGGGTTTTCTTTGATAACGCAGTTAGAGTAGGGTGGGGTGTTGGTGGGGTGGGGAGTATGGTGAGTTTGAAAAGATGGGATGGGTTGGAGGAGTAGAGTTCTGGGGAGATGTGTGAATATGGGTGGGATGTATGTGGGATGCCTGAAGTGGTGGTATGTGTGGTTGGAGGTGGGTGTGTGTTGGTGGGGAGGTTAAGTTGGGTAATATAGGTTAGGGATAATAGAAGGGTAGCTAGTAGAGTTTGTAGGGTGAAGGTAGGCATTGTATGGGTGTGTGTGTTTTGGTGAGGGTGGGGTGTGTGTGAATTGGTGTATGTATGGGAGTGGGAAGGGTTTGGTATAGGGTGTTTATGATTGGTGTAGTTGTTGAGGGGGTGTGGTGTGAGGAAGTATAAGTGTAGGTTCAGTGGGGGTGGGTGGAATTTGGGGGTAGGGTAGGGGAGCGGAGTGAGCCTGTAGGGCGAACGGAGCAGGATAGAGCAAAAGGAGGAATAACAGCAGAAAAAATAATCAGCAACTGCCATTTAAATAGTAAGGTAAGCAGTGGTAATTAGATGAGAAAACATAAGGGAGAAATAATTTACAAAGATAAATGTTGATGTTCTAATTCAATTAGTGTGTGCTTTGCAGGGGGGTGGATTATTACCAGCCTTTTTGAGAGTAGTAGCTGGGATTTGAGATATTCAGTCAGTTTCAGAGAAATGAAGCCCTACTGAGAGTGATGTACTGGCTTGAGGTTGGTAGGTGCTGGTAGTATTACTGACTGAATGTAATCTGACATGCTGTATTCTGTTTGTGTTCCAGGTGTCTGTGTGTCTGCAGGCTGTGGCCCTGCAGACATTCCCAAGAGGGAGTATGGCAGAGTGGGAATACACTGACCCTGTCATAGGCAAGATGCAGCTTTATATGTATATGTACCAGGTGTGTATGCATGCAACAGTGTGTGTGAGGGACACTGTTGCCAGACAGATAGATTATATGCATAGGACATAATACATTACTTCTAACAATGTGTAATGTTCTGAATACCATCATGGATGGTGAAATAACCCACCAGCAACAGTATGTTGTGTCATGTATTGCTCCTACAAGCCTGGACAAGTGATAGTGTAGCAGACGTTGTTTCAGCATTATTTTTCAGCCAGGTATGATGCCTGATGCTGGCATGTGTGTCACTACACTCACTGTGGCCGATTTGGCAAAAATATCACATACACAGGCATTAAGGGACACAGACCACATATAGGTTACAAACATTTGGATAGTCCATAGACATCTGTACAGAGGACCGGAATGGCCTGCACAATGGTGTAACATGCTGCATGTGAGGCAGATGATGTTATCACGCTATATAAAGTAATGCCAATGGGAGGTGGTAAACAGGCGTGGATGGTACACACATCAAAATGGCATCAGCCAAACAGGATATGATCTTCAAAGACACACACAAACAGTTGCCAGTATTGAGATTAGAACCCCTGCCTATCTACCTATCTAGTTATTTCTACTATAGTGTTACACAGTTATCAGACTCGCCACAGAGCCTGCATGATTTTAACTACTCCCAACGTACTTCTAAGGTGAATGACATCAGCAGGCCTAGTAAAGTAGGGTGATGGGAAGTTTACAGGGTGATAGACAACTCAAAATGTTATAACCAACACACTATATGGTTCTCACACAAATGCTTGCTAGTATTGAAATTAGATCCCTTAGCTATCTAATTATTTCTACTATAGTGTTATGCAGTTATCAGACGCACCACTGACCTTACATTATTTCACCTAGTCCCAATGTACTTCTAAGGTGAATAACATCAGCAGGCCTAGTAAAGTAGGGTGATGGGAAGTTTACAGGGTGGCCCACAACTCAAAATAGTATAAACCACACAGTATATGGTTCTCTCACAAACAAAATGCTGTCAGTATTGAGAATAAAACCCCTACTTATCTTGTTATTGTTACTGTAGTATTACACAGTTATCAGACATGCCACTGGAGATTACATGATTTTACCTATTCCCAATGTACTTCTAAGATGAATGACATCAGCAGGCCTAGTAAAGTAGGGTGATGGGAAGTTTACAGTGGTTACACAACTCAAAATGGTATAACCCATACAGTATATGGTTCTCACACAGACACAGACAGTTGCCAGTATTGAGATTAACACCCATACTTATCTAGTTATTTTTACTATAGTGTTACACAGTTATCAGATGCATCACGGAGCTTACATGATTTCATCTAGTCCCAACATATTTCTAAGGTGAATGGCATCAGCAGGCTTAGTAAAGTGGAGTGATGGGAAGTTTACAGGGTGGTACACAACTCAAAATGGTGTAACCCACACAGTATATGGGTCTCACACAAACAGTAGTCAGTACTGAGATTAAAATTCCTACTTATCTAGTTATTTTTACTATAGTGTTATGCAGTTATCATACGTGCCATGGAGCTTACATGATTTCACTTAGTCCCAATGTACTTCTAAGGTGAATGACATCAGCAGGCCTAGTAAAGTAGGGTGATGGGAAATTAACATGGTGGTACACAACTCAAAATGGTATAACCACACAGTATATGATTCTCACACAAACACACATACATGATTGCTAGTATAGAGATTAGAACCCCTGCTTGTGTAGTTATTTGCATTATAGTGTTATGCAGTTATCGCATGCACTACAGAGCTTACTGGGCTGACAACTGGCCACAGGTGCTAATAACTGCACAACTGAAGTAAGTTATTACAGGTGCCAGAAAGTTTGCCTAAAGTTTTTCCCAAAGATCTTGCTATTTCTTTCTCTCCTGCACTTCAAATAGCCTAATAGCTTTGCACTTCAACGGGGTTTTTTATCAATTATTCTAGCACACCTGAGAGCCGTCAGCAGTAGTCTTTCCTCATGGAATTAGCTCCAGTACTTAGTAGTTATGACCTCCCCTCCTGGCATGATTAAAATGCAGTTCTCTGTGCTTTTGCCCATTAACCTGGTGCACTTGGGCATTCTGTGTCACTGTTGCAACTCCCTCATGTACACAGACAACCCTCTCCTCTACACTCCCAGCACTCAGACTTGAGAGAGATACCCCTATATCACCAAACTGGAAGATATGCACTCTCCAGCAAAGACTGGACTAGCTGGTCAAGAAGAGAAGGGCCAACACCTGCAACACACCACATGGAGCACATACCCCTCCAGAACACCAACTATCACAGCTCTGACATACAAAAACCACACACTCACCTTCACAGAAGCACTCAATAGACATTTACCCAAACAGTGGAGACCACCAAGACAGACACCCACTCAACCACCACAACACAACACAAACCACAGGACACATATCTCACCTACAGAGTGTGTGCCTCAACCTAAGCCCCTAAGGCTAACCACCTTGCCTGATAGAGTAATCATAGGTGACCTAGTAGTGAGGCAACATATGTCCCACACACTAGGTTGAACATGGAGGAGGTAACAGCCAGCTTTCTATCAGGTGCCAGAATGTAACACATAATACACCCAGTTAGGTCACGCCACAAAAACTACAAGTATCACTCTACAATTGTCCACGTGTGTGTGAATGACAGAAGACGCACCTCCCTGGACGGGTCTACTTCATATGATCTAGACCATTTGATCAAAATTCATTTGGTTGACAGCTCATTTGGTCGACAACCAGTATTCAAGGCACTTAACAGGGATTTGCCCTCCTCCCCAATGTTGTGTGACCCTGGAGTTGTTATATATAGTTAGGGGGTGTGGGGGGCACAGGCCCCCCACATTGGGTGGTGTGGGGGTGAAGCCCCCACCTCTTTTTGTTTAAAATCATGAAAATACAAGAAAAACTACACTTTTACACTTTAAAAAAAATAGGTGGAGGACTTCACACCCCACGCCCGCCAATGTGGGCAGCTGTGCCCCCCACATCCCCACTAACTATATATAACAACTCCAGGGTTGCACAACATTGGGGAGGGGGGAAAATCCCTGTTAAGTGCCTTGAATACTGGTTGTCGACCAAATGAGCTGTCGACCAAATGGGTGTCAATCAAATGGTCTGTCGATCATATGAAGTAGACCCCCCTGGACTACATGAAAAAAGACATGGTGGAGCTCTCAGATTATTTGGGCCAGGCAGGTATGATAGTAGCCCCGAGCAATATACTACTGTCACCCAGACTGATACTGCAGTACAAACAGCAAATGATTGACTTCAATAATTGGCTAAAGTGTCTGATGTTACTCTCATGGGATTCAATATCTGTCTGCTTAGGATGACATGATTAACAGACTGCGAAAAGTTGCCAGAGATGGCCTGCATCTGTCACCCCTGGGATACTGGCTAAATGTCTTGCCACCCCATTTGTGCCTTTTTAGGTGGTGTTCCATATCAAATTACCACCATAACAGCTATACATATATGCAATCTGAGGGTCGTGCTGCTCAACACTAGACATCTACATCTCAAGATGCAGTCACTCAAAGCACTCCTTAAAATGGAGAACATTGACATTTGTGCTGAAACAGAGACCTGGTTTACAGCAGCAGATCGCACCCCTGCACTACCAGCCTATAACTCATTCCACATCTGTCATCCCCAAAACATGGACCACAGCTCCAAAGGCGGTGGTGTCTCCATATTAATAATGGATATGCACACATCCAGAGTAGTATCTCAGCATAATGCATCTGAGATACTTCAGGTACAACTGACATTGGGTAATAGTGCAATCCAGGTCATAGCTTGCTATAGGTCCCCATCCATGTCCCTAGACTCTTAGTCCACATTCCTCAACACCCTGGAATCTATCAAGGTCCAAACCAACACTCTCATATTAGGAGAGTTCAACTACCCCTCCATCAACTGGGAAAGATACTCAAGCACCAATACACTGGCCCAATGCTTCCTGGAATTCAGCAGTTACAATGCCCTGGACCAGCTCATTTTGGCACCCAGTAGAGGAAGCAACATCCTTGACCTGTGTTGATTATAACTTATGGGATCGTTGCTTGACAACAGTAGTCAGTTCCTACCTGGTCAGATCCAACATAGAGTAATCACCATGGAAATCCGCGTCTCACCCACACCCCCCGCAAAAGTAACCACCTTGAATAACTTCTCCAAAGCTGACTTTGGACTCATAAAAACAGAGGTGGGTAACTTCACAGCACCAATGCCAATGGAAAATACCGGCATGACTGCCAAATCATACACAAATGCACTGTACAAACATGTACATCAATGCATGGAACTAGTCATACCTAACAGAACCATGACACTCTCCTTCAAACACTGGAGGCCAATCTGGTGGTCCCCTGCCATTAATAACCTGTACAACAGAAGGAAGAAACTGTTGCTGAAAAAGGTGGAGTCCCAAGAGTGGTAAAACCCTTTAAAAGCCTCAACAACAACTTGAGATCCCTCATGAAATCATCTAATGCCAGCTATGATGGTAGAATTGCAGCAGCAGACACTGACAACAACCAAAAATCCTTTGATAGTTATATCAAAAACCTCCACGCCAATACCCAGAAGTGCTCTGAGTTACTGCACAATGCTACCTCCTATACTGAGCCAACATATATTGCCAACATTCTTGCCAACACATTCAGTGCCAGCTTTACCCCTCTCTCCTCCCCTAGGGGAACAATCAGAATGCCAGAAGAATGCCAGGCACACAGGATTACTGCCACCCAGGTTACACCTGCATTGCCCATGGGCAAGAATAAAGCTTCCATGTGACCAAAAATTATCCCTGGCTGTGTTCTACATGAACTACAAAGATACCTGGCACCACATCTGTGTGTCCTGTTCAGTCACAGCCTCACTTCCGGCTTTGTCCCTCCCAAATGACACACTGATACAGTCATCCCTCTCCATAAAGGTTTGGCAACTACAGACCCTGGGAATTATCAGTTCATTAGCTTGACAAGTCTGATATGTACAGCTATGGAGCACATCATCAGGGACCTGATCGACAAACATATAGGTAATCTCCTAACTCTGGACCCCACACAGTTTGCTTTGTGAAAGGGAAATCATGCCTGCTCAACCTGGTTGACTTCCTTAAAACAGTCACCAGGGTTGTGTATGACAGAAAGGCCCTGCATACAGCCTACATCAATCTGGCCAAGGCTCTTGATACCATTCCTCAGTCAGGAATTAGTGATGAACCCACCAAACTAGGCATCAACCCCTATATCACTGGGGGGGGGTTGCAAATTGGCTCACAGATAGAACACACAGTGTGAAAGTAGTGAGCTCCAAGTCAGACTGCCAGCCAGTCATTAGTGGAGTCCCACAGGGATCACACCTGGATACTCTCCTATTCAGCATCTACTTCTCAGGAGTCTGGGCCAACACAAAGGAATTCTGGCTGGCCAAGTTCACAGACAACTACAAGCTGGGAGTCATCATTAACTCCACAAGTGATGCAGACATCCTACAAAATGGCCTCACTGAGACCACTGACTGGTGTGAAAATCATGGCCTGAAGCTTAACACCACATCATCAGCCCCTTTGGTAAAATCTCAGTTCCCACTAAGTACCACATCAATGGGAGTCCACTAAACACTGTAGACGCTATAAGAGATCTGCGGACACAGGTTGACAGCAACCTCTCCTTTAGCCACCACATTGTAACTGTGGTCAGGAAATTCTTCTATGTGCCACATCTCATTACCAAGGGTTTTGCATCCTGGAAGAAAGAGGTCATCATCTCTGTGTACTCTTCCCTCATTAGACCAATCATCACGTATAATGGCCCATTTGGCATGTACCTCACTAGACAACTGCAACAGCTGGAGAAGCCAGAGAAGTACCTCACAATGAGGATCCTAGGCATTAAACACATGTCCTACACAGACAGACTCAAAAGACTCCAGCTATTCTCTGTCTCATATCACCTACTTAGAGGCGATCTCTGATTGACTTGCAAAGCCATGTCTGACTCAGCTCTTTTACAACTGATACATCTAAAGACATCCCTATCTCTCTGTACCACACACTGCAGGGACCTCCACCTCATTACCACACTCAACACAACATGCTGGAGGGACAGGTTCCTCACCCAGACACTGCACATGCCCTGGAATAGACTTCCCATACATGTCAAGCAAAGCACCTAGATAACCCTATTCCAGAGAGATGTGATAAGTGGATGGGTAATAGAAATTTCACCCCAGGGATCACTCTAGTGGCTCTACTTGATGGATGCACTCTGAACTAACATTGAGTCGCACAATGTCAAGGCACTTCTATGGGCAAGGCTTGTAATGGCTCCAGGGCCATTAGCCTAGTACACACCTATGAACTTATAAGGAGAGTGACATCAGCATGACTAATACAGTAGGCCAGTGGGTGGGTAACTTATCAAAATACTTCTTCCTACAAACATACACACTTTCACAAACACACACACATTTACCAGATCTGAAAGTAGACCCCCCTGCCTATCTAGTTATTTGTACTATAGTGTTACACAGTTATCTCACATGCTACAGAGCTTACTGAGCTGACAACTGGCCAAAGGTGCTCATAAAGGGGAATGACATCAGCAGGAGTGACAAAGTAATGCAGTGGGTGGGAAACTTATCAAAATTGTTCTTCTTATAAACATCCACACACACTCATTTGCCAGACCTAAGATTAGAACCCTTATCTAGCTAGTGATTTGTACTATAGTGTTACACAGTTATCATACATGCTACAGAGCTCACTAGGGTGACAACTGGCCAAAGGTCCCAATAAGGGGAATGACATCAGCAGGACTGATAAAGTGAGGCATTGGGAAGTGTTGTGGGTGGGAATGGCCTAAAACTGTTTCACCTACAAACAAACACACACTCGCTCACACTCACATAACAACTATCACACACACAGTTGCCAGTATTGAGATTAGAACCCCTACCTATCTAGTTATTTCTACTATAGTGTTAAGCATTTACTGCATGTGCTACAGAGGTGATCGGTCTCCAATGATACTTCTAAGGTGAATGAAAGCAGCAGATCTTGTGAAGTAGGGCAATGTGAAGTGCACTGAATGGGAATAGTCTCCTAATACTTGGACCTATTGAGACACACACACACACACACACACACACACACACACACACACACACACACACACACACACACACACACACACACACACACACACACACACACACACACACACACACACACACACACATACACACACACACACACACACACACACACACACACACACACACACACACACACACACACATGCAAGTGATGTGATATTGTAAACTCAACCTTAGTACTGTTACACAATGGGGCTTACCTTTTATGCTGGCACGTGCAACTGTTTACAACAGATATGCCACTGTCCACAGCAGGACATTGCTGTATGCCATTCAGGGTATCCATGTGTTACTCACTCTGTGTCCCCCTGTGTCTCTCTATGTGTGTGCATTCTTGACATATGTTATCTGTTGCCTATATATATATATATATATATATATATATATATATATATATATATATATATGTGTGTGTGTGTGTGTGTTTATCTCATGCAACAGATGCAGATATATCACATATGGGCCACCTACAACTAACTGAGAGTAATCCTGTCTGATGTGTGTGTGTGTGTGGGGGGGGGGCAGTTGAGGTGTACATAGCTGTCTGTATGCACAGACATATATACACAATACAGTCATATATTTTGATGTGAGTTCCAACATGTCCTGTGATTCTCTAAGTGCAGGAGCATGCTCAGTGTGACCTTCTATATTTAGGGTGGGACTTCATTATAGAGATAGGTGTATTCCAGTCCAGGATTTTGTGTGCTGCAGCCATACCTCTCAGGAGTACACAGGACTTTCCTCAGGGTACTTGTTTTGTTTAGCAGACATTTTCTGACATATCTGTAGTCTGACACTGCAATGTATTGTGTCATTACCTAGTGGCAGACATTCTCAGATCATCACAGTGCTTTACCGGAGGAATACTAGTTGTATGATGCATAAATTAATATTATGAGGGCAGCTATGTAAATTCTTGCCCAGCAAGGTCATTTGTGAGGTGTGGCTGTAGCCAGTGTAGTAATGACATACAGCTGTGTAAACAGTCCAGCAACCTGATGATATACTGGCTGGGGATCTCCTGCTTGTGTGGTATCTTTCTCACCTGAGATATCATATCCTTGCGTGTGCATACTTCTGACCTGTAAATTTTTTGGCAGGTTGTATAGGTGTTTGGCTAGAGGTTTCATCCTTTCTACGTAAATTTGTGTGTTTATGGCAAGTTCATTACATATAATTGAAGTGTGATGTTACAAAATAATACAGACATTGCTGTTTTAGAATGCATAACCTTCAAACAATTCCCGCTACTGCAAACCCCTCACCCTACAAACTTCCTCAGTATGTAAGGGTGATATTTACAACACATGACTGTCATTCTGCCTTTGTTCCACTTTTATTTCTGCCCTTGTCCAGACATCTTGCTGTCAGAGGTTGGGAGTTATGGGTGTGGGTATTTAGTGCATTCAACTGTGCAGGCATGTCCATTATTTGTAAAAGCAAATGTAAGAAAAAGGACTATTGAGAATGAACTGGCAACAGTACCACAAAGCACTTATATTCACAAAAGCCTTTGCACTTCTGCTACATATCCTTCAAGATGTCACTAATAAGTGTAGTATATTCAACATAGCACTGTGACTTCCAGGTAAGTCAGTAGCAGAGTGGATGTCACTGACATGCATAACAGTCAGCACCGCAGTTATCTGCACATGGCGCTGTCAAAGGCAGCACTATACCTATGGCAGTACAAGATGACTGGCAGGAGAACATTCTGACTAGATCCAGACAGTATTAACTACACATACACATAGCTCATTGACACATGCATATTGTGGACAGGCAACATGTTTTCATGTGTATTGTTACAGCCATGCCAATGTGCGCTATGCTGCTATTTCCATATGTTACTGCATTTGTGTAGGTATATGGGGGGGCACACCTGTCAACTGTACACATTTGCACAGACTGTGGTGATATTTGCTTTACATTTTGGTACTGTTTACCATGCTATTGTGCCCTGTCTTGGGGACTGGAGGCATATCAGTAAAGGGCCGAGGTCAGATTGTACTGGCATACATTTGAGTTTCAGACTTCTTACCCTTCATAGCCTTACTGCAACTGTGGGTCCTGCTGTGCTATCACTGTGTGAGTCTGTAGGTGGTTAATTCAACATTGCTGGCATTTGTGTGCCTTTACCAGACATTTATCTGTGGTTTTCTACAGCTGACTTGCTGTGTGGGTGTGAGTGGGGGTTATGGGACCCCCACCATGACATCCATGCTTGTGACCTATGACCCCCCCAGTTAGTTGTCCCCACGCATATACTGCAGTGGGATTTGCCACCTTGGGTACTATTGCATAGTGTGTGGAGGCCAGTTTTGGCCAGACATTTCCTGGTGTCCCACATAGCTGTCAGTTGTGTGCTGCTATCCCAGTAGGCCACCCCATTCCCTTGCATGTATGCATCGTTACCACAGATATGCTAGCAGAACATACTTTCCATTAATTTATTGTTAGGAAGACTGAATTACCTTGTGCTTGTGGCAGTTGTGAGGACAGTGTTTGAGGGCTACCTATGTTGGATGCACACAGTACATTGCCTATACGTGGTAAGTTACAGGTAATGTGATATGTGTGCGTGTCATCCATTTTACTGTGTGTGCAAGTCAGAGAGAGGTGTCAGTCCCTGGACTCCCTACAGTGTCAGTGTGTGTGCAATGCATTGCCTCTTTGCCAAGGCATGAGCATACTGGGCACGCCTCCATCTGCCTATGGGAGCAGGCTCAGGGACCTCCTCCTGTGAGTCCCTCTGTGCCTGTGGGGACCTAGGCAATGATGGTGGCTATGTGGCCCAATCCCATGCTCTTGCTGCTGCAGCTGTTACCAAAGAATCATATTGTGTTGCATGGCACATACTATGAACATGAGTGCACATGTGGCTGGAGAGTACTGTGAGGCTCCTTCAGATATGTCAAGGCAGCAGAACCATGACTTGAGCAGCCCAGACATATGCTTTATAATGATCCCAGTTTGTGCGTGTGCCTCATTATGGTGTTCTTGTGTGGGTGGGTGTGCATTTCTGATGGTTGTCATCAGCCATGGCTCCAGTGCATAGCCAGCATATGGGATGCCACCACTGGCAAATGCCTGGTACAGCCATGATGAATGGCAGATGTGGGAGTAGCAATAGCTTCCAGAGCTGCCAGCACACACGTTTATAATAATGCCCTGAGCATTGCACATGACCTGGCAGCTGATGTAGGGGAAATCCCTTGTGGTTTATGTAGACCCTACCCTGTTCACTGGGTGGTGCTTTGATGTGGATGTGCATGCAGTCTATGGCACCCAGTACCTCCAGGTATTCTGCTACATGGTGGAAGAGATGTATATTGCTGGTCCTCTGCTCATGGGTGTTGGGGAAGTAAATGTGCTCACCAGCATGTGGTAGCATGGCATCCAGGAACTGGTAGAGTACCCTGGATGCAGATGCCTGTGAGACCCCCATGATGTCCCCAGTAGGTCTTTGGAAAATACCTGCAGCTAGAATTCTTAAGGCAACACATACCTTGGTATACACTGGGACTGGTTCCCCTCTGTTGGTTCTAGCTCTGAGTTGAGGTTGGCACAGCTCAGTTCTTTGCTGAAGTATGTCTCTGTCCACCCTGTAGTGCTCTACTATCTCCAGATCATGTAGCCCCTGGTAGGTTACCCTGGGTATGAACACTCTTCTCCTCCTCCTTGGTCTGCAGTGGTTGTCAGCATTATCCTACTCTCCGCCATCAGCCTCTAGCACATACTGATGGATCAAAGCAATGGCAGCCCCTAACAGTTTCCAGTTAAAATTACCTTACATGTATACACCAATGGTGCAGAGTGTGTGGGAAAAAACAGACCGTAAGGTGTTTCCATACTTTATACTGTTGTGCTGCAGATGCTGCTTGTATGATTGGCTGACTATGATACATTCCAGCTGCCACCTGTATTACTAATGGCTTTGATTTGGCCATTGTGTTAGAGGCATTAGTGGTAATTTGTGCATAATTGCCTTTATTCTGCTGTTGCCCTTTTTTAATTAATTTTTACTTACATCTCCTCCCATTTTTAGCTATGCAGCCACCTGCCAGCTGTATTATTGTGTGCTTTGGATGGCCCATTGTGAGTTGCAAGAGTCCCATATTAGTGTTTCTACTTCATTTCTCCTTTATTGTGCTTTTGCCCTTTATTTCTTTTTTTTACATCTTCTCCCATTTTCAGCTATGCAGCCACCTGCCAGCTGTATTATTGAGTACTTTCAGTTGCCCATTGTGAGTTGCAGAATCCCATATTGCTGATTTGTACTGCATTTCCCTTGTTCTGCTATTTCCTTTTTTTCCTATATCGTTCCTGTTTAAGTCCCAGGGCATGCTGCACAGACCCATTTAGCTAGTGTACATGCTCCTCAGCTCATGGAATAAGACTATACAGCCACAGACACACACCCTCACTTAGCTGTGCTTAGCTAAGTGCAAACCTTGGGCAATGGAGCTCCAATGTGCTTTACAGCAAGCATGGCACACAACCTTTTCATGTTAGTTGCTCTTCCTGCCTACACAATGGTGTTAGAGCACCTACATGGTTAGGTGTAGTGTGACACTTAGAAGAATTTTGTGATTAAGTATAAGTCCCCTCGTTAACATACCCCACTGCCATAATCCATAGTTACTGCACTACACAAGAGCCTTCCCCCTTAGCAACCACTGTTCCCTGCCATTGTTTTTATTCTGCTTGCCATTGAGAATAATGGCAAAATGCAGGTTTACCTTAAAATTGACTTTACACTATTTTTTTCCCACAATCCAATTTGCGCAGTGCTGCCCTATGCTTCAATGGCTGAGATCGGCCACAATAAAATAAACTTTTATTTTTATAAAAATTATAATGTTTACCATGCCTATGCTTTTATTGGAGCTGTTATGGCTCTGTTTTGATTTTTGCAGAAATGTATTCGGCTAGTAGCCGAATACATTTCTGCACCTTACACTGTTCCTGCACTGTTACCTGCCTGCTTCCTGGATCTCTAATTCACCTCATTTGCATGGTTTTCACAGCAAATGAGGTAATTAGCATCCTGCATGGATTTCCATGCAGGAACAGTGTTGGCTCGCTTGTGCACGTCAAAACAATATGTTCTTGGATCGCTTGGCAGCCATATTCCATGCAGGAGTGGCTACACTGCTCCTGCATGGACAAATAACTTTCGTGAATTCCACGGAGTAACTATTACATTTGTTGTATTTTGTAAACAACTTACAATATCTCAGCAACCACACAAGTTACACACATACTGTCAGCAGCATTTTATTTGTCGAGCTGAGAGCTTTCATATGAGGCTAAAGAGTTCTGTCTTTGTTACTTGAGTGTTGAGATATTTAGAAAAATGTGAAAACTATATCTATTTAAATTAATCTCATAAAAACAACAGTTAATTTGTATTTACATGTACTAGACAAAGGTCAAATATTAATGTAGTTGAGTTTACCATCATGTAAGCTTTAAGATGAAATCTTTTAAAACCTTGTACATAGCATGGCTTTAGAATTATTGATGCAAATATGAAGAAGCAATATTTGATGCCCAGAGGTGTCAGCAAGAGTTAACTATAGATGCTCCTGGAGGCATCACTCGGATGTAATGAGTTAAGCCAAATTGTGCTATTTCTCCTGCACAGACAGTTTAGGAAGTTGATATTGGGACCTTATGCAAGCCCATTCCATAAGGTAAATGTTTGGTATGAGGTGGTAGACCAGCTGTCCGGGGCAACCATTATTCACCATTCCAGCAAGTAGTGTAGGCAGTAGTACAGTGACCTATGCTGCCACTATCCTGAAGATTTCCTAGAATGAGATGCAGAGGTGAGGCAAAGATACCATGAACAGTCAAATAAATGGTTGCCATTTCTACTGAATGCTATATTGCAATTAATTACCTGTTTTTTCTGTTTTTCACAGTTCTGTTGTTGATAGCAATTTTTCTCTGACAAAGCCTAGGATTCGCCAGGTCGACTTCTGGGGGTATCTGAGTTCTGAGTGTGCTGCTGTTGTGTTATTGTGACAGCCCTGTTTGTGGTATAGGGGACATGGCACTGCTCTTGAGGATTGCGGTCACCATTTTATGCTTCTGCTTTATTAAACACACCTGTGGTTGTGTAAGACACTTGTGCTCCATTGTACCAATATGTGATTGCATAGATTGCTGACCTAGCTATGGGCCCTCTTCCACCACTGCTTCATTATACATAATCATTATAGTATAGTATATGACTGGGACTGTGGCTGCCATCTCAGGCTTTTTTTTTTGATTGCAAGTTTAAATGGATCTGTAGCTTTGGACTGTAATTTGCATCTTATTCATGCATGTATGAGAAAGGAGATAGCTGGTATATTCATTTTGTCTTTAGCATAGACAGAAAGAAAGGAGAATGTTGCCAACTGCAACAAACAGAAACCGAGACTAACAACATAGCAGGCTTAGTGGTGTCCTATTTCCACCCCTGAACTATGTACAGTGTACGAGCAATGGATCCTCATCTCTAATAACACCTTTCCATTTTTATCTCCCTTTTGCAGGTCTATCTGAGTTGAATGTGCATTAGTCACCTCCCTCTGTTGCCTTAACCAAGGACTGAGACTGAAGCAGGTTAAGTGGGTAGAACTGACTCACTAGAGGAGAGTCCAAGCCCACCACAGATAGCCCACTACAATCACCTGTTCCAGATTGTATGGAGATGGAGATATGGTGGAGGCAACAGCTGACAATGGCACATTGGGCCATCATGTTACCATCCCTGCTGCAATGGGTGTCAGACTTACTTGACTAGCTGGCTGATGCCATCAGACCTCCAGAGGTAGATGTGGTGCATGCTACCAGAAACCTGAATCCAAAAACTCCATCTAATAGGCCCTGGTAATTTTCCTCTAAGATGGAAGAAATCTGGAATGCTGCATCTATCTCACAGTGTCTCCAGCTATTTGCCTTATAGGTTCATAGGTTCATAGGTTGGTACTAGGCTATTAGCCCTATGGCCTATACAAGCCTAGCCATAACAATTCCCTGGCTATTTCTTCCCACAATATTTACTTCCCTGGACCTCTGTCTATCAGGGTGACTGACATGATCCCAGGGTGGATTTCCTATCTCCCATCCAATCGTCAAGGTTCCTTTTGAAGAGGGCCAAAGAGGCACTCTGCTTGACATGTATGGGCAATCTATTCCAGAGTCTGGGGAGTCTCTGGGTCAGGAACCTATCCCTCCAGCATGTTTTGTTCATTGTGATGACAAGGTTTAGATCCCTGGAGTGTGTGGCTCTGAGGGATTGGGATTTCTTTAAGGGTAGCATGTCCAACAGCTCTGGGTTTGACATGGCCTTGTATGTTAAGCAGAGATTGCCTCTGAGTAGACGATATGTGACAGAGTATAGCTGGATTTCTTTTAGACAGTCAGCATAGGGCATCTGCTTTAGGCCTGTGATTCATTTAGTGAGGTATTTCTGCGGCCTTTCCAGTTGTTGCAGATGTCTGTCCTATGTTTGTCTGTTATGTGCCTCGTGTTTCATCTCCTTGTGTATGCAGATTCACCCTGCTCATTGGCATTGTTCCATTTGTATTTGTGTGCTCTCCAGCCTAGCCAGCAACTACTTTACTCCTTTATTACCTCTCATGTTTTTCACCAATTCCCTGTTCCATTTCTCTTAATTTACATAAAATGAGGGCTTTTCCTGCGTAATAAAATATGTGCCTTACCTTCTTTCAGCCCTACTTTACATTACCATGTTTTTGCTGTTTATTACCATGCTTGCTATAACTCTTTCCTCTCATTTCTGTGACCCCCCCCCCCTTTCATGGGATCAATAAGGTTCCAATTTGCTGACTATGCAATTGTCTTTCTCATCAAGTAACTTTTTTTAAGTACAGTGCCAACCAGCCACCAGCTGAGGTTACTCACATTATAGGTGGCAGATACATTTTCATGATATTTGCACAATCAGGCAGTAAAACAAAAGTCTGCTCCCTTACCCTTCTTAACATCCTCTCAGCTACATCTGTCAGTCTTGCTTATGATGTTTCCTATCTGCCTTGTCTATCTCCTTAAAGCAGATTTTTTCTCCTGCCATAAATTTCAACCTTTCATCTCCAAAATGCTGAACATTGTCACTCACAATGTCAAATAAATGGGCAAAAGGTTGAACACTTACTTACTGAAGACTTCAACTACGAAGCTTACCACATTGTTATTCATCATTTTTTCATACCTAAATAGAATTATTTTGCTAAATTAATATGACACAGCATTATTCAGTATTATTTACTAGGGATATTTATTAAAAAAGACATTGTTAACCATGAATGGGTGCCAAACCCTTTCAATGTGGAACAGTGTGGCACATAACATTTTTAAGAGTCAGACGAGGAACAATCGTCATAATGAAGTACATTTGAGAGATATGCTTCTTACTTACATGCTGCTTTGTTGTTAATGTCTGCCCTACACTGCAGTATATTTTCTTAATGTGGGACAAGTTGCCCACCACCATGAAATGCATCTCTGTTTATACTGTCTAGAATCTCAGTGTGATGCCCACTAAAAAACTCATATGTTTTCCTATCAGTGATCAGATCATATTTACCCTATCACTATGCCAAAAATAAAATATCTGCTATCCTGCTGATGCCCAAATACTAATCAGTGTCAAAGTGATTATTCCAAAGTACTGTCTGGGGAATAGGTCATTAGATAGGGTTACAGTTTTTGGTTTGTTTATGTTTATCTTTTTGGTATAGAAGAAGATATATATCATTCTGCTGATTGTTAAAGATGTATTGTAACCATGAAATTCACAAGAAGGCAGACTGCAGTGCTCTCATTGTGGGGTGGGGTACTATTTCATAAGCTCAGGCTTAATCATTTTAATTGGTTGCCAAAAATTTATGAAAATGAACTAGGTTACAGATTTTAATGCATAGTTAACTACATTAAGATTATACAAAATATGTGTTTTCACAATATTGCACAACACTTTTGAAAGAAGCATTATATATATGCAGCGATTCAGTGATGCACCATAAAAGTAATTTTTTATCTAATAAACAATTCTTAAACAACACAAATTACGATGCATTTTTATTAGTCGCTGTTTATCTGCTGCTTTCATTTTTTTATCTCTAGCACAGCACAAGACCATATTTTAAACGTGAAAGTAATTTTGAAGCAATTCCTGAACGGTGTGAACAAGGAAAAATGAACACTACAATTCTATCCCCAGATCAGTTTGTTCTTTTTGATTTTCCAGGGTTTCAGGGCTGGATATCTATTCCTTTTTGTATAATATATATCATCACATTATTAGGCAATGTCATTATTCTGATAATTATTAGTAGTGAAGAAAGACTACAAGAACCAATGCATATATTTATTTGCATGCTGGGTGTTGCAGATCTTGCATTAAGCAGTTCAGTTTTGCCGAGAATAATAATAATGTTATGGTTTGATATTAACAACATTAGCAGAGAAGGCTGTTTTATCCAACTCTTTTGCATCTTCTTTTCTGCAATTGTTGCATCTTCTTTTCTAGTTGCTATGTCTTTTGATCGATACTTTGCAATTTGCTACCCTTTAAGGTATTCAGCTATATTTTCAAATTCTACTCTTAAAAAGACTGCGATGTTATGCATTACACGGAGTTTAATTTTTGTTACCCCAATGCCTGTACTTGCTTCCAGTGTATCATACTGTAGGTCAAATAACCTTGTTACTTCTTACTGTGACTATGAATCACTGATAGAAATTAGCTGCACAAAATCTGTGTTACATAGTGTATATGGACTGGTGATTGCATTCATTGGAATAACTGATGTTTTTTTTATTATACTGACATACACTATGATTCTTGTAAATGTATTAAAATTAGCTTCTGTGAAGAATGGTACTAAAGCTTTAAGTACATGCAGCTCCCATCTCATTGTTGTGCTTTTAACTTACACAACATCCACATTTGCTGCTGTTATGCATAGATACACACAAGATATTTCAGACACCTTGCTTGCAACACTGTCCTGTTTGTATATTATACTGCCCGGAATGCTTAATCCAATAATTTATGGCATGAGGACCAAAGAAATAAAGAAACATGCTTTAAAACATTTTAAACTTAATAAAGGCAGATAATATTTCATTATAAAATATGTAATTCTTAGCAAGCAGTGTTTAGGATGCACTGGGACTGTATAACTGACAACTGTTATTAAACTTTATCAATTAATAATTCTGGTTTCATTTTGACTGTTTGATTTTAGGAAGACCTTTAAAATAATCAATCATATTGAACAGATAGACACATTTACTAAGTAATAATAGATAAATAATATTTTTTCCAAAATGAACAATAGTGGGAAGTTATGCTGAATAGCTATGCGGATACTAGATGATTACACAGTATGTTCTATACTGTACTTTTATACTGGGTCCTTTATTATTTAATATATTCTTCAGTGATAGACAACAGCCACACCTTAAAAATTAAATGTGAAGCTGGTCTTACTACTGATGGATTCAAATTTTACAGTAAAAGCATGGAATTGGCTTACAAATAATCTGAGCAGCTACTGAAGACAACCAACAGGCATACTCCTTAATCTGTAGATATTTAAAATAGAATCAAAGACCATTGGAAAGCACATCCTGACACAAATATAGCTATTTAATTAGTATAAAATCTCAATACCGAATAGCACACAACATTATTCACTTCCAGTGGGAATGTGTTTTCTTCTTTCCTCTATGTTAATCTCTCTCTTCCATTTTTTTAACATTTCCCTCTCTTTTCTTAAACTGCTTCCCTTCCTCCTCTCCTACTATAGTGTTTCTCTTTCTCCTTTTGTTACTCAGATTAGTTCTATATAATATTATAAGTCAATTTTGCTCTCTGTTTTGTGCCTTGTTCTTGATGTTATTACAGCTAATAATGTTATTCTTAGAAATGTGATTCTCGTCATGTGTATATCTGTTATTGGGTACTATATTTTTTTTTATTTGTCTTTTCATCTATGATGATTTGTCCATTTGCTTGTTTATTTTTGACTTTTTTTGTTAAAATTTGTGTGGAGCTTTTCTCCCCGGGCCTCTACTGAAAATGGAAATGTATCCAGCTAGACTAGCCCGGTCAACAAATGTAAAATAAATAAATAAAATAAATAAATGTGGGATACTACTCAGAAACACGTGTATAAAAACAGAGAGTGACAAAAATAATGTAAAGATATCAGCAAATTATTACAGATTCAATGCAAAATCAGTATATTTAATGTACTATATTGCAAAATTTTATCACACAAGGTCATTTATTTTTTGAATCTGAAAAAGGAAGATGTAAGATGTGTATTCCATTTCTTTAAATTGTTGGTAGCACTAATATAATGGCCATGTAGTGTGATTTTCAATGTATTGCACTGAATCAGTGTGATGAGAGGGTTTAGAAAATTATGTGAAAGGGTAAGACAAGCCTAAAAATAGGAACAATCCTCCAAAACAGGGACAGTTGAGAGGTCTGTCACCAGAGTAGATTCACCATGCACTTCTGCCAACACTACAAGTATCAAAATAGTGAAGAATAATAAAGATATGCCTAACAAAAGAGAATTATTCATTATGCAAAAGAAGACATATTAGTAAAAGTAACTCCAAGGGTTATGCACACTACACAAAATGTCTCTGAAAGACAGCAAGGCTATCTGAGAAGATTAAAGACTCAATGCAAACTGCAATGAATGTACTTGAGCAATACATACTTGCAGTATTAGCAACATTCATGGCAGTGCTGCAAATGATTGCACTGTTAAAAGATATGCTAAACAACGTTAGCAAGTGTCATTAGTGGATGTAGTGTCACATAACTTCAGTGTGCACTGCAGTAAAGTATAATATATATACATATATATATATATATATATATATATATATATATATATATGTATGTATATATAAATCTGGTACCAATGCAAGTACTACCAGAGGTGGGACACATAGGAAAGAGGAAATAAGGACAGATAAAAACACAGAAGTAAGTAACACAAAGAATACATGTAAGGGTAATATCCAGAGAATAAAGAAGATGAATTGGTATTTTAGGGGGTGGTGATGTCCTACTACATCTTTTATGAAAGCTGTAGCGTTGTTGCCTCACAGTCAGACGCTGTCCGGTTCGATTCTCAGCTAGAGCATCTTCTGCATGGAAACATGCGTGAATGTGCGTACCTTCGTTGAAGGTTGTGCATCAGGGCTGGTAACTCGGCATGTAAAAATCAACTACCAATCATTAGCGGACCGGAGTTCAGCTGTGGCGACCCCTAACTGGGAAAAGCCGAAAAGACACAACATACTGAAAGACAGGTACGTAAGAGGCACATGGTTCAATGGAGAGCAGAACAATATGAAAAGAGTGACAGCATACTGCAAACTAACATAAAATGATAAACAACACATACAGGAGTAGATGTAATGAAAGAAGAGAGGTGCCACGCTGAAGAGGTACATAGCAAACAGATGGCTGGAGAAAGTGCATGTGAAATAAAAAACAGCATGTCTGTGCATGTGAAATAAATGTATCCAGAGATCTCCAATTTCTGTGTTACATCATCAAGCTGTATGGCACATAAGTAAGATACATGTCCTGTTAACAGCACTAAAGTAGAGCAGTCATGATTGCTGTAATAGCATGGTTTATATATTTGCAGAGTGACTGCCAAACATAGCACATCCCCTTTCAAACAGATGTCTAAATACTATCCAGAGTCAAATTACTGCACATGTCAACACCACACAGACACAACACAAAAACATAGAACATTTGTCAACAGGATTGCAGAATAATATACAAGACACAATACCTTGAAAACACACTATAAAAGTTAGTTCACAATCAGCTAACAATTTTACATGTATGTGGCAACCTTTACCTAACAAGAACATATAGAATAAACAAACCTGCTAAGCCTGCACATGCATACATGTTTCTAGTACCATATATCATGCACATACTAACATGTACAGAGGGAAGATAGCGGGAAATGTTGCAGCATATCAGAAAAGGATAGAACCCATGAGTGAATACAAAACAACAACTGCACCTGTGTGCACATCAAGGTGGATAACACAGCCAACATGTAAATAAGCTGTCAAGTGGTATCCTAAGCACATGCTAAAAATGGAAAGAAAGCAGAAATGTAATTGAATTCACTGACTCAAATTTACAGTATGTTTGTACGTATGTTGTGCATCGTGTCACAGAAGACCAGAAAAATGTATTACTCACAGTACTGCATACATGCGAGGTGAGGCTATACAGTGAGGAATGCCAGCATACATAGGAATACTTGTTGGAAAGAAATTTTCCAACATAGTCTAGTTGAAATAAGTACTGCTAACACCCCATTGTGAACACTGTGTTACAGATGTCTCAAAGTGCCTGTCACAGGGTGACATTCTGATAGTAGGATATGCCATATCATAGTACCGACCCAACATAGAAAAGATACAATAAATACGGAATATGCATGAAAATAGTGATCATATATAAAACACACTAATATCCAGGGCAGCAGTATGACTAGGTAATAAGACACACTATCATCCAGTGCAGCAGTATGACTAGGTAGTAAGACACACTAACATCGAGGGCAGCAGTATGACTAGGTAATAAGACACACTAACATCCAGGGCAGCAGTATGACTAGGTAATAAGACACACTAAAATCCAGGGCAGCAGTATGACTAGGTAATAAGACACACTAACATCCAGGGCAGCAGTATGACTAGGTAATAAGACACACTAACATCCAGTGCAGCAGTACGACTAGGTAATGAGACACACTAACATCCAGGGCAGCAGTATGACTAGGTAGCAAGGCACACTAACATCCAGGGCAGCAGTATGACTAGGTAATAAGACAAACTAACATCCAGGGCAGCAGTATGACTAGGTAATAAGACACACTAACATCCAGGGCAGCAGTATGACTAGGTAATAAGACAAACTAACATCCAGGGCAGCAGAATGACTAGGTAATAAGACAAACTAACATCCAGGGCAGCAGTATGACTAGGTAATAAGACACACTAACGTCCAGGGCAGCAGTATGACAAGGTAATAAGACACACTAACATCCAGGGCAGCAGTATGACTAGGCAATAAGACACACTAACATCCAGGGCAGCAGTATGACTAGGTAATAAGACACACTAACGTCCAGGGCAGCAGTATGACAAGGTAATAAGACACACTAACATCCAGGGCAGCAGTATGACTAGGTAATGAGACACATTAACATCCAGTGCAGCAGTATGACTAGGTAGTAAGACACACTAACATCCAGGGCAGCAGTATGACTAGGTAATGAGACACTCTAACATCCAGGGCATCAGTATGACTAGGTAATAAGACACACTAACATCCAGGGCAGCAGTATGACTAGATAATGAGACACATTAATATCCAGTGCAGCAGTATGACTAGGTAGTAAGACACACTAACATCCAGGGCAGCAGTATGACTAGGTAATAAGACACACTAACATACAGGGCAGCAGCATGACCAGGTAATAAGACACACTAACATCCAGGGCAGCAGTATGACTAGGTAATAAGACACACTAACATCCAGGGCAGCAGTATGACTAGGTAATAAGACACACTAACATCCAGGGCAGCAGTATGACTAGGTAATAAGACACACTAACACTCAGGGCAGCAGTATGACTAGGTAATAAGACACACTAACATCCAGGGCAGCAGTATGACTAGGTAATAAGACACACTAACATCCAGGGCAGCAGTATGACTAGGTAATAAAACACACTAACATCCAGGGCAGCAGTATGACTAGGTAATAAGACACACTAACATCCAGGGCAGCTGTATGACTACCTAATGAGACACACTAATATCCAGGGCAGCAGTATGACTAGGTAATAAGACACACTAACATCCAGGGCAGCAGTGTGACTAGGTAATAAGACACACTAACATCCAGGGCAGCAGTATGACTAGGTAATAAGACACACTAACATCCAGGGCAGCAGTATGACAAGGTAATAAGACACACTAACATCCAGGGCAGCAGTATGACTAGGTAATAAAACACACTAACATCCAGGGCAGCAGTATGACTAGGTAATAAGACACACTAACATCCAGGGCAGCTGTATGACTACCTAATGAGACACACTAATATCCAGGGCAGCAGTATGACTAGGTAATAAGACACACTAACATCCAGGGCAGCAGTATGACTAGGTAATAAGACACACTAACATCCAGGGCAGCAGTATGACTAGGTAATAAGACACACTAACATCCAGGGCAGCAGTATGACTAGGTAATAAGACACACTAACATCCAGGGCAGCAGTATGACTAGGTAATAAGACACACTAACATCCAGGGCAGCAGTATGACTAGGTAATAAGACACACTAACATCCAGGGCAGCAGTATGACTAGGTAATAAGACACACTAGCATCCAGGGCAGCAGTATGACTAGGTAATAAGACACACTAACATCCAGGGCAGCAGCATGACCAGGTAATAAGACACACTAAAATCCAGTGCAGCAGTATGACTAGGTAATGAGACACACTAACATCCAGGGCATCAGTATGACTAGGTAATAAGACACACTAACATCCAGGGCAGCTGTATGACTACGTAATGAGACACACTAATATCCAGGGCAGCAGTATGACTAGGTAATAAGACACACTAACATCCAGGGCAGCAGTATGACTAGGTAATAAGACACACTAGCATCCAGGGCAGCAGTATGAGTAGGTAATAAGACACACTAACATCCAGGGCAGCAGTATGACTAGGTAATGAGACACACTAACATCCATGGCAGCAGTATGACTAGGTAATGAGACACACTAACATCCAAGGCATCAGTATGACTAGGTAATAAGACACACTAACATCCAGGGCAGCTGTATGACTACGTAATGAGACACACTAATATCCAGGGCAGCAGTATGACTAGGTAATAAGACACACTAACATCCAGGGCAGCAGTATGACTAGGTAATAAGACACACTAGCATCCAGGGCAGCAGTATGACTAGGTAATAAGACAAACTAACGTCCAGGGCAGCAGTATGGCAAGGTAATAAGACACACTAACATCCAGGGCAGCAGTATGACTAGGTAATGAGACACACTAACATCCAGGGCAGCAGTATGACTAGGCAATGAGACACACTAACATCCAGGGCATCAGTATGACTAGGTAATAAGACACACTAACATCCAGAGCAGCAGTATGACTAGGTAATGAGACACATTAACATCCAGTGCAGCAGTGTGACTAGGTAATAAGACACACTAACATACAGGGAAGCAGCATGACCAGGTAATAAGACACACTAACATCCAGGGCAGCAGTATGACTAGGTAATAAGGCACACTAACATCCAGGGCAGCTGTATGACTAGGTAATAAGACACACTAACATCCAGGGCAGCAGTATGACTAGGTAATAAGACACACTAACATCCAGGGCAGCAGTATGACTAGGTAATAAAACACACTAACATCCAGGGCAGCAGTATGACTACGTAATGAGACACACTAATATCCAGGGCAGCAGTATGACTAGGTAATAAGACACACTAACATACAGGGAAGCAGCATGACCAGGTAATAAGACACACTAACATCCAGGGCAGCAGTATGACTAGGTAATAAGGCACACTAACATCCAGGGCAGCTGTATGACTAGGTAATAAGACACACTAACATCCAGGGCAGCAGTATGACTAGGTAATAAGACACACTAACATCCAGGGCAGCAGTATGACTAGGTAATAAAACACACTAACATCCAGGGCAGCAGTATGACTACGTAATGAGACACACTAATATCCAGGGCAGCAGTATGACTAGGTAATAAGACACACTAACATCCAGGGCAGCAGTATTACTAGGTAATAAGACACACTAGCATCCAGGGCAGCAGTATGACTAGGTAATAAGACACACTAACATCCAGGGCAGCAGTATGACTAGGTAATAAGACACACTAACACTCAGGGCAGCAGTATGAGTAGGTAATAAGACACACTAACATCCAGGGCAGCAGTATGACTAGGTAATAAAACACACTAACATCCAGGGCAGCAGTATGACTACGTAATGAGACACACTAATATCCAGGGCAGCAGTATGACTAGGTAATAAGACACACTAACATACAGGGCATCAGTATGACTAGGTAATGAGACACACTAACATCCAGGGCAGCAGTATGACTAGGTAATAAGACAATCTAACATCCAGGGCAGCAGTATGACTAGGTAATAAGGCACACTAACATCCAGGGCAGCAGTATGACTAGGTAATGAGACACACTAACATCCAGGGCAGCAGTATGACTAGGTAGCAAGGCACACTAACATCCAGGGCAGCAGTATGACTAGGTAATAAGACAAACTAACATCCAGGGCAGCAGTATGACTAGGTAATAAGACACACTAACATCCAGGGCAGCAGTATGACTAGGTAATAAGACACGCTAACATCCAGGGCAGCAGTATGAGTAGGTAATAAGACACACTAACATCCAGGGCATCAGTATGACTAGGTAATAAGACACATTAACATCCAGGGCAGCAGTATGACTAGGTTATAAGACACACTAACATCCAGGGCAGCAGTATGACTAGGTAATGAGACAGATTCTTGTTGTCTGACATGCATGCAGTCATGCAGGAAATGTCCTATAAATGTAGCATGGATATGCAGGCATACGCACATGAATATAAGTGCAGACATCAAGTTAATGTGTCACCACTATTTATGACTAGATATCATGCAATACATGTAGGAATTTTTTTTGAACCGTGTGCATGTCAAACTGCAAAATACACATGCATAAAAACATAAAAAACCATTATCAAAACACTGTTAATTGCACAATATACTTGCTATGCGTCTACAGACATGGCAGGGATGTGTAAAAATGGGGTGCACCAGATAGGTCTAGCAAACTATATAATGACCAGTGTACATAAATGAAGAAACATGACATTGTATGAAAGTAGCCAGTACTGCTATTGTTATAATGTAGAAATGGTCAACATGTACACATATTATTACCAGTATGTGCAGCAAAGATTCACATCTTATCAAACATATTTAGACATTTCTGGGATGTGGGTTAGGGTAGGTACAGAAGGCAGAATGAGTTGTATAATACAGAACTGTAAATAAGCAGATCATAGTCTGATAGCTAGATAACCATCACACACCTGCATAAGTGCCGAAGTACAGTGTTCCCTCAGAGAAAGGCTGTGTTGCATGATCTGCTCTGGTATGCATTGCTGCTAAGCCATCAGAGTAGGAAAACATGAGCAGCTGGATTTTTGATGAGCTGCTCCAGCACTCTTGATACCCTTTGAAACAAAAGCCAAAGCAGAGGCAGTGTCACAGTCTAGCTGGTTTTATTCCATGAACCACATAAAATCTCACTGAATCTCTTGGCAAGGAGTATTATGATAATGGAAATCATCTGGGCCTCAGATTATAGTACAAGACCATCTCAGATGAGGGCTCTGCAAAGGCACAAGAAAAGTACAATGGTAGCACAGACCCAAAACACACATTGACTATGGGCAGCTAGGTGGACATCCTGTAGAGACCTGGGACAGTGTGAACAACAAAATAATAGTAGATAAATTGCTGCTAGATATCTACATCTGTGAATGTGTCACAGTGACTTCTATCTTGAGATGAAATTATAAGACAATATATGATTATGCACATATATGTCATATGAAGGAAACAATATAGATGTATAATGAGCAATACTATAATGAGCAATACTAAAGATGACAGCCAATTACCCAGGCTTTGCAACTGTCCAATCATAACACACAACAAAAGCCATTCAAAACTTAGAAATTATTTTTTGAATATCCTGGTGATACACATATACCAAAGTTGTAAGTCACCTTTGTGGTGCAAAGTAATGAAGCTCTGACAGTGACCTTGAACTTGTAGGTTGAATTAGTTCATAGGTTCATAGGTGTGTACTAGGCTAATGGCCCTGGGGCCTTTACAAGCCTAGCCCATAGAAGTGCCCTGGCATTGTGCCACCCATCGTTAGTTCCCAGTGCCTCTATCAAGTAGAGCCACTGGAGTGATCCCCAGAGTAAACTTTCTATTTCCCATCCACTCATCAAAATTTCGCTTGAAGAGGACTAGTGAGGTGCTCTGCTTAACATGTATGGGAAGTCTATTCCAGAGCATGGGTAGCCTCTGGTTTATGAACCTGTAACTCCAGCATGTTCTGTTGATTGTGGTAATGAGGTTGATGTCTCTGGAGCATGTGGTGCTGAGGGATTGGGATTTCTTTAGATATAGCATTTCTAACAGAGCTGGTTCAGATATGGCTTTGTAAGTCAAACAGAGATCGCCTCTTAGTAAACGATATGAGACAGAATAGCTGGAGTTTTTTGAGTCTAACCATTTAGGACATGTGGTTAAGGCCAAGGATCCTCTTCGTGAGGTACTTTTGTGGCTTCTCCAGCTGTTGCAGGTGTCTAGTGAGGTACATGCCAAATGGGGCATTATACTCTATGATTGGTCTAATGAGGGAAGAGAAGAGAGAAATGATGACCTCTTTCTTCCTGGATGCAAAACCCTTGGTAATGAGATGTGCCACACAGAAGGACTTTCTGACCATAGTGGCAATGTGGTCGAAGGAGAGGTTGCTGTCAACCTGTGTCCCCAGATCTCTTATAATACCTTCAGTGTTCAGTGGACTACCATCAATGTGGTAACTCATGGGAACCGAGTTTTTCCCAAAGGGGATAACGTCACATTTTTTGGCATTAATCTTAATGCCATGGTTTTGACACCAGTCATTGGTCTCAGTGAGGCCTTTCTGTAGAATGTCTGCATCACTTGGGGAGTTAATAATGGCTCCCAGCTTGCAGTCATCTGCAAATTTGGTCAGCCAGAGTCCCTTCATGTTGGCCTGGACTTCTGAGAAGTAGATGCCAAACAGGAGAGGACCCAGGACCAATCATTGTGGTACTCCACTCGTGGCTAGTCAGCAGTCTGACTTGGAATCAGCTACTTTCACACTGTGGGTTCTATCTGTGAGTCGGTTTGCAACCCACCTAGTGATATAGGGGTTGATGCCTAGCTTAGTGAGCTTTTCTATGATTCCTGAGTGGGGAATGGTATCAAAGGCCTTGGCCAGATCTAAGTAGGCTGTATGAACCACCCTGCCTTCATCCACTGCTCTGGTGATTGACTCAAAGAAGTCGACCAAGTTGAGCAGGCATGATCTACCCTTCACAAAACCAAACTGTGTGTGATCCAGAGTTTGGAGATTCCCTATATCCTTGTTTAGGGTCTATATTAGAAGCACAAAAACACTAAACCGCGAATGCTCACATGAGCGAAAATGCCGGTGATCAAAGTTGCTATTATGGGGGGCTGCCCCCCCCCGTTAACTATATATTCTAACTCTGAGGTCGCACTACAGTGAGGAAAGGGCAAATATCCCACTCCTCACTGTAACACGACCCCGCAATCACACTTCCGATTCCCAGCATTTTCGCTCATGTGAGCATTCGCGGTTTAGGGGTTTCATGCTTCTAATATAGACCCCCTTGTTTATTAGGTCCATGATGATGCGTTCCGTAGCTTTGCATATCAGACACATCAGGCTAATGGGGCAATAGTTCCCAGGGTCTGTAGTTGCTCCTCCTTTGTGGAGAGGGATGACTGTAGAAGTGTGCCATTCAGTAAGGACAAAGCCTGAGGTGAGGTTGTGATTGAACAGGGAAAACAGGTGAGGTGCCAGTTCACTCTGTAGTTCATGTAGAACACAGACAGGGATATTGTCAGGTCCCATATAAGCTGTATTCTTGGCCTTGGACAGTGCTGTTTTAACCTCTGCAGCAGTAATACTTGGTGCCTGGCAATCTACTGGTATTGTGATTGGTTCTTTGGGGGGGGAGTAAAGTTGGCACTGAATCTGTTGGCCAGTATATTGGCAATATCGGTTGGCTACATTTCTTGCTGTAAGAGGTTGAGACATATAAATGTGTGTAATACTGATAGCAGTGTAAATTGTTTAACATGCATAGTAGTTCAGGTATTAATGTATTCCTGCACCACCAGATGTCAATGTCTGATCAGGCTCTGATGATGATGGTGGCCAAAGTGAGGCACAGCCAACGTTTGCAGAGGCTGAATCTGACACAGAGGTTGACATCCAGCAACCCCCCCCCCCATTATCACCAGATGCAGCCAATATGCCTACACACACCCAGTCCACTGAGGTCACAGATATTGGCCAGTTGGAGGGCAAGAACATTGACCAGGGAAGTGTGGCTACTGTGGTTTCAGTGACTGTTGAAACTGGCCATAGCCAAACTGTTGGCAAAGTGCTATGCAGGTGGCTTGATAGGGGTGCTTGGAGGAGGCCTGCTGTCCCTCCTCCACATGTTGCAAGTGTCTCTTCACTTGTCATTTGATTTATGTTTAGGGCGGTCTTGGAAAATGTAACTCCAGAAGAATGCTCAGCATTATAGATGCAGCACAGTCTGACATCCATGACTGCCTCCACCGTGTTGTTGATTCCCTGGATTAGTTGAATGACACATTGGAATGGGATGTGTTTGTGAGGGAGCGCAGAGTATTTGTCATGGAACACACATTGTCTATGATGGAATTTCTGCTAGGAGAGGGACATCAGCCTTGTGGGCATAGGTCAGTAACTACATCTGCTGAGAGTCAACATGGTCCTGTCCGATCACACTCCTGTAGTGGCAGTACATCTACTGCTCCAGCAAGGATTGTACTGTTCATTCCCAGAAGTAGTAAGCCATGGGGTTATGGTCCTGGGCATTCCTGTGAAGGAAGCACATCCAGCAGACATCGGTCACCTACAGGTAGTAGTACAGCATCTAGTCTTGGGTGTGGAAGTGCCAGTGCAACTCCTGGCAAAGCCAGTTCTCATGGTCGGGGGTGGAGAAGAAGAACTGTCAGCTCTACCATGTACAGCTCACAGCTGTTCAACATACAGAAACAAAAGGCTAGCACTGCACTTGGCTGTGTTCATGAGGATACTCACATACCAATATCACATTGAGGGCACCTACAAACACACACCCAACATGCACATGGCCCATCCTGCCTGCTTCCCTTGCTTACTCACACACACATACTCACCAACCATTTATGTCAGCCTAAGACTACTGCACCTTTAAACAACACCCTGTGCAAGTGATGATAACTGTGCCACATCCCACTTGTCTATCTTTTGGAATCAGGGATAATAAAGCTGTATATCTAATGCACAGGGTGATTATTTATATTAATATGAATTCATTGCCTCCATTTTTGCTGTTAAACTGATAATTGTACCTGCCAGTTAGGTTGTACTTAGCCAATTAGACAGTTGCTAGCACAATAATTTCTCTACTTTATAGTGGATGCTTTTGTAAGGGCTGTGACATTAGACAATTAAATGTGTCTCATTAACGTATCTACCTTCTCTTTCAGAATTGTTTAGTACAAACTTAAGGGTATACATCCAAAGTCAGCCCATCAGATTCAGAGCTCAGGATTGTATATCAGTGCTGAAGACAAATTTCATCAGAACAGTTATACAGTGTATTTGTTTTTGCATGTCCATCACCATAAGTTCCAAGGTTCATAGGATGTGACTAAGGTATTGGCCTGATGGTCTTTAGAAGCATAGCCATCACATCACAATGTAATATTCAATGGCAGATATAATGCATGGCCAGGTTTTGCCTAGCAAGGACCATGCATTTCCAGGAGAGAAACAGCAGTGATCCATGGGAGATAACATATTCACATCAAGTCATCCAGTCTGTGCTTAAACAGGCTAATGAAGGTACTCTGCTTGACATGGATTTGAAACCTACTGTAGAGGAGTGAAAAGCTTTAAGAGATGTATCTGTGTCTCCAGCATGTCCTTTGTTTTTCATAGTGTAAATTGAGGTCCCTGGAACAGGTAACTCTAGTCCCACATCACTTAAGGATGTGCCACATTTTCATCCCATTTTGGCCACAATTAGCCCTGTAAGGCATACATAATCTGCATCAAAGGTATTTATATGATACTGCACACAGTGACAGCTACTTAAGTCTGCCCACAGAAGGCACAAATTAGAGACCCTCTTATGTTTTATTATTCAGAAATATTTGATGTCTGTTAAGTGTCTTGTACAATACATATCAAAGGAAGGATTATATGCATTAAGATGGCTGGTGAGGGATGGGTGTAGGGGACTAATAACATATTTTGCCATTGATGTAATCCCTTTGCTAATCAGACGTAAAATGTAGCGTGCCTTCTTCCCCACAGTAGACCCAGGTTGCAGCTGACATGTATTCCAAGGTCTAGCAATACAGAATTTGAGAATAGTGTATTATTGGTTATTTTATAATAAACAGGGCATTTGTTATTCTTTTACCACGCAGGTGACAGGTCTGCTGCTTGAGGTGAAGTCTCCAAATGTGATTGAATGTTGCTGGTCTGTGATCCCATTTGCAAACCAAATGATAACATAGGATTTGATATTCACCTTGGTTAGTTTCTCACTGAGAACACATGTTGGATTGTGTTGAAGGCCTTGGCCAAGTTATGATAAGATATGTGTACAGCTTTGACTGTCTATGTCTCTGGTCACAGTCTTGAATCCCACCAGGCTTTGCAGCCACAAGCTACCCTTGAGAACACCCAACTGTAGCACCTCTAGTGTTTGGAGTTCACCTATGTCCTTGTATCTGACATACATGCAAATTGTTTCCATTGTCTTACAGCAGAGGTTGAATAAAGTTATGGGTCTATAATTACACTTGCATTTTGTCTATCATCCCTTGTGTGTTTGGAAAATGGTCACTGTATTCCATTCAGTGTGGACAACAGCAGTATTCAGACTGTGGTTGAATATGGTGTCTAGTGGAGTAGCTCACTGTTGAAGCACATGAAAAACATAGCCTGGGATGGTGTCTAGTGGAGTATCTCACTGTTGAAACACATGAAAAACACAGCCCAGAATGCCATCTGGTGCCATGGAGACTGTGCTCCTAGTCTTGTAGAGGGCAGTGATAGCTTTCTCTTTGTAGATACCACAGGTTGGAGGTGATGTTGCATACATGGTTTGTAATAAGTTTGGTGGTGGGAAGGGGGACACTTTTCAGCCAACCATGTCTGCTAGCAGGTTTGGAATTTACACTGGGTCAGTGTGTGCAATACCATCCACAATTAGTTCCAAATACATCTGAGTTATACATATCAGTTTACAGATGTAAATGTAGAAAGCCTTATGGTTATCCCTGGATATGTTTTGTAAATTATTAGCACAGTTGCTCTGTGAGGGTTTTTGAAGGTGTCTTGTCTGCAGGCTTAGGCTGAGGAGAGTGGCCTTCCACTCCTGGTTTCTCAATGTTGTATTTGTAAACAGCAGCTTCTTTCACTTACTGTATAATGTAGTTATGACAGACATACACCAGTATGGTTTGTATTTTCCAGAGGACCTTTTTTTCAGGCTATCAGTAGCGGCTGTGTGTGTATACATTTGTGTAGATGTGTAGACAGGGCATCAAGGAGTAAGTTACTATAGCTGCCAATATCCTTTGTGAAAACTAGGGTTTGGAAGTAGATTAGACCATCCCTTAGGAGGGTGTAGTTATCTTGGATAATGTTTTGAACCTGAACCCTCCTTTAGGTAGTTCAGTAGCTATATCTATTCAAAACATACTGCTTTATGGTTGGATTAACAGTGCAGACACTACACACATGCAATTATATTATTCACTCATATTGTTGAGGAGCAGGTCTGCAATATGACATAAACATGTGGGTGGTGCACTATTTCTTTCATGGCATTTCAATTCACAAACTCCAGGTAATATTGAGCAAGTGAGTTTGTCATCCTATAATTATCCTGATCAATGGAAGAATAGATTCACTCACCCCTGACTGGATTGTTTTGTTCTACTTTAATTGTTCCAAGTACTTATAGGCTGTGTGACCTCTATTGTTTATAGATGGTGACCTATTAATTGTGATAACGTGAAGGGGCTTCCTATCCACAGTATACTGGATGTAAAATAACTCCATATAGTTATCTTCTCTAGCCAGTCTTGAGGAATAATTATCCTCAATGTAAATAGATATGACACTTCCTGTGGTTCATACAACTTCCATTTGCTCTCTGGATGTTTAGAAGGCAATGTAGCCTTGCAAGACCAGAGTACTTGAACCAGGTTTCTTTGACTGCTCAGACATCAACATCTTCACTGTGGGGAGTGCTCATAAAGAGTGCAGTTTAAGATGTGAACTCCTATGGTTTAATAGCATGACCCTTACATTGTTGGAGTTGTGTATTTTCACATTAGTAATTGTGCTTTTGTGACTTGCCTAATAAAGGGATTATGATGCAGTCAAGTGTCTTATGTCAGTCAAAGCAGCATGCTGTACCCACCATGTCATCCCACACTGACAGTTGCTGTATCACCTTAGGATGACACCAGATACTTAGGCAATTTCAGAAAATCTGTTGTTCTTTATATAGTGGCATCATCCTAGGTGAAGGTATAATGCTGATCAGACATAGGGATATACCTGTCTGGGAACCCACATGTCTATGTTCATATAGTCACATCTCAAGTTGTGCATACCTACATGGAGTATGCTGGATTAAGAATGGGACTTGTTGTTAAGAGTTTGCATTTGTGTTGTGACGACTACATCTACCAGACAGCTGACACTAAACTTATCCTTGTTTAAGCTAGCAAGTGCGGCATCTGTATGTCACACTATGCTGTCAACTATTATGAAAACCTTTGGAATAGATGCATATTACCTTAAGCACGTCTATAGTGAGACACTGGTGATAATATTTCTAATGTGCAATGTCTGCTTTGGATGTAGCATTAGACGTAGCATGATTGTGTTTTGGATGCATCTGCTGTTTAGGTTGGTTTCTGGGAAGTACCTCTGCACATGATGGTTTGTGCAGGGTGCATATTATGAGTAGGAATCAAGGTGTATGAGGAGACAATCTTTTTAGTGTTGCTCTTCTGGAAGCAAGAGAGCACTGATTCCAGATCCCTACTATAGGTGGATCTCTTGAAATGTGTACTTCACTGATGTAGGAGATGCTGTTCAGTGCACGAGACATTATCTGCACTGAGTCAAAACACCCATGTCATCTAGGCTAGCAGGGAAAACAGAGGGAAAATGATAGGTGATACTGAGAGTTCTGAACCTGGTAGCTGCATAGAAAATGGTAAAAGGAGGGGGATATGTGACCTTACCTACTATTTTCAGGTGAGTAACCTATGCGGTGTACATTAGGAGGTCCTTGTTAAGGTGGAGCAATACTTCTGTTATTGACAGGTAAGTGGATAAATTCTGCTTGTTATGTAACAGAGGTTCTGACAGCTAGATCTACTCTGCTACATAACAGCAGCTGATTGTATTTGAAAATAAGTGTATTGACATTTCTGCATGCATAAGGGCAAAGTGTTACAGCCTCTGTACAAAATCCAGAGCAGAGCAGGTAGTACAAATACATGCTGTTAAGGCTCAAACTGAGTCCAGAAACACTAACCTTCAAACAGACACTCCTACTGTATGCTCCTGCCAAAAGTGTAAAGATGGGGCTTTTCCAAACACAGATGTCATCTTCTTTTTCTTCTTCTTCTTCTTTTGGCTATTACCATTAGCGGTTGCCACAGCAGATCCTCTGCTTCCATTTCCACCCTTCCTCTGCATCTTGGTCTGTCACACGAGTCACCTGTGTATCCTCTGTAACCACATCCACAAACCTTACCTTAGGACTTCCTCTTTTCCTCTTACCTGGCAGCTCCATCCTTAGCATCCTTTTCCCAATATACCAAGCATCACTCCTCAGCACATGTCCAAACCAACGCAATCTTACAACACTGGCTTTGTCTCCAAACTGTACAATCTGAGCTGACACTGTAATATACCGATTGATACTCCTGTCCATCTTCTGCACACCCAATGCAAATCTTAACATCTGAAACTGTGCCCACACCTGGTATGACTCCTGTCTTTTTGTCAATGCTACCCTCTCCAACCCATATAACAGCTGTTCTCACTACCATCTTGTAGACCTTCCCTGTCACTCTCATTGGTACCCATCTGTCAAAAATTACTTCTGGCACTCTTCCCCACCCACACCACCCTGCATGAACTGTCTTCTTCACCTGTCTTCCACATTCACCATTGTTCTATACTGTTGATCCCAAGTATTTCAAATAATATGCCTTCACCAACTCTACTCCCTGCATCCTCAACATTCTTCTATCCTTCCTCTCATTCACACAATATATTCTGTCTTAGTCTTGCTGACCTTCATTTCTCTGTACTTTACATTATAGCCCCACTTCTCCAGGGTCTCCTAAACCTTTTCCTTACTCTCACTACAGATCACAATATCATCCACAAACATCATAGTCGACTGGGACTCTTGTGTGCTCTCATGTGTCAATCTGTCCATCACCATTGCAAATAGATGTCATGATGTTTGTGCATACAATAAAAGGGAGGTCACTGTTGTCTGTCTTATATAGGATGAGGTGACATCTACCTCTCTGCCAAGCCGGTGTGTAACCATGGTCTGTTGTGATGAATACATATCCAATACCCTGATATTGCTGATGCCATCAGCAGTGTCTGTTGAAGACAAGAGAACAGTGTTCCATAGGCTGCTGTAGACTGCTCTGCATGATGCCCACCAACACCTCACCCATGCAGTTGTCTGCAGTGAGAATAGCACTCCTACCTAAGTTTGCAGACTAATGACACTGTGCTTAACATATATGACACAGCAAAAGTCTGATTTTAATAAGACTGCAGGTGATCTTATAGTAGATGACCTTGGCAAGCCATGTGGAGGGACAAGAGGTTGGAGGCCTGCCTCAAATGGATGTTTGTGCAAGCATCAAAACAATGCAAAACCATGACATTTGGGAAGTCAGTGTGGGATACTCACTTCCAGTCTTCTTTTGGGAAACACACACACCATGACACAAGTCTGAATTTTACAAGACTGCAGGCAATCTAATATTAGATGAAATCAATAGGCCATGTGGGGGACAAGAGTTTGGAGGCCTGCTTTGACTGGATATTTATGCAAGCAGCAAAACAGTGCAAAAGCATGTCATTTGAGATGTCAGTGTAGAGTACACATTTACATCCTTCTGTATGGTGACACACACACCAAGGTGGCTACAGTGAGAATAAAACCCCTATTTATTTATTTTTATGTATTTATTTTATTGCATTTGTTAACTGGGAAAGTCCAAATGGCCTAAAAGCATCCATTTTCAGTAGAGACCCAGGGATAAATGCTCCAACAAGAACATAGATGCAGAAAAAATTAAACATTATTTGGTAGAGAAGTAGAAGCAGTGTTACACATAGTGATTACAGTAATATATAGATAATATATACATAAAAGCAGGAATCTAATTGTTTTGATTACAGTAATACATACAGAATTTATACATAAAGGCGGGAATTTAGCTGGATGCCAGATTAATTCAATCATGGAGGTATAAACAGGGATATATTAATCAGCATTATTGTACCAGAATCAACAAATCATGAAAAAAATAATAAATATGGAGAAAATATCATTAGTCAGTAGTAGCAAAAAGCATAGGAGTTTTGTCATCATATAAGGAGAAGGAAGAGGTTAGATTATAGAACAGGAACATAGCCAAAAAGAGTTGAGATGATTTTTCAGTATTTGTTTGAAGATGCTGGTACTGCCTGTGTTTCTTACAGAAATAGGAAGTGAGTTCCATAGTTTGGTGATGGTGAAGGAGTAGAGGAATTAACCAGCAGGTAAGGTGGGCTTTACTACCTTTAGAAATAGATGATTTTCAGATCTTAGTTGCCTGCTAGGTTGGTATTTGGCAAGAAGAGCCTGTGGGACTGTAAATTACTTAGTTGCTGTAGTTAGTTGGATGAATGAGAAATGGTGGGGGAGTTTCAGCCAGCCTAATTGTTTCAGTGAGTTATAGTCATGGAACGAGAATTTGGCCCTGGTGGCAAATTTGGCTATTCTGTTGTAACACATATCAAGTTTAGATTTTGCAGAATTTGGACTATTAGTGAGGAGAGGGGCACCATAAAGGAGAGAGGGTAATAAAAAGGTGATTGTAAGGGTTTGTCTAGTAGAGAGGCTAAGAAAGTGTTGGTGCCTATAAAGCATACCAAGCTTTTGGCATTTTTTTATGTCATCATTTATGTGTAAGTCAAAATTAAGGTTTTTATCTAAAATAATGCCTAGTAACTTAGTGTGTGGGACAACTTCTATAGTAGTATTATCGGGCTTGTATAGTGAAGAATTTTTTTATCTAGGGGGAGTGGTTTTCTTAGTGCTAAAATAGTTTATTTTTTTTTTGTTTTATTAGGGTAAAATGATTAAGCATCCAGAATTCAGTAGAGGTGAGGGCATTCTGGCTGATTTGCTGGTGTTCAGAGCTGGAATTTGCAGTGCTTATTATTGTAAAGTCATCAGCATACTGGATTACTGAGCATTGTAGGAGAGTGGAGTGAAAGTTGTTACTAAAGATTCTAAATAAGAGAGGACCAAGTATGGAGACTTGGGGTGCCCCTGTGGAAGTACTGAGGAAGGGAGAGTAACATTGTTCCATTTGGTGGATTGCTGCTATTGGAGAGATAGCTAATTAATCATTGCAGGGTGGGTGGGGAAATGTAGAGGGTGGAGAATTTACAGAGGATGATGGTGTGAGAAATGGTCTTGAAAGCTTTAGATAGGTCGAAGAAAAGAGAAGCGATTATTTTGTCAGAATCCTGTACCCAGTTTACTGTATTAAGGAAGGAAAGGAGGGCAGTAGTGGTGCCATGTCCTGGTCTGAAACCATGCTGAGTGGGTGGTAGAATTTGGTTTTCAAGCAGGTGGTGAGGAGTTGGGCATGGATGCATTTTTCCAGTATTTTAGAAAGGGGTGAGAGAATTGCTATGGGCCAAAAGTTTGTGGTGTCGATGTTGGTGCCGCCTTTGTGTAAAGGGAGAATGAATGCTTTTTTTCCAGATGTCTGGGACAAGAGATTCTTTGCAATCTTTTAATGAAGATGCTGAAGAGATAAGCTATAGAGTTTGCAGCTAGCTGCAGGAAGTGTGGAGGTAGATTGTCAGGGGCCAGAGTACAGGGTTTTAGTTTAAGTAAAAGTATTTTTTATTGCGGCAGTGGGTATGGGGAGAATTTTAGGTTGGAGTTAAGGGTAGGATTGTTTTCTGGGATGATTTCATCATCAGCTGTCTTGGTGGTGGTGACATTAACTGTAAGAAAGTTGGTGGTTAGGTTAGCTATGGTGTCAGTGAAGTAGGAATTGAAGAGGGTGGCAAGTTTGGCAGGGGGTTTGTGTGGGTCAAGAGATGTGCTGATTTGAGATCCTGGGTGTAATAGTTGGTTGATGGAGAACCAGAATTTTTGAGGATTATTTTTATGTTTAACTTATTTTATTTATTTTATTTTTATTTTACTTCAGTTTGATGACCGAGGTAGTCCACTGGGCATGGTAGAGTCCATTTTCAGTGTAGGCCCAGGGAGAAAAGCTTCACAGACATTGACAATTATACAAAAGTTATAAACACAGACATTGATAATTATTCAAAAGTTATAAAGTTATAAACAATGGTAGCATACAAATGACAAAACTGTGTTAATTAAAAAAATGTAATTCATAGAGTCTAAGTAATATTTACAAAATATAAACACTATAGGTTTGTGTACAGAGATTATGTACAGAGAAAAAAACTCTTTTTTTTGGATTCAGAGTTAGAATTCTAAAGAGGAAGAAAACGGTTGAGGTAAAGGTTGATTTATAGTGGAGAAAGGAATGGGTTCTTGGAGGAGTTACAAGTAGCAGAGGGTAAGAGAGATTGTAGATGCAGAAAGTAAAGCACTGTAGTAGCTGGTTAAGGCTTGTAAAGCTTGGGTGATGGTATTAAAGAGTTATGTAGTAGGGGAACAGGAACATTCCCACTTTAAAAATAGGTGTGATTGGAGAAGTAAATTGAAGTTTGAGTGGCTTTGAATACTCATATAAGTTTACAGACTACAGAACACAGTACTTAAAGCATGCACCACAGCACAAGTCTGATTTTAACACTACCACAGGTGATCTTACAGTAGATGACATTAGCAGGACATGTGAGTGACTAATGTTTGGAGGCCTGCCTCATAAAGATGTTTGTGCAAGCATCAAAAGATTGCAAAACCATGCCATTTTGGAAGTCAGTGTGAGATATACACTTAAACCTTTCTTTATGGAAACACATACATCAAATTGACTGTACTAAGGAAAGAACCCCTATCTATCTAAGCTTACAGACTGAAGAACAAAGGGCTCAACTCATGCACCACTGCACAAGTGTAATTTTAACAATACTGCAGGTGATCTTAAAGTAGATGATATCAGCAGGACATGTGGGTGACCAGTCTTTGGAGGCCTGCTTGGAATGGATGTGTGTGTAAGCAGCAAAGCAGTACAAAACCATGCAATTTAGGAAGTCAGTGTGGGATACATAATTACACCCTTCATTATGGGAACACACACACATCAAGCTGACTGCAGTGTGGATAGAACCCCATACTATCTAGGCGTAGAGACTACAGGGCACTATACTTAACACACATTCCATGGCATAAGTCTGCTTTTAATGCTAATGCAGGTGATCTTATAATAGATGACATCAGCAGGACATGTGGGTGACCATTGTTTGGAGGCCTGCTTGGAAATGATGTGTGTGCAAGCAGCACAACACTGGAAATGCCATTTGGGAAGTCAAGGTGGGATACACACTTACATACACACACACACACACACACACACACACACACACACACACACACACACACACACACACACACACACACACACACACACACACACTTGACTGCAGTGAGATTAGAACCCCCTACCAATCTCATTTCAGGGACTACAAATCTTAGTACTTAACACACACATACCACAGCATATCTGATTTATGTAGGACTGCAGGTGAATTTATACTAGATGACATAACCAAGCCATATGTTGAACAATGGCTTGGGAGGCCTGCATTGTCACATTGCTTCTTAGCATCATCTGAGGCTAGTAACCTAGCAGATGAATACTGTTTAGTAGTCTAGCTGTATAACAACAATACCCTTATTGAGCATATTTATTAGTTTGTGTTTGGATGAGCAAGCCTGTGAACGCATCAATTGGCATTGTCCATGAGTGAGCAAACAACATTATATATTACAACCTGCACAGTAATTCATATATGTATGTATTTATTTACTTATTTCAATTTGATGACTGGGGAAGTCCACTGAGCCTAAACAGAGCCCTTTTTCAGTGGAGACCTGGGGAGGAAAGCTCCAGTAACAATGACAAACATATTGGCATATACACATACAAAGCAAAGAAGTCATGCAACTTTATGCAGCATTTTACAGTAAATAAAATCTACATTCTACAATAATAATAATAAATGGGCACCCAGATTGATAGCAACCTGACTTTTGACCACTATGTTGCTTCCATTGTATGGAAAGATTTCTACATGGCCCACCTCATAAGTAAGGGTATCTCATCCAGGGACAAGGAGGTCATAACATCCCTGTATTCTTCCCTTATAATGCCTATTATTGAGTACAATGCCCCATTCGGCATGTATCTCGAAAAGCACATGCAGCAGCTGGAGAGACCACAGAGGTTCCTCACCAGGAAAATCCAGGGCCTCAAAAATCTACCATACACAGATAGGCTAAAAGTCCTATTCCTCTAGTTAGTTTCACCCAGACTCCTCACAGGTGACCTCTGTCTGGCATACAAGACAATCTCAGACCCTCCCTTGATGGGACTGCTGAATATCTGCAAGTTAAGCTCCACTCAAGTAACTCGCATGTGTGGCCTCAACCTGGTCTGTGACATCAATAGGACTTGTTGGCGGGACAGATTTGTGTCCCAGAGACTCCCCTATCTGTGAAATAGACTCCATCTCCACGTCAAGCAGAGTATCTCTTTACCCCTTTTTAAGCACAACCTGGATAACTGGATGGGAAATAGAAACTATAACCCTGGGATTCCACCCATGTCCCTGTTGGACAGGGGTATCAGGTGCTGATTTGCCTAAACATGGGCTAAACTCTTGGCTAGGCCTATAAGGGCCTCAGGGTCAATAGCCTAGTAACTTCATATGATCCTATGATCCTATGAACTGTACAGTCTAAGAGTCATTAACAGTGAATTACAATTGAAATTTTACATTCCACAATAATAGTAGCAAAAATCTAGCAATAGTACAGTCTATAGGTCATTAAAAGTGAATTACATATAAGCACGAGAAATTATTGTAAATAAACTATTAACTAAATTTGGAGGTTAAGGAGGGGCAGGATGGCAAATGATTTGAGTGCAGATATGATGATGCAGAGAGTTAGAAGGTGGGTTTTGATATAGGAGGGTCCTATGTGGGGAAGGAGCAAGGGCATTCCCACTTTGAAGATAGGGAAAAATGGAGGTGAGATTTAAAGTTAGAGTGGAAAAATCACGAAGACCCAGGGCTGTTGTCCTTGTTGGTGTTGTTGATGGTGGGGAAGCAAATGGATGGCTTGTCAATATATGTACATTATACTTATATTGTGTCCTTAGTTTCCAATGTTTCCACATGTAGTGTTGAGGAGACATGGTATCTGAGAATGATAGGGGACCATAACTCTCAACTGTCCAAATTTTCACAGAATGTCCAGAATTTTTACTCATATGTTTGGTCTGTTTCTCACAAAATTGTGGTTTTCTGAAAAATCAATGGCAAATCATTGAGAAACGAAGTCAGAAAAGAATGGCAGACATCTGAATTACAGACTTCATATCATTGAGAAAAGTCATGCTAATGCAACACTTTTTATTCTGTCAACTTTCTAAGTTTGTAAGAGCAATATTTAAAAAGTTTCCCAATTGTTGGACCTTTGTCCCCCCATTATTTGTGGCTTTGTCCAGATTTCTTGCTCTAAGAGGTTGAGAGGTATGGAGGGCATTAAGGACATATATATAATGCGATAGCACAAAAAGTATCAGGTTAACTAGATGGACACACATGCACATTTGCCTTTTTTGCCTGTTTGCACGTAGGTAAGCAGTGGTCAAATGTGAGACACATTGCTCACATCTGAGACTTACTATTATGTAATATATACCTGCTACTACAGCCCACTCCTATCTGTACTCCAGACTTGAATTTCCCAATACTAATGTCAATAATTGAATGTATCTGGTGTTTGTGGTCGGCAGTGTGACATAAATCCAATTTCCTTCTTCACTGTTTCTGCAGTGTTGGTCTCCATGCAAACCAGCTAAGCCTTATCAAAAAGCTTTTATACATGCAGCTCACCACACAAATGTGGAATTAAAACAAGAAAAGGTTGATAATACTATGGGATACAGAGTCACAGTCTGTAAAAAACACAACCTACTGCTAGTACCTCCAAAACATCTACTTATATCAGGATTAGAACCCTCAACAGCAATACTGCTTCATTAAATAGGATGGCTGCCTTAGTCCTTTTGGCAGGTCCATATTATTTTGTTGAAATACATTTCTAGTGAACACCTCTCCATCAACACCAAACTGTCAAAATTCACTTCCATGAATCACAGACATTTTCCCAGGGCAATGAAACAGTTGCCCATAGCACAATGGAATACACCATACACTATATCAAACCCACCCAAGTGTGGGGCTCTGCTCCTCACACATCCCCAATGGGGGCTGTTCCTTCCTCACCCCCCTTAACTATATATACCAACTCCAAGATCACACTACAGTGGAGAAAATGGCAAAGTTGTGGAGTTCACTGACTACTTCTTTACCCTGGGAAAACTTCCGCTATTCATGGTAGTGACCTTCGATGGTTTGGTGTCGATGAAGAGGTGTTCAGTGGAAATGTATTTTGATGAACTAAGATAGACCCCTTTTGGCTACAGAAGCAGGTTGACAGAACGGGGGTCATTCATCACACATTCACCTGCAAAAAAATGTACACTATTATTCATGAGTTACCTAACATATACAATGTATGATCAAATCTATATTATTTTCCTGAAAATGTGGGGGATAATAACTGTGACAAACACCCATATACCATGGGTTTGGGAGTAGCACAGATGAGTTACTGTTATGCCAGTTACAAGGGACACTCCTGTTTTGGGGGGTTAACAAACCACATTTACTGTTAGGATACAAACAAGTCTGAAGTCAGACACTGCAATGTGTAGCCTCACTTTCTGACTTCTCTCTTGAATGATTTACCAGTATTCTAAAGAGCTATGACTGTGTAAATGCTTCATGCCTAAGGCCTTCAAATTAGAGATGGACACAGATTAGTAAAATAAGTGTCTATAGTCCCATGTTAATGTAATTTCTGCACAAATCCACCACTATTTACTTGCACACTGTACCAAGTTCATAGATACTAGGATATGACATAATATTCTTCAAGAATACAGTGTAGGTTAAGGACCTAAGTTGCAAATGCAGTGGTTGACATGACTTTAGTTCATGGCTGACTCAGTACACAGCCAATACATGGATAGGTGCAGGTTGTGTGAGTTTCCTGACATCTGTTTTAATATGTGTATGTGAAGAATAGAAATATATTAGTCCCTAGATCCCTAAGTGGTCAGTGAATATGCTGTTTGTTGTCTCTTAGCCAAAGCAAGGGCATACTTGTATGCCTACATCTACCTACAGGGACAGCAGATTGGGTTCCCATCTCCAAGTCCTACTGTGACTGTGACTGTGGTGATCTAGGCACTGGTGGGGAGATGTGTGTCCCTTCCCCTTGGTGATCCTGCTGCAGCTGTTTCTGTAGGATCAGATTGGGGAGCATAGCACATACTGTGAATATTTGTGTACATGTGTGTGGAGTATACTGCAGGACTCCATCTGATATATCTAGGCACTGGAACTGTGACTTCAGAAGCCCAAATGCACACTCTATAATGTTCCTAGTTTGTGCATGCACCTCATTATGGAGTTCTTCTGTGGGTGTGTGCAAAAATCTGATGAGTGTCATCATCCATAGTTCCCGAGTATATCCAGCATTCCCAGTAAATGGCTCTGTGGAATATCCCTTCAGCAAATATCTGGTACAGCTGTGGTGTGCAGATATGGGAGTAGTGATAACTGCCATGGTTGCCAGCACACACATTCAAGATAATCCCCTGGAAATTGCACATGATTTGGTAGTTGATGGAGTTGTACCCCTTGTGGTTAATGTAGCTTCTACCCTGCTCACCAGGTGGTGCTTTGATGTGTACATGAGTGCAATATATGACATCTAATACTTCAGGGTAGTACACTATGTGGTAGAACCATTGCATATTGCTGGCTCTCTCCTCAGGGGAAAAGATATGTGCTCACTGGCATGTAGGAGCATAACATCTAGGAAATGTTTGAGTATCCTGGATGATGAAGCCTGTGACACCCCCATCATGTCCTCAGCTGGTCTTTGAAAAGTACCTGTAGTTAATATTCTAAGGGCTATACATACCTTTGTTTCCACTGGAGTGGGTTCCCACTCAGTTGGCTCTGGCTCTGAGTTGAGGGCAGCAGTGCTCACAGAGATCTTGTAATATGTCCCTGTCCACCTGTAGTGTCTCATGTAGCACCTGGAAGGTTGTCTTGGGCCTGAACACTCTTCACCATCTTGGCCTAGATCTATTGTCAGCCGCACCAGTAGCACTGACTTCAGCCTCTAGCACATGCAGATGTAGAACAGCTGCAGCATCCCCTAGCATTATCTCAGTTAAAATTTCCAAGTCACTACTCCAATGGTGTTGAAGTATTGAGGGAAAATCAGAATGTAGGCTGTATGCATACTTTATACATTTCTTGAGTAGGTCCAACCATATAGGATTGTCTAATTAAGATATAATTTACCTGCTTAGGTTATAATTAACATGATTTAAAACCCCTGCTTCAGTGTCCAGTAGTCTGCTGAGCAAAGTCATGCAGCAGAGGGCAATTGTGCATCACTAAGGTAAGCCATGTCAGAATTTTATATTTTCATCCCTGTTGTCATGAAACATGCTGAAAATGTTATTTACTGAAAGTTGCACTTTATTTGTATAAGCCCCAATGTCACAACAGTATGAAAAAAGTTTGAATACCCTGTACTGGGGCATACGAACATCTGTACTCCAGTCCAATATTTAATAGCTGTTGCCACAGGAGTAGTTATGCAAAGTCCCATAACTTGAGGGTATTACCAGAGAGCAGCCCCACTTACTGGGTTTGTCTGATGCCCAGCAGTGCTAAGCAATATCAATTGAATGCATCTGGTTTCTATTTTTGGATGTCTGGGTCACGTCTGATAAGGAGGTGGTCTAGTCGGGCAAACAAGGTATGCATCGCCACAACCATTTGCAGCAAGCGGCACCTGTGCAAACATGCACAATGCACAAATAAATAATAGAAAGTGACCGGACACCCCCCTCCAATGTCAACAATATCCATTGGAAATATAAACACCGTGTAGGAGCCTAGATGAAGTGAACATCCCCACACAGTTTCTGCTTTTTGTGATTCAACAAATCCACTGATATTTGCACTCATTTGCATAATAACCATGCTGACAGCCTGGAGTCTATGTGGTTAGTAACCGTGTAAGCTGGTCAACAGCACGGGAGCACGATTTTACAGACACGAGGCAGGGTAATGCATTACCTATGGTTACAGTATATTATACTCCTCTTTTATATGCATTTTTGGTAATCATAATTAAAAACATTTGTGGCAAGTAGTGCACTGTGCAAACAAGAGGAAAAAAAATAAAATTATAGCAATGTGACACACTCCCTGATGCTTTTGGACATCTATAGTGCATATATCACACATTATATATGTGTGTTGTTACCTTTTTAGGGGAATTATTTCCATATTTCTAGACTTTTACATGACCTTGCTTCCATTTATACTCCTGTATGCTACCAACATGGACACAGAGTCTAGCCCAATACAACCCCTCCCACACATGTACAAATGCCCACCACTTAAAGAACATTACTGACTATGTACATGTCAGATGTCTGATTGTGATCAAATGAATCATTAAGTACATAAATAATACAGTCATGTCCCAGTTTGTTACTGAGAGACACCTTCTGTAATCCACTGAAACCTCTCCAACAAACACAGATATACCCTCAGAAATATGAATTTCCATAACTGGACAGATAAAAATATCACACTTTCTCACTTAATTACTTAATCTATGTCATCTTTGCTAAATTACAAGTACATTACCACTTAGCTTCCACAGTTCTCAAAGTCTAATTGTCTCTTTGTAGGGTTTTACTTCACTGCTCTGGAGGACAGTATGAGAGAAGACATCCAAGGCAACTAGTCACATAGCAATACATTATATGAGATAATTCTGCAGCAGAAATAATTCAGAATTCACTTCAGTTAGTATTGCAGCAGATGCCAAATATATGAAACTTTGGTAAAAATCTAAAAGCATATCATGATACCCTAAGAGCAACATTTCAAATGTTGGGAGAATGAAAACTGTTTTCTAATATTCAAAAATTGAGTTTAACAAAATAATGCTAGAATTCCCTGTTTTAGTTTCTCTACTCAAGGAATACCACCTCACCCAAAAAGCTGCTACAATCACCAACCTCCTCAACCAAACAAAATCAGAGGAGCAAAAAAAAAAAAGAAGAAAACAATGCAAATATTGCCACCATAACAATTACATTAAAGTGGTAATAGACTGGTGCCCATGATAAATTGTTAGAAAAACATTAATGAACAGTGAACTCAGAGAATCAAAACCTTCTTCAACCCAACTCACAAAAAAAAACAAAAAACAAAAAAAAAACAGATTTTATCATGGGGGCTAGTATTGAGAGACTAGATCTCCTACTATCAGAACTCTAAGGTGACATACAAACAGCATAGCAACTAGACATCTAACAGATGTAAGGAAAAATATTCTTATGACAGAAGAGAAAGCTATAGCTCTAGTGCCTCTGTATTTACATGTCTACCATTTAAATTTGGTGATGATCACAAGCCACTAAAAATGGAATAATAATGTCCAAACTATCTGTCAGAAAATTAAAATGTTTTTTGAAACTCCTATACAATTGTTTCTAACTTTATATAGAAAGACACAGGACAAAACCACTGATAATTTGTCTAGATAGAAAAAAATAAATGTTTCACTTATCTTTGACTCATGGGAGATAATATTTCTTAAGAATAAGTAAGTAACAACTACCTAAAATCACAGGCCACTAAAGTAATCTGACAACAGCACACTCTCAAAAATTAAAAAACAGTAACAGTAAACATCCCTCAGAACATCCATTTTATGGGCAAAGTAGGTGGGAACTGAATTCAGTGTCTGAGTGCTATCCATTTCCATCTGCAACCACACAGACATCTCACATTCTGGTTGATGACTCCACTGATGACATCTGATGTCTGTGTAACTTGAAATGGAAAGGGCAGAACAGCATACAGAACAAAACATCAATTGGCAAGAAGTTTTTGTTGCACTAAAACACAGAAACTAAATATGAAAGCTATGTTTTTGTACTATTGATGGCTTGGACAATTGCACAGCTGCAAGTGATTGGTTTGGGACATAGCAGATGTAGCTTGGGAGATGAAGGACTAATTAGATGCCATGAAAAGAAAATAAAGAGAAATATTTAAAAAAGGGTACTTACGTATTATCGCAACCAGATTTTTCACAGCAATACCGGCTGGTTGACGATCAGGAAATATGTTCGTCGATGTTTTAAAAATGTTAAATACTGAGTCTTCTTTAACAGTTCAGGTTGCTTTTGGGAGTGTTATCACTAAAATATTAAAACATACTGTGGTTGTTTATTTATGCACTTGACTGCCAGCATGTTGCTTAGTGCAAGTCTGCCCGCTAAACGTTCCTTTTTTTGTGGCAGCAAATGTGATGTCTGCTAACATAAGAAGGGGAGTGTAAACTCTTCAGTACTTCAGATCCTTCACAAAATGCATGCTAAAACAAATGCTGTTATTCTACTGAGTCTGTATAACAGCAACGTATAAAATATCACCCCATTATGTTACCTCTGGGTATATTCCCTTCATCAAGATGTCGACAGTTATGACGATAATAATGCATTTCTGAGTTATAGTAATTCATCAAAATAGCTGCTAATAAATGTAAGCCAGAACTTTTTAGCTATCATTTCAACTGACTGGCATCACCAGTTCACTGTAATTATCAGTGTTTTCATGTAAAAAAAATCAAAAGGTTTGGGAGTTACAGGCCAAAACTAGGGAAAATCTCCAGATTTCTTTACGATTAAGAGATATGTATACAGTTCATAACAGTAAGTCAAGTAAACCCTTATATACAAATGCCGGTAGTACCCAGATGGCTTACATTGGCTCATGGCAGACAAACCAAATATTTAAGAGATACGTGAAAAACTGTACACATACATTATGCATAGGCAAAACAAGTATTGAGTTATCTGGACAATTCTTTATGAGCATGTGGACAGTTGTACACAATGTTTACTACATTGCAAAAAACGTACATATACATGGGACTTTAAGGTCAGCCCTTACAGCGGCACACACAGAAGGTTTCGGCTTCTTCATTTACAGTGTACTTAACTCTCAATAACCCATCAATGTAAAAGTGGATGCTGATAGTGCATACCGTATTTCTCAACTGTCCAGATTTCTGCAACATATTGGTTGTGCTCCACCTAAAATTAGATATTTTTGTGGCAAAACACTGAAGATTGGAAGAACTAAATAATGACATGCATTTCAACTTCAGACATCGTATCCTTCAGAAACTGCATGAAATACAAATCCTATCATTCCAACCACTTTCTAAGTTTGTAACAGCAATATTTCAAATCTGTGCCTAGTTTTTACCCTTTATTACACATCATTTTGCAGAAACATGACAAATTCTTTTAGTTCCAAAATCTGGTTGTGATAATACGTAAGTACCAAAAAAAAAAAAGTTATTTTTTTAATTCTCTCCTATAACTAATATTTTTTTTATTCTTTGCATTTACACCTGCACAATCATGGTACTTAGCAAGTATGACTGTGCATTTCTAATTCCTCACTGAGATGAATAATAGCATTTTCAGCATCCGGCACTCATAAATGCTAGCAGAATCATAGGGGCATCATAGGATATTATTTACAGAGCTTGCAATAGAAGTGCACATAGGGCATTCCATATGTGGCACTCTAAGTACAAATGGATTAAGAGGTCCTGAGTAGAAATTAATAAGCTTACTCATAGGGATAAGCAAACCATTAGTTCTAGATTTATAGCTGATTGAATATAAGTTATAGATTCTTAATCATCTAGCAACATTTTTATATCCACAAGAATGCAGTTTAGAAGTAAAAAACTTCAAAATGAAGGGTTACCTAAGCAGGTATTGAGTTTCAGCACTTCTTTTAGTTCCCCTCAGTCACTTAATCGCATATCAATAACTGGCTTTGAGGAATCCCACATGATACCCAGAAGCTTCTATGATATATGCTCCACATTTCTCAAGGCCTGTGATAATTTCATTGTAATGCCGTCTACACGTTATTTATTCTTCACATTGAAAAAACAACAACTCTTATCCAGAAAGACTCCACAGTTCACATTTACCCCCCCCCCTTTATATATTCTGAAAAAAGGTGTAGCAGCCCAGATTAAAAAAAAAAGAAAACACAAGTTATCTTATCAGTGACCAGTAAGCTGGATTCAGAGATGACTATATTATCCCTGCAGCATTGCTGTATCTAACAAATAACTTGTTTAGAGTTATGGATACAAGTGAGTTCACCTGTGTTATTTTTTTGGTGTCACAAAAGACTTTGAATCCACAGACAACTGCAAAATGTGCCCTTTAATTGTTTTCAGAATGTGGAGTCACAATAGATCACTAGCGACCCAGTGATAAAAACTTTAAGCTCATCACGGTTATTTAATGGACTCAGTGTTCTGTTCAACCATAGAATAAAGAAGACTTGAAGGGTTCTGATCTTAGACCATCTCTTTTTTTATTTTTGCACTCTTCTTCAATGCATTTTCAATTAACTTAAAAATTACTTGATTTATACTTTGCTGATAAGCACCATATACTTCAAGAATCTTATAAGGATCCAAACATTGTGTCAAACCTTGAATAGGTCTATCAGCATGTAATAACTCTCAGTCTAAAAGTCAGTTTTGTTGCAAAAGGCAGTTCTGCTTTCAAGGAAGCTTGGTTTGTAACAAACTCAGAAGGTTTTCTTAGTGAAATAATGCATCCTGTCAACTATCTGTCAGTGTTGCTAGACCCAGCTCTTATATTCAGTATGCATGTAAATAAAGCTATACCCCGAGCCCATGCTTGTCTCAAAATATGGTATAGAACTCATGGTGTCCCCACTATGGAAGTTAGGTTCCCTTAGGCTAAGAAACGCATATGGTCTATTAATAATTGTCAGTACATGAAACAAATGATTAAACAAACTACAAGTAATGGAAAACATGATCTATCATTTTATCACAGATGACACTTATAGAGAGTATAAGTGTAGTTTGACCCTGGGACTGAGGCAAACTGACTTACACTCCTATCTAGTACCAAGCTAGGTACTGATACACTTATTTAGATATCATTAAACTTGGACCATTGTAGATCTATATAGATATATCTATATAGATCACCCTGAAACTGAAATCACCAAAAAGAGCACACATATAAGCAGTAAAACAGAAATCAGTCTGAAAATCCCAGTTGAGTCCTTCCATTTCACTTCTAGGGCTTTCCTGACTTTAGGTTCTCAATGGTGGGTCTGTGTTCTAAGGTCATACCCTAATGAGTTTTGTCTGCAAGGAATGTATCATCAAAAAGAAGGTTCCATGTAACCATTTTAATTTTGATGGCAAGACTCACCTGTTCTCATTTAAGTATAATATATTATGTATGATGATTGGCTGAATCTGATGTAAATTTCACTTAGAAAGGATTGCTTTCTCTATGTTAATTCTTCTTCTTCTTCTTTTGGCTGCTCTCGTTAGGGGTCGCCACAGAAGATCAACTGTTTCCATTTCTTCCTGTCCTCTGCATCTTGCTCTGTCACACCAACCACCTGCATGTCCTCTCTCACCACATCCATAAACCTTATCTTAGGCTTTCCCCTTTTCCTGTTACCTGGCATCTTCATCCTTATCATCTTTTTCCCAATATACTTTGCATCCCTCCTCAGCACATGTCCAAACCAATGTAATCTTGCCTCTCTGACTTTGTCTCCAAACCTTCCAACCTGGGTTGACCCTCTAGTATACTTATTCATAATCCTGTCCATCCTCATCACACCCAGTACAAATCTTAACATCTTCAACTCTGCCACGTCAAGCTCTGACTCCTGCCTTTTTGTCAATGCCACTGTCTCCAACCCATATAACATAACTGGTCTCACTACTCTCTTGCAGATCTTCCCTTTCACTCTTACTGGTACTCGTCTGTCACAAATCACTCTTGACACTCTTCTCCACCCACTCCATCCTGCCTGTACTGTCTTCTTCTCCTCTCTTCCACACTCACCATTACTCTGAACTGTTGATCCCAAGTACTTAAACTCATCCACTTTCGCCACCTCTACTCCCTGCATCCTTACCATTCCTCTATCCTCCTTCTCATTCGCACACATATATTCTGTCTTAGTCCTGCTGACCTTCATGCCTCTTCTCTCCAGAGCATATCTACACCTCTCCACTGTCTCCTCCACCTGTTCCCTACTCTTAATACAGATCACAATGTCATCTGCAAACATCGTAGTCCACGAGGACTCCTGTCTGATCTCATCTGTCAACCTGTCCATCACCATTGCAAATAAGAAAGGGCTCAGAGCTTTCTCTATGTTAATTGCATTACGTTATCCAGCCAAGTTAACAACTATTCATGACCATGACATTGTAGTGACTACATTTTGTAAATTAAATTTATGAGCTCCCTATTGAAATGTTGGCACTCATAATGCTGCATGCAGACAGGCCAAAAAAAAGAATCAAAAATCCAGGAGAAGAGCAAATCTCAAACATTGCACTTCTTCTTTAAACTCCTTTTTTGCAAGGGGGCTTGCCACTTTTTTGTTGTGACTATATCATGACACACCTTCTCCTTATTTTTAGTCTAGGTTTACTAAATAATGTGATGGCAGATCAAACATCTGTAAAAATCACCATTGTCAAACATCTGCACCCAAATAAAAGTAATAAAAAATAATTAATTTAAAAAACTGTCATGACAGTATTGCCTGATTTACATCTTATTTTATGCAAAATGTTATACAAATTTGTTTTCTCTCATGACTCAGAATATATTAAGTGATTCCTTCTTTGGCAAAAACAACACAGGTTGTGTGCAGCACAGCTATAGCCATCTGGTCTCTTAAAAATGACATTCTTTTTTTTTTCTCAAAAATTATTTTTATTTTTTCAAATACATTTGAATGAATGCCACAGTATTTTTACATAACATCTTAAATAACTATGTACATGATTTACATTAGCTTGACACTATAACAGATCTTAATGTATACAGTTACTTTATAAGTATGTCCAATCTATTATCAGAGTGTCTGATCAATTATTGTATAGTGTCAATCAACAATAAGACTTTTCCCCAAAGGTTGTTGATAAATGGCTTTGGATAAATTCTTAGTTCTTTAATTTTAATTTCCAATAATGTTGTGGTCTTCAGTAGGCTGTAGAAGTCTTCCATGTTAGTATTGTGTTTGTATTCCATCTTCTTGTTATATACTTCCTTGAAATTCCAAGTATAGTCCATACTAGATACATGTTTGACCTATTCAAATGAGGACCTTCGTTCACATTTTAATAACACAAAAAGCTTTAGTTAAGTAAAATGATTCATTAAATAAAGCTTGTAGAAAGTTATTAATACCATTCTAAAATGGCTTAATTTAACACAATCAAAGAAAATGTGGTTCCATATTCCTTTTATGGAAAAACTAATTTTACTGATTCTGTCTGGGGTTAAGAATGCTCTGTGAAAGCATTTCCAATTAAAAACTTTCCAGTATTGTGTAAAGGATGTATATTTTATTGATAATAAGATATTTATTTTAATATCTTCAGTTAACTGTATTGAGTGTCCTTTTGTTATATATTTCCAGTATGAGGTTCTGGGTATTGTTTTATAGTTTATCAATATTTTGTAAAATTCTGAAATACTGTTTCCCATGTCAAAGTCATTATATATGATTTCATATATGTTCCTAGGTTCATAGGTAAGTACTAGGCTATCTGCCCAAGAGCATTTATAAGCCTAGCCAGAATGTGTTGGCTTTCACCACCCCCTTAGATTAGTTCCCTGTGCCCCTGTCCAGCAGAGCCATTAGTTCCCTACACCACTATCCACTAGAGCCACTGCAGTGATCCCCGGGGTAAATTTTTTGTTTCCCATCCACTCGTCAAGGTATCTCTTGAAGAGTGTTAGTGAGGGGCTCTCCCTGATATATATTGGAATCCTGTTCCAAAGCATGGGGAGTCTCTGGGACAGGAATCTATCCCTCCGGCATGTCCTATTTATCACTGTGGTGAGGTTTTTATCTCTAGAGCATGTGGCTCTCCGGGATTTGTTTTTTTTTAGGTGGAGCATGCCCATCAATTCTAGGTTGGACTTGGCCTTGTATGTCAGGCAGAGATCACCTTTGAGTAAGCAGTATGCAACCAAGTACAGCTGGAGTTTCTTGAGTCGAGCTGCATAGGCCATCTGTTTGAGGCCAGTAATCCTCTTGGTGAGGTACTTTTATGGTCTTTCCAGCTGTTGCAGGTGTCTTGTAAGGTACATCCCAAATGGGGCGTTGTCTTCTATGATGGGTCTAATGAGTGATGAGTAGAGAGGCACAATAACCTCTTTTGTTTTAGATGCGAACCCTTTTGTGATTAGGTGGGCCACATAGAAGTATTTTCTAACCACCTTGGCAATATGATTATCAAAGGAGAGTTTACTATCTACTTGTGTCCCCAGATCCCTTATTACATTTTCTGTATTTAGGGGACTACCTCCAATGTGGTAGTTCGTGGGTACTTTGTTTTTTCCAAAGGGGATGACTATGCACTTTTTGGCATTTAGTTTGAGGCCATGATTTTGTCACTAGGTATCCATCTCATTGAGACCCTTCTGGAAGGTGTCTGTATCAGCCGGGGAATCAATTATGGCCCTAGTTTGCAGTCGTCTGCAAACTTGGTCAGCCATAGTCCTCCTGTGCTTGCCTGTACCTTTAAGAAGTATATACTGAACAGGAGGGGTCCAAGGTCTGAGCCCTGGGGGACGCCACTTGTAACCAGTTTAGAGTCAGACATAGAGCATGCAACTCTCACCATGTGTGTTCTATCCATGAGCCAGTTGGCAACCCATCTCATGATGTAGGGGTTTATGTTCAAGCTGGTGAGCTTGTCTATAATACTAGAATGGGGAATGGTGTCAAAAGGTTTTGTGAGGTCTAGGTAGGCTGTGTGGATCTGCTTTCCCTCGTCTAATGCCTTGGTAACTGTCTCAAAGAATTCCACCAGGTTTAGGAGGCATGATCTGTCCTTAACAAAGCCAAACTGGGTAGGGTCCAAGGTTTGGAGGTTCCCAATGTCTCTGTTAATGAGTTCCATGATGATGCGCTCCATAGCCTTGCAGACCAGGCTAGTCAGGCTTATAGGGCGATAGTTCCCGGGGTCCGTTGTGGCTCCACTTTTGTGGAGTGGGATAACTGTTGCTGTGCACCATTCTGTGGGTACATAGCCTGTAGAGAAGCTGAGTTTGAACAGTGTGTTTAGATGAGGGTTTAGTTAATTTTGGAGCTCTTGTAAGACACAGCCTGGGACACCGTCTGGTCCTATTGAAGCTGTGTTTTTGGCTTTGGATAGGGCTGTTTTAACCTGTGTGTCAGTGATTTATGGGGCCCTACATTCTTCTGGTATGGTTATCGGCCCTTTAGGGGGTGAGAGGGGGGGGTGAAGTTTGCACTAAACCTGTCTGCCAGAATATTGGCAGTATCAGTCAGTTCAGTGTATTTTGTGCCATTCTGCACTAACTCAGAGCAGATCTGAGAGTTTCCACTTAAGTTCTTGACATAGCTAAAGAATGCTTTGTGGTTATCTTTAGAGTCATTGGCAATTTTTCTTTCGAAACTAGCCTTGGATGATTTAACGAAGGATCATTGTTTCTTGCTAATACTGATCAGGGATGTCTTTCATTCTCGGGATTTTACTCTTTTCTGTACTAGTTTCCTCCTTCTGTTGTACAGCTTGTTTATGGCAGGGGTCTACCAGACTGGTTTCCTTTTCTTGGAGGAGTGATTATTGGTTTTACTTGGGATAGCACGATCCATGCATTCCTGCAGATGCTCATAAAGTGCCTTTGTAAAGGTTTCAGCAGCTTGAACAGCATTGTCCTTTAGCATGGGGCTGTGAACCTTTCCACTTCGGTCTTAAGTAATGTGAAGTTTACTTTTGAAAAGTTTTTCCCAGTGGTTTCCTTGATTGGGGGCAGGGCGGAATGTGGATATCCAGAGTGATTAGTCTATGGTCTGATCTAACCAGCGGGGGGGGGGGGGGGGTTGACCTCTGGTGTGGAACACTGGTCTCCCATGTTGGTGATGACCAGGTCCAATATGTTGTTCCCTCTGGTGGGGGTGTTGACTAGTTGATCTAGTGCATTCGAGTTTATAAATTCTAGGAAGCGTTGAGCAAGGGAGTTAGTACTTGAGTAGTTCTCCCAGTTTATTAAATTTAGGTATTTCTTTAAATGAAGAATTGTTAATTATTCTACTTAAATCTTGTGAATATGACAGAATACTTTGTAAAGTTAGCCAGTCCTGTTGTGGAATTTTGTATGTTGTTTTTATTATTTGCATATCTAAAACTTTTAGTTGTTTGATACCAACAAACAAATCCCTTCTGTTCCCAGGAATTAATAATTTATATATTTTATGTGGAGAGTTCTTTGTAACTATAAATGGTGTTAAAAGATCAAACCAGATTTTTAAATCTATATTTGCATTAATAATTTTCCTAAATGAGTCAAGGTAATAATTTTTCATACGAGTTTTAGTGGGTTTAGTAATGTTATATTGCATACTAATACATAATATGTGCCATGGCAAGTTGCTTTTATCTGTTATTTGAATTATTTTGTAAATCAGATTCATTTATTGATATTACATTTAGTAATTCTTTCCAATTTGCAGAGTAATTTGGACTTATCCAGAGATTGTTTTAGATATTGATACTTTTATATATGTTTCTATATCAGGAAAGTTTAATCATCCCTGTTTCCATGATCTGATATGATGTATTAAAGCTATTATGTTTCTTTTGGGAAACCATAAACATTTTATTAGGCATGAATGTATTTCTTTAAGTATATTTCTTTCTGGTAACAGTTGTATTGCCAAGGCTATATATAGGATATTGGGCAGTAAAACCATTTTTATTAACTGTAGTCTATCTTCAAATGTTAATATTATTTTGTTCCATTTTTCCACAGAGATTTTAATCGTGTTGATATTATTGTAGATTTTTAGACAAATTCATTATTATTGTTGCATAACTCAATTCCTAGATATTTTAAGGTAGATTCTTGTTTTCCTATGATGTGATCCCCCTTAGTCTGCATTTCTTTTTTTTTATTTAAAAATAAAAATTTTGATTTTGATTTATTGAAATGGAGACCTGAAGTCATGTAAAATTTTTGAATTAATATATCTATTTCTTCTAATGTCTCTTTTGTATTACATAATGTTAGTAATATGTCATTAGCGAAATGCATTACTTTAGAATTGTATTGTTCATAAACATCTATTCCTTTGATTTTTATATTGTTACGAATTGAATCTGCCAATATTTCAATAGCCAGAGCAAATAGAATCGGTGACATGGGACATCTTTGTTTAGTGCCTTTTGTTATATGTATAGATTCAGAAGTAAAAGGACCTAACTTGACACAGAGCTAAATTATTTGTATATATATTCTTTAGGAGATGAACTAAGGATGCAGGAAATTCAAATAGCATTAGAATTTTTAATAAATAGTCCCAATTTAGGGAATCAAAGGCTTTCTCTATTTCTAAGCCAATTATGAATGTTTATTTCCTTTATTAACATAATCTATAAGAGAAATTATCCTTTTAATATTTTCATGTGTCTGTCTATGATCTATAAATCCAGTTTGCTCATTATTTATTGTTTTGGATAGTGGTATTTTCATTCTGTTAGTTAATATTGTCATAAATATCTTATAGTCATTATTTAATAATGATATAAGTCTATATGAGTTACAGAGGTTTGGGGATTTGTTTTCCTTTAGGATTGGTGTGATTAAGGAATATCTTCAAGATGGTGGTATTAAAGCTTGTGACTGAATTTCTAATAGAGTTTTATGGAAAAGGGATAGCATCTTTGAAGGAAAAAGTTTATATATTTCCATAATTATGCCATCTATACCTAGAAATTTATTATTTTTACCCTCTTTTATTGTACCTGTAATTTCTTTGTAGGATATGGGTGCTTGCAGATCTAGCTTTAATTTTTCTGTTATTTTTTTATATTGGAACATTTTTCATCTAGATTTAATTGATCAATATGTATATTTTCTTTTTGGAAATGTTCCATATAGTGAATTCTATAGGCATCAGTAATGCCACATATATCCAACACATTTTTCCCTTTCTTTTCATGGAAGACACTTTTAATGTTATTAGCTTTTGATTGTGTTTTTATTCTTGTGGATAAATTATGTAGATATTTGCGAGAAGTGGCCAAGGTACTACATTTTAGTTTTTCTAAAGCTAAACTAGTTTTATGTGTTAGACTTTCATTGTATTTATTGTTTAATACTTCTTCTTTCTTTTTCATCTCCAAATGATTTTGATTTTTTCAGCTTTTACTGATAAAATTTTGGACTGTAGATCTAATAATTCAGAATCCCATTCTCTGATTTTTTTTATACCAAGTTAGGGTTTTACCATATATGTAAGCTTTTAATGAGTCCCATACCATTATTTTATTTATCTCTATGGTATAATTAATATCTAAGAAGAACTGTAATTCAGATAATAACCAGGGTTTGAACTCTAATTTTAGTTATATATGCTGGAATTCTGGAATTAAACATTAGTGGTTTGTACCCATTTTGAAGTTTTAGTATCAATCAGTTGTGGTCTGAAAAGGGGCAAGAAGTGATTGAGAAATTAATGATTTTAGAGTGTAAGTCATGGGCAGCAAATATTTTATCTATTCTAGTTTAGGTACCAAATCTGTGATCTTGATAGGAAAACAACAAACATTTATCTTCTTTAAATTTGAAAGTATCTACAAGATGAAATGATTCTACCCACTTGTTTAAAGCTTTTGATACAGCAGATGTACCCAACAGTCATTTATTTGTAGTTTAAGAAATATCAAATATACAGTTAAAATCTCCTCTTAATATTAAGTTGCCTTTATAATTATTGGAAGTGAAATCCAAGTGTTTTTTAACAGATCCTGTTCCAATGCCTTGGAACCAGTATTGATTGGCTAGGGTCAATATTCTGTTATTATATTTAAGTATTACTAATGTCTTCTTTATCTTCATAATTATAAATGATGTCTGAGTTAATCACATTTGTTATCCATAAAATTGTTACCCCTTTTGTCCTTGTCTTATAAGTGGATTGTGCCAATATCATATATTCCTTAGGATTCCATTTGTAATTGTCATTTGTTTTGAAATGAGTTTCTTGAAGGAAGACAATTTGTGCATTGTTCATTTTTAAATGTTTCAGTAGATTTGATCTCTTGCTAGAATTTTTTAAGCCATTAGTATTTAAAAATAATAAAGTTAAATCCATCTTAGGTTAGACTATGTATTTTTTTATTTTATTATGACTATTAGACGTTTTCCTCTGATAACTATAAAGTATATGTTTGAGCTTTTAAAGGAAATTATCAGTTTTATACTTTGAGTGTTTACCAATAAAGTAATGTTTTGGTCAGGCATACTAACAATGTTTTTGTGAAATAACAAATTTAAATTAATAAATGTTAACAAAACTAAGAGTCGCACTAGCCATGAAAAGAAAATCATTCCTAATCTGATGGATAAACCTAAATCCATCATATTATCACTCATACCTTGGCAATCCAGAATATCTGAGCTCCATAAATTGAATTATCATATGGAGAATATTTGTAATAGGAATAAGCAATACTACCAATGACATTCTAATGGCTATGGACAAATGTATACTTACAGAAGTGATTTTCATTGATCTCATATGAGCACTCAGCCTTTTCAGTCACTCTGTCCTAATTCAACATCTAACTGAAATAGGTATTAGTTCTAATGGTATCCTTTTTTCCAAAATTGCATTAATAATCCCTTTACTGTGAGCTTTAATTCCATTTCAGCTTCTATAGTCCCACAAACTAATGGTCTTCCTCAAACTTACATTCTTATCCAATTCCAATTTCTCTACAAACATTAATAAACTCTCATGTGATCTACATCTCCTAGCACTGTTATTATACACTGATGATATGGTCCTGCACCATAGTAATCAATCATTCACTGTCTTCATTTCAACAGGACCTACACAAAGATTTTCTCTCTTGTGTCCAATGGATCAACAAAAAATGCCTAATGCTTTACTCCAGAAAAACAAAAAAATATGTTACTTGGGACCATACAAAAACTCAATAAAATATATTCTTGTCTGATAATCATAGATAATTTTAATACTCCATTAGAGAATGTCAATGCTTTCAACTATTGAAAGATGTCTAGACTCAGCTATCCATTTCAAACTTTACCTAATCAGTACATGTACAAAGATCATTTTGCTACTTTGTTGTCTAAACAAATTTCCACATTTTATTCACATTTTACCAGGTGAAAAATAAGCAAAGTTATACTGGTTATATAGCTTAAATATGGGCTCAAAGTCGTAACTACACTATCAAAAAAAAACCTCAGAAATTTAATTTAGCAGAAACAAAATCTGCCACTTTGTTACCCTCTCTCCTAGTGATGAACACTACTTCACAACTTTGGAAAAAAGACAAATGGCTCCTAGTGAAGCACAGAGCAGAACTATGACTTGGTTCATAATTATTCAGACTCTTTGTTTTGGGTTGTGACTGAAATTGTTCAGTTTTGATTAAATCCCTACTTCTTGTTAACTTACTAACTAAATTGACCTCACATCCTTCCTCAACTCCCTTCTATCTCTCTCTTCATATCTCTCTTTCTCTCTTATGTTGTTGTTTTATAAATACTGTATGCAACTTCTCCAAAACAGTATTTTCCATCACTACAGTATAATACACTGCTCTTCTTTCATTACACTTGTATAGAAGTAACACTTCCTATTTACAAACTTGCTACTACATTTAAGTCTTCAACACTGACTGTACTAAGCTGCTGTGCTCTTTTGTGAAATCCAATAAATCTATTTGTAAAGATTGTATGAGCTCTCCTGACAAATATGTAACTGTTAAAAAGTATTTTCACTGTATGTTCTGTATTACATCTGTGCATGTTAAGTGCTCAGGCACTCTTTACTCACCAAGGTGACCTGGTAATAAGATCAGTGCTCTATCTTGAGAAAATTGAATAAATAAATAAATTAATTAATTAATAAATGGACAAATTAAGTAAAATATATAAATTAGATAGACAAATAGATCATCATGATCATCAAATAAATAAAGACGTAATTTTTGGAATTTACTAAGCATTGGGGGATTATTTGGGATAAACATGTTTGATGTTGCGTAATGTGGGTTTTTGCTCTATAAGAAATTATCTGCTTTAACAGAAATAGGAATAGGTATCACACTTCATTTTCTGAACTTTGTTGCTGTGTTAATTAATTTGCCTTGTGGAGTTTGTTTCTTTACCTTCAACATTTTGCCTGCCTAATACTGTGGAAGTACTGTAGTGTAGGACACAGGCACAGTCTTAAATTCCCATTCCCTGGAGTCAGGATGAAGAACGTCTACTATTTCTGTCATACATTGCTGTTTACTGCTGTCATCAGCAAACTAGTTAATTACATTGCTGGGCGAATGATAGTCTTGGATTTCTAGTCCCCAGAGTGGTAAGGGGAGACCTCTTTCTTTAAACTGGAGAGGTGTGTGTGAATTGATTAAATGCCTTACCAGTGCTTATCAGTCTTTGTTCATTATGATTATTAATTAGGATTTATTATTAATTATGATTATTAATCTTTTGTGCTTAAACAATGTGGTTGTAGTGTTTTTTAAATAATGATCAGGCATCAAGAAAAAAATGAATCCTGACTAATCCTGACCACATTACCACAACTGCAGAATATGACAAAGTGTAGGAAGTCTGTTGTGGTCTAACTCCATTTTATATATTTATTTTACATTTGTTTACTGGGAAAGTTTGACTGGGCGGGTACCCATTTTCAGCGGAGGAGCGGGGAGAAAAGCTGCAAATAGAACAAAACTCGTAATACAATAACAAACATGACATACGTTTGCTACAATATATACAGTAGCAGAAATTAGTAGATGCAGCTACAGATGCAGCTCTCAGCATGTAAAATAAAATATATGAGACTTACAGATACAAAATGTCAAATGAAAGTACAGTGTTTAAAACAAAGGGAACATTTCAATTTGAAGCATTTCTAGGTAGTAACTATACTAATGCACACTGTGATTAGAGTTAGTACTTATGGTGTGACCTACTGATATTCCTATTAGTTATTTGGGACAGAGTAGAGTGAAAAGAGGGGAAATTGTTAGCCCGGGCTGTAATATAGGCATAACCACATGGTAGCTAAATGATTTTTGAGAAGTGTTTAAAAATGTTGTGATTGGGAGTGTTTTTAAAGTCAGGAGGAAGAGCATTCCAGGTTTTTGCAACATGTGAGGAGTAAAGGTAATCACTGGCAGTGTAAGTAGATTTGGTGATTTGTAGGAGTGATTTATTAGCTAGCAGAGAAGACAATTATTGGAGTGGGGGTGTATAATGTGTGATAGGGCCAGAGTTTTATCTGACTGATGCAATAGTTTATGGGCCATGGTTAACTGGTTGTAAGTCAATAGCCGAGGGAGTTCTAACCAGGACAGTTTTTTTAAGGCAAGACAGTGGTGAGTTCTATGTGTGGAGTCAATTGTAAATTTTGCTATTTTGTTATAGCATGTCTCTAATTTGTTTAAGACAGTTTTAGAGTAATAGATGTCATGAATAAGTTGATTAGAAGGGATGATACAAATAATAAGTTGGAAAATAAGAAATATAAATGGATTCTACAACTGCAGGCTGATCATCCACCTGGTTTGAGCCAAACTATGTCGATCAAACCTGTACTTAGGAAAAATATGCCATTTTAAAAGTATACAATAAATGTTTTGTACTTTTTAAATTTTGTGTTTGACTAATTTTAATTGGCTGTGTGGTTAATTATGTATTATTTAAATGGTGTTGCTTAGAGTTTATGTTAGCACTGTGGAAGTGTATTTGGTACCTGAAAGCTTTGCATGGTAATAAACTGTCTTTTTGTTACGTTACTGTGAGTAGTTTGTTATTCATTTGCTTTTTTTACTCATTGCATTTTTATTCTGACTTTGGTTCTGTTTGCAATAGTTTATGGGCCATGGTTAACTGGTTGTAATTCAACAGCTGAGGGAGTTGTAACCAGGACAGTTTGTTTAAGGCGAGGAAAGTGGTGAGTTCTATGTGTGGAGTCAATTGCAAATTTTGCTATTTTGTTATAGCATGTTTCTAATTTGTTTAAGTCAGTTTTTTTACAATTAGTTAGAATGGGGGAGCTGTAAGGAAGTGTCAACAGAAGGTAAGTTCTAGCAATGGTTACTCTGGTAGAGGCTGTAAGGAAGCTTTTGTTCCTGTAAAGCATTCCCATCTTTTTGTGAGTTTTCTTGATTGTCTCTGCTATGTGAAGGTCAAAACTGAGCTTATCACTTGTTATGCAAGTAGCTTAGTCTGAGTTGTGGTAGTAATGATTAAATTGTTACTGGAGGTGATATGGAAGGTGGCTGGAGGATGTGAGGGATGAGTGGGGTGGAGTATCATGAATTTGTTTTTATTGCAATTCAGTATTAGCTGTGAATTGACTAACCAGATTTTTGTTTCACTAAAGGACTTTTGTGTTGTGTCCTGGAAATGGTGCATGTTTTTTGCTGTGCATATAAGTGTTGTATCATCTGCATACTGGCTTAGGGAGCCTTTGGAGGTGGCAATGTTTAGGTCATTGGTGAATATACTGAAGAGGAGAGGTCCAAGTATGGATCCTTGTGGGGCACCTAATGTGACTGGGAGTAGGGGGTTTAGGTCCTGTTGCCATTTTACAGCTTGTTAGTGGCCTGTTAGGTAGCTTTGGAACCAGGCAAGAGTTGGGGGATTAAAGTTAAGTATGGATATTGCATTCAGGAGTTTATGGTGGGAAACAGTATCAAAGGCCATGAAAAGCATTTGTCTGGAGGGTGTTCATGATCCCTGCAGTTAAACATCTTCCTGTTGCTCTGCAGAGTTTGGTTCCTCCCTCTTACTGCTTGCCTACTTGATACTTAGAATGAATTGTATTTTTAATGTTTTTGTTAGTATTCTTAGTATTTCTCTCTTTTTTTATTGTTGCCAATGATATAATTTGCTAGGGTAGTATGTGTTGTTGCCTGGATTGTTGCTTTGGCAATCAATTTTTATGCATTTTTTCATGTGAAATTATTTTTTTTTCTGTTAAATAATTTATCATATTACACTTTTTCTTCCTGTTCTCCATTCTGTGCATAATAATTCATTTTTATGCAGTCCTTCTCACATTCACATGTTAATGTGGTTCTGTTTGTGCATTGTCTTTTTGACTTCAGGATTTTCCTTACTTAACTTCCCCCAGCTGTTCTCTCACTAATGTTCCCTTTGGTCAGAAGACTGTGACTTTCCACTAAAATGCACGATTCACTGCCTCTCAGCTTGATGTTTTACATTTACCCTTATGTATAATGCATGTCATTGGTTTTGCAGCACCTCTACTCCCTACATTCTTTAATGTTTAATCCTACTTTCCAAGTGGACATTGTTAATTTCAACTTACAGTTATATTTTCTTACAAAATTTCATGGAATCCTATGTATTTTGCTAATGGTTATAAATGCACCCCCATTTTATGGTTACACTGTAATGATCTACTGCCAATAATTAGTGGACCAGAGTTCTGCTGTGGCGAACCATAACTGGGAAAAGCCAAAAGAAGAAGAAGAAGAAGACTGTAAATGCTCTATGACTCAGGTAGTGGCTGAGAAGGGTCTTGCACCAGTCCATCAACTCCATTAACAAACAAACATCGATATTTATTTATTTCATTTTATACTATTCATTCTTCACAAAGTAACCTATTAAATCCTTTGTAATTATCTCACACCCTACAATCTTCCCTCTTATACTGAAATCTCAGTCATTACCATAATCTGACTGTAAAAAAACAATGTTTTGTTTTCTAATCTGCTTCTCTTTTGTTCTTCAAAAGTAACTCCAGCCATTTTGTCCCACCTCAGATGATCAAACATTCGATTTTCTGTATGCTTCTTTGTTTCTCTCCCTCCTTATAAATCAAATGAGATTACCTATATATCACACACCTATATCCAACCTCATCTTTATTGCAATTTATGACCTCTGCACAATTCTTCAGCAATTCTTCAGTGCTATTTGCACTGAACCACCACTTCCTTATATTCATATCTGGTAAGTTTAACTATCAGATAAGGCATGTTATTCTCAGAGCACAAGTACCATGCATGATATAAACTATATACCAAGACTGAAGAAAGGTAGCAAACAATGGAAAACAAAGCATCAACTGTATGTAACAATTTAACAAATAACCACACACAAAAAAAAGCTGAACTTAGAGGACCTTGCTTCAGCTTTTGGTTATCTTTTTTTTTTCTTTTGGGATTTTGTTGAAATTTGAAGGCCTTTCTTCGTTTTTTTAATGAGGTTGCAGGAACTTACTTTAGTATTTTTGACTAACTGTTGGTTGTTTTGCATAATATCAGAGAGAATTTTCTGATTTTTTTATCACTGCTACTTTATTAACTCACCCAAACACATTGTAGTTTTAACAGGTATCCTTAAGTATCCTCACCCCTCTGACTGGAGTTCCTTTATTTCACCTTTTCTCATACTTTTCTCAACTCACCATTATATGCTACCCTATAGGAAACACTACAAAGTGGTGTCAGCTCTGTACTCTCTGGTTTTTCTACATGTATGTTTAAATCAGGCTGGTGCTCCCTACATCTATATACTTCTACATTGTTTCACATATTTGCTGTGAATTAACACTGTGTTGTAGCAATATACACTATTTGCTCACTTACAGTTTTCCTGCTCACACTTCCCCTCTTTCTCATTGCTCTCCCCTTAAATCACATGATATTCTTTATTACATACTGTCATCTGTCATTCTGTCTGTTATCTTATGTAGTCTGGACATATTTAGCGCTCCAGCCTGATTCATAGAGTGGTATTTGATACTAGCATATTTGCAATGATACCCAGTTCCATAAAAAATAGACATCCAGAATGAACTCCTTAAATGATTTTACTGCTCTCAAAATCATATTCTTATTTTAATTTTAATTGTTACTGCTCCATAACTTCTCTCTCTTATACCATGTCTGTCCTCTTCTATGAATGTCTTATATGTAACTCTAATTCTGCTATAAGACCCTTTTACAATGCTATCCCCTTCTATCCACATTTCATAGCTGATACCTCTAGCTATCCATGATAGGTCCATGTAAACCCAAATTTAAATGGAAGACACAGAATCAAAACATTGTTACTTTATTTGTTAGTGTAAATACTTTCTCCTAATCAATATCACATATTACTTGTTATGTCTTTACTCATTCTGATTTGTAACTTCTAATTTCTCACTTTTATCTTTTAACTTTTCTAAATGTCTTCTTCATTATGAATCTTACCAGTTACTGAAAGTGTACCGTTTAACTTTTAGTAATCCAGTTGCTGCTTACGGTGCTGCGTGGAATGCCTTCAGTAGTACAGCCATATCTTAAGTCTCCTAGTCCTGTTCTGTGTAACATTCATGCAGATATCAGCTACCCACAGAAAACCTGTAGTAATGGTAATACCATGAAATATTAGAACAAAGATCCCATGGATACTCCCCGACACACACACTGTAACTCAGTATTGCCTTGCCTATTTACAACTTCTTCCTTTACCTGTACACACAATGTCTGCTCTTATGGTTGTTTAATTTATGCTACCATACATTTAATAATACCTAATGACTAGTACATGTCTCTCTATGTCACAATGAATCATTTTAATCAAGGTTATTAACTCTTGATAACTGTATTTTAATATCAGTAATATGCTAATTCTCAAGCTAGAATATGTCCTCTTCTTTTCCTATCCTAGAAGGGCTTCATTCATTTGATGTACAACTATTTACAAGCTTCTTTTCAACAATTTTTTATACCTCCAACCGAAAGCTACAGCCCACGTCTTCCTCATGCCCTATAAGGTCAAAATCTACAGACATCCATACACTGTATATACCCCTATTCTACCTAGCTGTATCAGGATTTTTTTTAAACTTGTCTCTGCCATCCATGCTCTCTGCTATTTGTCAGTGTTCAGTTGTCCATCCTGTATCTTAGCCCTGTAATTTTGCTGCTTTGACTCTGTATAGTACAGATGTTTCACTTCTTAAACATCCTCTTCATTGCACATCCTTTCTTACATAGTTCATCTGCTGGCAATATCTGCTCATTATGCACTCTGTATCCCTGTCTTCTAATATTGTGCAATAAATTCCACATTTTACACTTTTGTTTCCATGTAAATGTTTGATGACCGTGTACCTTGTATCTTGATTAGCCCTGTGCTTCATATATGCATTTAACTATATATATATATATATATATATATATATATATATATATATATATATATATATTCATATATATGCATGTATTATCCCATATTGATGCTTGCATGTATCTTTCTTATATCTCTAGCTGGGTTTCAGAAAGGCTTAGCACAATGTGAAAATCTTTGTGTAGAACACTTCCACATCATGCTAAGGCTTTCCATTTCAGAGACTGCTTTACTGCTAAAATGTGGGTGCCTCAGCATAGAGACAAGTCTCGTTGGTGAAGTGGGTATATGTATACATCCCTGCAGGGCTGCAAACCACTGAGCAATTTATTAAAACAAACTGACACAAAACAAGAACTGAGCACTTTCATCCTCACAGAGGACTTTTGCAAAATTAAAAACTTCCAGGTTGCTTGTGAGCTTTAAAAACTCCCTGTGAACAATCTGCTTACAGGAATAAACCTCAGCACCTCCTATCCTATTAAATAATTGAAAAATAAATTCCATCCTCTTAAAAGGGATCAGTCCATTATAAGTGCACAATGAAAATCATAAAATAAAATAAAGTATATCATATGTGTCATGTAAGAATAATCATACAAACGCAAGATAATTTATCACAGAGACACAAAATTAAACAGTGGGGCTCTATGAATATGTGTATGAATATGTGTGTGTGTGTGTGTGTGTGTGTGTGTGTGTGTGTGTGTGTGTGTGTGTGTGTGTGTGTGTGTTGTATCATATGTCCAGGTACATGAATGGGTGCTTTGTGAGTATGATCAAGTGCGTGGACTTCTTTGTGATTGAGAGGATGTGTGTGTGTGTGTGAGAGCATGTGCACGTGCATGTGCTTGTGTGTGCATGTGCATGTGTGCATGTGTGTGTGTTGGATTTATGTGTAACTGTATGTCTAAGTGTTTTGTGTGAGTGTGATTAAATAGGTGAACTTCTTTGCTGAGTAAATGTGTGTGCGCGTGTGTGTGTGTGTGTCTGCGCGCGCATGTGTGTGTGTGTGTGTCTGTCTGTGCACGCATGTGTGTGTGTTTGTGTGTGTGTGTGCATGTGTGTGTGTGTGTGTGTGTGTGTGTGTGTGTGTGTGTGTGTGCGTGTGTGTCTCTGTAAGGGGTTCCTTTGCTAATGTGATCTATGAGGTGCTAGGGAGAGAGAGATGGATAACATTATATTCCTAAAACTCCAAGTAAAACTGACAAACCACTTAATAAAATAAAAAAAGAGGCAAAAAAATGGAAACAAACTGTTTTTTTTTGTATGTTAGCACTTTTGTCAAGTTTAATAACTCACCTTCTTTAGACAAACAGAACAACCATATCAGATACACTTAAATACCAAACATGATCAAGGGTAAAAGTCATATGACCAAGTAATGTTTAACTTTTAGGTTCATAGGTTCATAGGTAGGTACTAGGCTATTGGACCGAGGGCCTACGTAAGCCTAGCCAACAAGGTTCCCTGGCTTACACCACCCAAGAAAGTTATTTTCCTGTGCCACTGTTGAGCAGAGAAACAGAAGTGATCCCTGGGGTGTATTTCCTATTTCCCATCCACTCATCAAGATTTTTCTTGAAGAGTGCTAATGAAGAACTTTGCTTGACATAGATGGGTAGCCTGTTCCAGAGTATGGGAAGTCTCTAGGACAGGAATCTATCCCTCCAGCATGTCCTGTTTATTGTGGTGATAAAGTTTAGGTCCCTAGACCATGTAGCTCGGAGGGATTGGGATTTCTTTAGGTGTAGCATGTCCAACAGCTCTGGGTTTGACATAGCTTTATACGTTAGGCAGAGATAACCTCAGAGCAGGTGATATGCTACGGAATACATTTTTTTGAGATGGTCAGTGTAGGGCATCTGTTTGAGGCCAGTAATCCTCTTTGTGAGATACTTCTGTGGCCTTTCCAGCTGCTGCAGATGTCTTGTGAGGCACATTCCAAAAGGGGCGTTGTACTCTATAATGGGTCTAATGAGTGTCGAGTAGAGGGGAACAATGACCTCATTTTTCCTGGATGAGAACCCTTTTATGATGAGGTGTGCCACGTAGAAGGACTTCCTGACTAATGTGGTGATGTGACTATCAAAGGGCAGACTACTGTTCACCTTGGTCCCAAGGTCTCTTATCACACATTCAGTGTTAAGTAGACTGCTGTCTATGTAGTAGTTCATGGGTACAGAATTTTTACCAAAGGGGATGACTATGCACTTTTTGGCATTGAGCTTGAGGCCATGGCTTTAACACCAGGCATCTGTCTTAGCGAGGCCCTTCTGTAGGATTTCCATATAATTTGGGGACTCGACTATGGTTCCTAGTTTGCAGTCATCTGCAAACTTTATTAGCCAGAGGCCTCCTGTGTTAGCCTGTACTTCAGAGAAGTAGATACCAAACAGGAGAGGTCCCAGGACTGAACCCTGTGCTACTCCACTTGTCACTGGTTTGAGGTCAGATTTGGAGTGTGCAACCTTTACAGTGTGGGTTCTGTCAGTGAGCCAGTTGGCAACCCATCTTGTGATGTAGGGATTTATACCTAGTTTAGTGAGTTTAGCTATAATTCCAGAATGGGGGATGGTGTTGAAAGCTTTGGCAAGGTCAAGATGGGCTGTGTGAACCACCTTACCCTCATCAACGGCTTTGGCGACTGTCTCAACGAAGTCGATCAGGTTCAGGAGGCATGATCTGCCTTTCACAAACCGAACTGGGTGGGATCCAGAGTTTGGAGGTTACCAATGTTTTTGTTTATGAGTTTCATGATGATAAGTTCCATGGCCTTGCAGACCAGGCTCATCAGGCTAATAGGGCGATAGTTCCCGGGATCAGTGGTGGCTCCCCCTATGTTTAGTGGGATAACTGTTGCTGTACGCCATTCAGTGGGCACAAAGCCTGATGTGAGGCTATGATTGAACATGGTGCTTAGGTTGGGAGCCAGTTCGTTCTGAAGTTCATGTAAAATGCAGCCTGAGATGTTGTCCGGTCCCATGGATGCTGTGTTTTTGGCTTTAGAGAGTGCAGCTTTTACCTGCGTAGTTGTGATTACAGGGACTCTGTATTCTTCCTGTATTGATATGGGCCCTTTAGGGGTGAGGGGGGTAAAGTTAGCACTGAGCCTATCTGCCAGAATGTTGGCAATATCAGTTGGTTCTGTAATTTTCATGCCGTTGTGCTTTAACTCAGAGCAGATCTGAGTGTTGCCATTGAGATTCTTGACATAGCTATAGAATACTTTGTGGTTGTCCTTAGAATCAGTGGCGATTTTGTTTTCATAGCTAGCTTTGGAGGATCTTATAAGGGATCTCAGCTTCTTACTGAGGCTGACCAGGGAGCACCTCCACTCATGGGATTTTACTCTCTTTTGCAACAATTTCTTCCTTCTGTTGTACAGTTTGTTTATGGCAGGGAACCACCAGATTGGCTTCCTTTTTTGGAGGATAGCGTCTTGGTTCTGTTTGTGATAGCTAGATCCATGCACTCGTGTAAGTGCTTATAGACTGCATTTGTGTAGGATTCAGCAGTCATAACTGTACTGTCCATCTGCATGGGTGTTATGAAGTTCACCACTTCTGTCTTAAGAAGCATAAAGTTGGCTTTGGAGACATTTTTTACCATGGTTTCCTTAATGGGGGGTGGGGGCAGGATGTGGATATCAAGGGTGATTGGCTTATGGTTGGATCGGACCAACAAGGAGTTGACGTCTGGTGGGGAACACCTGTCACTCAAGTTGGCAATGACTAGGTCTAGGAAATTGTTGCCCCTTGTGGGGGTGTGGATAAGCTGATCTGGGGCATTGGAGTTTATGAATACTAGAAAGAGTTGTGTGAAGGAGTTGGTACATGAGTAGTTTTCCCAGTTAATGGTGAGGTAGTTGAAATCACCCATTATTACGGTGTGCGATAGTGATGGACCTTAGGGTTAGGGTTTGGGTTAAGGTAAGTGGGTAGTTAGTGGTGTGTGCATAGTTTAGTGCAGGGTTAGGTATCAGATTTTAGGTGTATGTGTGTGGATTTCTGTTTGTTTGGTGTGCTTGTGTTGTGTGTATGTGTTTTGGATCAGCGATTTTTTCCCTGGGAAAAAAATCGCTGATTTGACAGTTCGAGATTGTAAGCTTTCGCTTAAATTAGGTTGATCAATCAGCGTTCGCTTTTTTAAGCATTCAATGATATAATATAGACCCAATTCATATGGAGTTCATGCATTGATGTCTAAGTATGATTGTAAATTCTTTTTATAAGACCCATTACTCCTACCTAATACTTTCTAGTACATTAAGAAAAGATGAGTGGGAATCTTGGGGCATGGTGGGGGATCTGTAGCAAGCTGCAATTTGGATTGCAGTTTTGCCCAGAGTTAGTTGCACTTGGATAACCTTGGATGCATTAAGCTGAGCAACTAGCCTGGAGGTGTGGATATCCTTAATGAATATAGACACACCTCCGTCTTTGGTGTTCTGGTCCAGGTTACATGGCCGGAAAGTGTGGTATGTGTTATAGCCTGGTAGTACAGGGGTGCTCTCTGGAGCCTCGAACCAGGTCTCTGTCACTGCACAGATATCAATGTTCTCCATTTAAGGAGTGCCTCGAGTGAGTGCATTTTGAGATTTAGACTTCTAGCATTGAGTAGCATCACTCTCAGTTTTTACTTGCCTGTTCCTGTTACGGTGGTGAATTTGTCATTTGAACCTTGCCTAAAAAAAGCACTATAGGGGCAGCAAGAGCCTTAGCCAGTATCCAGAATCCCAGGGGTGACAGGTGCAGGCTATCTCTGGCAAAGCATCATGGTCTGTCGACCATGTCATCCCAAGCAGACAGATACTAGATCCCGATAGAGTGACACCAGAAGCTTAGCCAATTGTTGAAGTCAATCACTTTGTCCTTGTACTGCGGTATCATTCTGGGCAATGGCAGAATGCTACTCAGGGCTAGGGTCATACCTGCCTGGGCTGCAAGATTGGAGAGCTCTTCCATGTCTCTTTTCATGTAGTCCAGGGAGGTACATCTCAGGGCATTCACACCAACATGGACAATGACAGAGTCATATTTGTACTTCTTGTGGAGTGACCTGAGTGCGTGGATTATGTGGCAGATCCTGGCACCTGAAAGGCAGCTGACAATAACCTTCTCCTTGTTTAGCCTAGTGAGTGGGACATTAGTGTGCCTGACTATAAAGTCACCTATGACTAGTATGTTGGATACGTTGTTTTGCCTTATTGGCTATGGTTGAGAGGCACACTGAGTCTGTTGGCTATTTGTCATTTGGGTTGTGTTGGGGGTGGAAGTTGCTTGTGTTTCTGCTTTGGAGGTCTCTGTTGCTTGGGCAGATTATTATTCAGAGGCTCCGCGAATGTGCTTGTGTTTCTATGTGAAGATTTTGGTAGTGTAGATTTAGTGAAACTATATGATAAGTGTGGTGCGGTGCAAGTGTTTACCTTCTCCTCTTGAATGTCAAGTTTGGTCTTGGTTGGAGAGAGCTTTACCTCCAGTTTGTCTAGATAAGTGCATCTCTTACATATTGTAGTGTTGGGTGGTTGGAGGAGAGGGTTGTCTGTGTACATGAGGCAATTTCTACATTGCCCCAAGATGCCCAGATTCATCAGATAGACAGGAGAGAACACTGGGAGCTGACCCTTGGACATACCTGAATAAAAAAAATATTTTCCTCTAGATAAATGAGGAAAGTGAGTACAAGAGCTGTTTTTCTCTAAGCAAGTGAGAAAAGTAAGTGCAAAAACTGTTTTCCTCTAGGTAATGAGGAAGGTTTAGTGCTATAGTAATTAGTAGCTTATTCAGTGCTTACAACAAGTTCTGAACAAGTGATGAGCACGAATAAGCAAATTCAAGTGCTAAAACTAAGAATCTGTATCTGCACTACACTAGTTACAGGAAAGAAACAAGTGCAAATGCAGGCTTTCAAATCAGAAAGTTGAGAGAGATGGAAAAGATTGCCCAGATGGCCAATAATTACATTTTCTGGGTCAGAACCACTCCTTATGTGGTAGACAGGTGGTAGACAGGTTACCTAGTGCTTTCCACTCCCACTGACAAGCTAGAAGACTTCCCTCCAACACAGAAAGGCTTGGGAGGGGGGGCTCAGAAGCTTACATACAGTCCTGGATACAGCAAATCTCTATCTGGACTACACTAGTTACAGGAAAGGTAGGAAACAGGCTTACAATTTTTTTTTTTTTTTTTTTTTTTTCTTTTTTGCAGAAAAGTAGCTAAAACAGCAGTAAAAACTATTCAAATGCAGTGCAAGCTAGCACACGAGTATGTAGCAATATTAGACCAAACACAGTTTAAAAAAATACAATTAAATTAAAAATTACTAAAAACAAATGCAGAAGGAGTGTATTAGGTAGAATGTGGTAAAGAGATGGGACTGGGGGGAGTGTCCTAGATCAAATCTACAGTGTGGTGGGCAGCTGCAAAAGCCACCAAATTTAAACAACAAACCGGAAATAGGAAGGCTGGATGGGACAAAACACTTTCAGCAGAGATCTGAAAAACTATAGTGAATCAAAAATAACAGTGCACAACTTTGAATAAAATTAGCCCAGCATCAATTTACAGTACACAGTTCTGAAGAACCATAAAATATACTTAGCTCTGTATATTTCTAGAAAGTTTGAAAAGAATTCTATTAGACACAGGTTCCAGCAATGATATGCAGGATGTTAACTAACAGGGTTTATTATTATGCAAGTAATCCTTCAAATAGTCAGATGACACAAGCTGTAAAAAACAGTTATACCAACTTAAGACGTGCAGAAAATAGGGAGAGGTAGGACAAAACACTTTCAGCAGAGATCTGAAAAACTATACAGTGAATCAAAAATAACAGTGCATAACTCTGAATAAAATTAGTCCAGCAACAATTTACAGTACACAATTCTGAAGAACCAAAAAAATATACTTGCAAATAAATAAATAACTCCCAAACGCTAAAGGTGGTCTGTCACAAAAACAGTCAATATTAGCAGAAAAAAGACAGAAAATCCACCCAAGGATGGCCAATCAATGAAATCCACAAGTGCTCCGATTAAAATGTAGGTACGATCTGAGGAAGACAACAGTCGAAAGCGCTTATCGGATATCTTCAAGGGACATTTTTGAGCTTTTTTATTTTTCATTTTATTTTCAAGTCGAAGTTTCATTCATATTAAAGGACTACATTTTAATCGGAACACTTGTGGATTTCGTTGATTGGCCATCCTTGGGTGGATTTTCTGGCTTTTTTCTGCTAATAAAAAAATATACTTGGCTCTGTATATTTCCAGATAGTTTGAAAAGAGTTCTGTTAGACACAGGTTCCAGCAATGATATGCAGGCTGTTACTAGCAGGGTCTATTATTATGCTACCACATTTCTTTTCTAAGAATAAAAATGTTGAATGCATATAAAGTCATTTAAAATGCATTTAAAATACCATCCACCCTCTAAAAAAACATTCAGCATCCTCATTTTTTTAAAACATGCACAAACAAATATAAAATTATAAGCTTTTCGAGTCAAATCTTCAATTTCAGCACGCAGACTATAGAACACAGATCATTTAATCCTGGCTGATTATAGGCATGTGTTCTAATCTGCCAAATTAACTCACGCTGCTCAAGTCTTAGGGTATGTGAACATCCCCTTTCATCATATTCAACTTGATCTATCACTCTGAATGAAAATGGGTGACCTGGCTGATTGATCACATGTTTAGCTAAAGCACTTTCCATCCTCCCTTTTCTAATATTATATAGGTGTTCATACACATGCTCTCTTAATTTATGGTCAATCTTGCCTATGTAAAAGCTAGGACAAGACTGGCACTGGGCTAAATACACCACTCTACTGGAATTACAGTTGTACTTTCCCTTATAAGTATACTTTTTCCCTTTCAGAGTGTATGTGTAAGCCACATATATATGCTTACAATAGGCACAGACCTCACATTTAAACATACCTTCTTGCCTTGTCAGTCCTGAATTTTTAAATTCTAATAACCCTTTCAGGTTTTGAGCTTTTCTAAAAATAAATTTAGGGTTAGCACCTAGTTTATTCACTAAGGATCCCTCTGATGCTATTACACTCCAATTCTTAATTGTTTAATGTTGCCAGCATCAATATTATAAGAGGTTATAAAAGTCAAGGGAGAGTTTGCTATTTCACTTTCTTGGATATCATCACTCACTGTTCCCCCATTTTCCATAATACATTGTCCACCCCCCACAGGATAGCTTTGAAATAACATACATTCCTTTTCATTTGAACTTCATTCACCAATTCTTCGAGTAGGGGTGGCAGGTAGCCTCTCTTCAAAAACATTTGGACTAACAAGTCATAATTAGTCATGAAATCAAAACTAGTAGTGCACATTCTGGCTGCTCTTATGAGCTGTCCCTTCACAACAGATTTTTTTCTGATACCAAGGGTGAGCACTAGTAAAGTGCAAAAAGGAGTCTGAATATGTCTCCTTTCTATAGATCTTTGCTTTATAGCATCTATCCTGTATATCCTTAGACAAGTCTATGTCTAAAAATGCTATCCTCTCTGTACTGAATGCATGGGTGACTGTTAGAAATTATGTTGTTCTATTACAGTATTCAATAAATTCAACAAATAAATCATGTCCACCCATATTACTGTCTGTAGTTAGTAACTGTGACATTCTTGTTCTAAACTGTCTTTTAAGAAAGCTAGAACAGAGCCCTGCAAATTTCTTAAGAAGGTATATTCTGGCAGCACCATGGTTAAAATCAGTCTTAAAATCAGTGACTACATCTGCTACTTAGGTTCAAACAATGTAATTTGTTGTGCAAAAAAGCTTGGAACTACTCTGACATGTAGAATAACATAAGCTTCATGTATTACATATACTAGTATGTTTAAAGATTCCAAAACTCATATGTACTGCAGAAAACTATAGTAGCCTTAGACAAATGTACACAACCATTGCCATTTGCAATGCTGTTAATTTATATGTTATTTTCCAGCCATACCAGGAATGTTAGTATGTATCAGTGTTAGAAATGGATTATTCAAAAAAATATTCTGTGGAATACCAGCAGCTATATAATGTCACTGAACTATGAATTTTAATGCTTTAAATGATAATATCTACCATGAGTAGCAGTTTCTTATAATATTCAGTTTAGTAGTTTAGAAAAGTTTCAGAATCATCTCTTTTTATTCAGAGACTCCATCATTATAACTATCACCAAGGTTCATAAGAAAATGATAATTAGGAGATCGACCACGCATAAGAATTTATGCTTCTGCAAGAACTGAGAACTTGACAGAAGTTAACATTTCAAAACAATAGTAATTGTTTCTTGACAAATGTATGTGGCTGTCTCTAAAAAAGTATAACATGAGGCAATATTCAAAACATTGTAATTATGTTGAGATGATACACAAGCATATTTCTAAAATGACAGAATAGAAAATGTAACTTGATTACTTAAATAAAGCAATGCTTTTCATGATGCTTCATATGGTTCATGCAAATTCCCACAATTGCAATATTAAGCCACTTATGCTAAATTAGTACATTTCTGATTGCTGACAGATCTATTCTTGGACGAACCCATGCTAAAATGTATTAATATTATTGGTATTCAGAGAAGCGGTGAAAGGTTAACAAACAATGTTTATCATTGTCATATTCAAAACTTTCAGATTTTAATTTAGAGAAAGTCAAAAGAACTAAAATATAGACAATTCATTCTTTTTTTCCATTTTTATTGCCTTAATTAGTTTAATATAATACCTCTTTCATTCTGTCACAGACCTAAAGTTGACATACTAAATTGACATTTTGAGCTACTATTTATCTGTTTACCAGCATGCATTTTATTTTTAAACTAGGCATTTTCCACTTCATTTTGAAGAAATATATTTGCTATATATGGTGGAAATATTACATTGATTTTATATATGAAATTGCTACAAATAACCATAAAAACAGAGATTAAAAAATCATTTTCAAAGTAAAGGGAGAACATTACTGAGAACTTGACATGATTTATTCTAAAAATGTATTAAAATTCCAAGGTTAACCAGTTGAATCCTTATTTAAATGCTTCAAGATGTGCTTTCTAATTTCTTTTGTTCTGATACCATAGATAATTGGATTCATCATTCCAGGAAGAGCTACATACAAGCAGGAAAATGTAACCAAAGCATCGGAACCAGCTAGTTTGCTTATTCTGTGGGTAATAAGGGAAAAAAGTGCAGTTATGTATGTAAATAGTACAACACAGAGATGAGACCCACAGGTATTTAAAGCCTTTTTACGTTCTTCTCCACTCCCAAGATTCATTACAGCATGAAGTATTTTGATGTACGACAAGACAATAAGAGCAGAATCAACAAAAATAATTAAAATCAGTGCTGCTAACCCATATGCATTGTTAATTGTTGTATCTGTACAAGCAAGTTTTACAACTGACATGTGATCACAGTATGAAATTGGAACAACCTTTGAGGCACAGTATGGTAACCTTGATGCAAGCCATGGCTCTGGTGCTATTAAAATGATTCCTCTAATAAAACAAAAAAGTCCAATTTTGAGCATAAATGTTTTTGTAAAAATAGTTGTGTATCTTAATGGATTGCATATAGCAGTGTATCGATCAAAGGCCATTGCAAGTAAAACTGATGATTCAGCTACTGTAAATGAATGAACAAGAAACATCTGAGTGAAGCAGCCTTCAAAACTTATTTTGTTTTGCATAAACCACAGCATTGACAGCATTTTAGGTAGGACAGTATTACATAAGACGAGATCTACAATGGCTAACATACAGAGAAAAATATACATAGGTTCATGGAGGCTTTCTTCTACTTTGACAATTATCAAAATTGCAACGTTACCTCCCATTGCTAAAACATACATCATGGTGAATGATAAAGAAATTAATCTCATCTGCATCTGTATTCCTGAATAACTGGTAAGAATAAATTCCAGAGACTCTGAGACTGTGCTGTTGATTTCATTCACCATATTTTATGAGACAGTGCTTAATTCCTAAAAAAATGAAAAAAGCTATCTGCCAGCATTATTTCACACATTATGTTTTCCTTATGCATACCAGAAAAATTAACACAGACTACATTTAGCAGCAGTTAGCATTTTAACTTCTAAAGAACAACATATTTTCAATATAGTTCTACTAACAATCTTGAACTTTTATGGAAACAGTAACAGTTCTAGACAGGAAAGTGACAAGTACTCATGCTTACCAAAACACTACCATAAGTGTGAATATTGTAAAATTCAACAATTATATACATATCTGGAAATTTACAATATTGAATCAGTGTCCTCAGTATCATCTGAATTTTTTTAACTTCCGTAGATGTGCTTGGAAGAATGCAGACAATTGTGATTTAAATAGCTGCTGTGTTACAATAAGTTCATGCTGATTTGTTAGCATATTGACTGTTCTGCATGTGTTTTTCATTGCCCTATGGACGAGTATATAAACCTCAAGAGAAAATAATGGTGTTGTTTAGCTGTAATAGATAGCAGTAGACTACTGTTTACGCCTTTGGCACATGATGCAACATGCAAGGCTTTGTTGACATGCAGTATTTGGATATAAACTATTAATGCATTATAACTGTTCAATGGAAATAGGGGAAGCTTCTAATATTATATAAATGACAGCAGGAAAGGTACTGAAGCAAGCAAACAAAATAAATACTATTTCATAGAACTATCGCATACTTTTGCATGTATTGCCTGCTGTCAATAATTAATTAAAATGCAAGATGAACACAACAAGAAATTCATAAATTAAACCACAAAAAAGGATTGGCTTGAAGGGCATAATATTAAGAGCTTTTAATGCAGAAATCTTGTTGACAGAAACTATGAAACCACTATCAAGACTTATCAATTAATATAGACAAGGATGGCATGATAGACACGAATAGAAAAGGACAGCAATTCCTAAAACATGTTATAATCCATGAAATGTTCCACATACAAATTCATTATCATTTCTACTGATATTACTATCTAAGTCAACCATTGGTCAAAGTCAAGGAATTAATTTTTAGCCTTTGTCTTGATGTAAGTTATAGATACTTGTTGCACCCCAACTTTGAAAAAATATAAATCTGTTATTTTGAGAGTATAGCTGGTACTTTGAACACTCTTGAAAAATAATACAGAGTAAGAGATCAGTTTTCCCTTTGACTTGCTTCCTACAAACCTTCTCTGACATCCATAACATGTTGTGTGATACTTTGGGGTGTTTATGTGTGGGGGAGAGAAAAATATAATCAATTATTTGATCAGTGCATAATAAAAACCTGAAATAAACCAAATGACACCAGGAGAACATGAACACCGATACTAAGCACACAAGATCAAGATTTAGAAACTATGATGGATATTGGGAATATTTTAAGAATTTATTTATTTATTTTGTTTGTTTATTAACCAAGAAGATCTGACTGAACAAATTGCTAATTTTAAGAAGATTCATAGGGAGAAAAGTTCCACTGTATAAATTCAACAAGCAGTATCCATAACTAAGGCTGCAACAACAGGGTACAATTTTAAGTATCAATAAACAAGTACTTTTGTAACTAAAATTACATCAGACATTTACTTACAGATTCTACATATCAACAAACAAGAAGATTTCACAACTAAAATTATATTCAATATTTATAGATTCTAATTTCTACAGGTTATAAATATACAAGGAATTACATGAGAAAGTTCATATATAGATAGATTAGATGCATGGAAACGTGAAGTACAGCTAAAGCAAAAAAAAAAAAGTGGAAGTAAGCAAATGAGCAAGAGGAGAGGATTTGGGTCAGGAGTTATAAATAGCGAGGAAGGTATATGCTAAATACTTGCAACTGGTGAATTTAGTATAAGTTAAAGTATTCCAGTTTTAGTCTTCATTTATAGCATATGCTGACCCAAAAAACCCAAGTAGTCATTAAGTAGTTCTCAGGTTTTTTTTTTTTTTTTTGGAATAGGTTAAAGTTGGTTTCAGGCCTATATTCCAAGGAAATAAATTAAATTATAGGTGGATAGTTTCATAACATTACTATAGACAATGAATACAGTGATTCATCAGACTGGCTGGTGAACATAGTGGTGCTATCATGATCTTGATCCTGGAATCTGAGTTTTCTCTTTAAAATATATTTATTGATAATATTACTAAATACTGGTAAGAGTACTAGTACTGGCAAGCATTTCTTTGGGTTGCACAGCACCAGTCCTGGGATAAATGTTCTATTTCCCATCCATAAATCCAAACTGCACTTGAATATGGAGAGTGATGAGTTTTGTTTCATGAGGATGTAGTGTCTGCTCCAGAGCAGCAGTATATTTTGTGAGATACAGTACCAGATTTACTAATATTTCAGGCTTGGGTTGGGAGTGCCTTCTGTGGAGTCTGCATGTCCTCCCAGTGGTAGAGTGACGTTCGAAAGACATGTGTTGAATGGGCATGCCTTCGTTGAAGGTTGGGCTGGCAACTTGACACCATAAAAAAACAACTGCCAATCATTAGCAGACTGGAGTTCCGCTGTGGCGACCCCTAACCGGGAAAAGCCAAAAGACAAACAAACAACATTTAATGGTATAATATTTTGCAAATGCACAACATATACACTAGATCCTTTAATGCTTTGATTATTTTTTATGAAGTAAAGTTTTTATTCATCTAGTCTCAGATGCATGCTGCTGTAAACTAGGATTTCAAACTCATAAATTAGTGAAGATACTGCTGTATCACATCAGCTATGAAGGAAGGCATTAATTTTATGATAAAGAATTCTGGAAATAAGGGATGGTAAAACAAATAGTGAAAAGGTGTGCTTAAATAGTACTTAAATCCACGTATAGACTTTAGTAGACATTTATTCCAAACTAATCATTATAACCATAATATGAATTCTTTGCTCATGGTAGACAACATTTAAAAACAAAACATAATAAACAACAGTACATCATAAACAGCAATGCATTAAGTTACTTAGCTTGTTTACTGGTAAGTGATTTGATTCAAAGAAACTTGTTCAACCATTAAATCTGTCAGAGATATGAAGAACAGCATAGTTTACCTAATTTGTGCTACATCAAATGAAAAAATGTCATATACAGTATAGAAGTATACTCTGCAAGATGACCAAATGAACAATCAATAAAAATAAAGTGATGGTACATATTATTATTAAGGAGAACATACACATTTAAATCTTGATTTTTAATTTCACCATACCATGCCAAATAATAAACAAATCTGCCACAATATGAAGAAATATTTCTATAATCCTTCTGGCAGCAACAGCAGCAGAAAACTAAACATGCGTGCATGATAATGAGCTGTTGCAGCAAAATTCTGAAAATTGACATGTCAGTTATCTGAATAACAAAACTGAACTTGATGCTTCATTTTAGTTCTTTGCTTGGATGTTTTCCCCTGTGGAACCTGCACATCTTTGTTGTGTCTGTGTGGAATTTCATTGGCTATTCCAGTTTCCACACACATCTCAAGGATGCATTGTAGGTGTTCTGCTGATCAGCTAAACTACCCATTAGTATGTGTGCTTTGTGAATAAAATTTGTGTGTGTGTGTGTGTGTGTGTGTGTGTGTGTGTGTGTGTGTGTGTGTGTGCGCGAGCGAGTGCGTGCGTTTGCATGTCTGTCTCTGACTTGGTCTGCATATCCTGTGATGGGTGAGCATTCTATTCAGGATAAGCTTCAATGTGTTGCTGAGTGCCAGAATACATGCTGGCTCAGCTATGACCCTACATTAGTTTAGCAAAGAATTTGGCGAATGAATAAATGAATGAACAATAATAAGAACTTTCATAAACAATGATTATTTTTGTTTGCACTTTATGTGCACTAAGGCACAGGGGCAAGATGTATGTAAATATGCAACAGTCAGTCTACTCAAACACTGATACTTTCATAAACACAGAAAGTAAGTGTGCCATTTTTTGTATAGTGACTTGCTTGCAAACCTGAAATGTATTTTATCTCCACATTTCCCTAGTGGAGGTGTATGAAGTGCATAAAACTAGTTAAAAACAGTCATAGCAATGAAATGAAAGATACATTAGCCACCATAATAGGCACTTGTCAATGAAGATTTCATGAAAATGTGCATCTTATAAGGAAATTAATTGTATCTTGATGTAAAGATGTCTCTTCCTCCGTTGTCTCATTCATCTAATTTGGCCAGTCATTGAGGATAATGCCCCCTTTGGAAAGTATCTATCCAGACACATGCAGCCAGTGGAATACCCACAGAGATATCTTACAAAATGTATACAAGGCCTAAATAATATGTCCTACATGGATAGCCTCAAAGCCCTGTCACTATACTCTGTATTCTACAGACTGCTAAAAGGTGACCTGTGTCTGGCATAGAAGGTATCCTCTGACCCATTGCTGATGGGTCTGCCTCACATGAGTAAGTGAAATTACATCAGAAATTCTCATTACAAGGATCTAAACCTCTTCTGCAACATCAACAGAATGGTTTGGAGGGACAGGTATTTCCTACACCAAATGCCACTGCTCTGAAACAGGCTCCACATCCATGTAAAACAAAGCTTGCCACTGTCAATATTCAAATGCAACTTGGAGCTACAGGTGGAAAACAGAACATTTCCCCATGACTGCCCCCATACTACCAATTGAAAGAAGTAACCCTTAAATGTTTTATTCCATGCATGGGCCAACGTAAAATATCTAGGGTATGATCCCAGTTGTTCTTACTAGGAGTAATATATAAAGTTATTCTTATTAGGAGTAACATATAATTATCTCCCATGAAATAGGTAAGGCCAATCTCTAACAAAATGAGAGGTTAATTTGACCACAAAAAAGAAACTGCTTAGGTTTAAAAGGACCCACAAGGGCAGCTAGCCTAGTACATACCTATGAACATATGAACCTATTTGTTATCACTTAAAGTACTTTTGAGTTACATAGAATTACTGGAACATGACAAAATTCCATAAAGGTGTCATCATCATGAATGTATATATGCTTGGGATGAAGTGAAGAAAACAATTGCCAAACTGCATGAAATTAATTCAAATATAACATTTAGTACCATGTTCAATATTATGAAACTGAGGGCTGTGGATGCAGCAGATGCTACTGTATCAGTTGAATAATGGAAGACAATGCTCCCGTAGAACCTTTCTCTGCCAGATAAAAATTAAGCTGATATCCATGAGGAACTTTAAGTTCTGAAATAACACATCAGCACAGATTAAATTAACATTCTTAGTTTGATAAATGGTGTCGCTGCAGCTACTGAGCTAAAAAGGTATTCCAAATTAAAAGTAATATTAAGGATATGTTTGCTTTAGTTCCATAAGAACTTCAATATTCTGCTGCCAGTCACACGTGTCTCCGAGTACGTCTCCAGTGCCAGAGCTACTTTTAAGTAAGCATCTGAAATAACATGTTTTTAAAGATACAATTGCACAAATGGAGAACAGGAAAATATTTTAAATAGCTGATCAAAAACATAAAATAAATAAATGTATAATAAATTTGATTAGGCAGTTGACCTATCTTAAATTGCTATAATCTTAATGAAACAATATGAAATAGTATTTGTCATGGCTACTCCCTTCAAAAAGAATCACACCAGATTACGTGCAATGCAGTGCAATTTTTATTTATCACCTTTAATTCATAACAATCTTTATATAATCAATGCACAATTTATATTATGAATCTTATGTGCATCATTCTCCACATTCATTAAATAGCATTTATCTTGATTCCAATCCATCATTTCAAATCAGTCTTTATTAAACATTTGAACACTTCATGCCAATGTATATCTGTCACATTTTACCCATTAAATTCCCTCAAATGGTTTCAGTAATAATAGCTATGCTTTTAAATTATCTAGTGATTCCATTACTGGCCTGCGATAATTAGTGTTTTGGGTCAACCTTCAGTGATTCTTATAACATATCACTTTAGACATGCTAGTTATTTCAGATTGCTATAGCTGATGGGTACACTACATCAGTATATCATCCAGGGGAGAGACTACCATATATGACAAACCCACTTAATCAGTTGTGGGAGCATTCACTTAACATACCCATGCAACATAATGCAGAGGAAGCATCCATCAGCTAATTCAACTGTCCAGGTGAGGTGTCTCTACCCTAACAGTGATTATTTCATTAATGGTTTATTTTGAACTCACTATGTGGTTGCAAGGCCATAGTACAATCTTCCATTGTTTGAAAACTTTATTAGGAATCATATAATCACCACATGGGTGTCTATACATTTTGCACCATTGTCAAAATCATCTTTTCCCATATCCTGCAACATGGGATGAAGGGGAGGACTGTTAAATTCACCATTAAATGAGAAAAAGTGACCTAACATAATTGTGCGTCTAGCATTATTCCCTAAAGACCTGACTGTCCCTAACCTATTCATTTGTAGTCCCAAGCAGGACCTGAGAGACACCAGTGCCCTCTCAGCTGGTCAAGCCCAGCTCAATTAGTCAAGGCTTAATTGCTTCTCAGCCACCTGGGAAAAGGAAAACCAGAGCAAGTCCTGTGTCTCAAACTGTCAAGTTTTCATTATTTAATTTTCCTTTGCTATCCCCATTCCCGAAATAAATTTTCAAAGTTTAGAACAAAATGACTGGATCTTTATTAATTCATACTGTGGAGGGTATTATGTACACCCTTCTGAATATTCATCCGACAATATTTATAATGATTCTACTTGATTTTTCCAGTGTAATCTTTACCATACATCTAAACATTTGAATACTTCATGCAAAGGCACATTCCCCACAGTTTTACCTCTGAATATCTTCTGATGGAATAAGCAATAAAAAAGGCATTTAAACTAGTTTAGATGTAGCATTGATTGCTTACAATGATCTGTACAATCAGTTTTGAGTCCCAAATTTTCTAAAGCTGTGACAGTGGATAGTCATGCTGAATCTGCGTATAATACAGTAGGAGTATAATACCTGGAATGATCCACTCAGTCAATTGTGTGAACATCCTGCTGATAGTGGCACACAACATAAAACAACAAAAGCATCATCTGCTATAACCACAGGGCAGTGAGGTCTATCCACCCTAATTGTGGTTATTTCACTAAAATGTCACTGTGATCTCCATTGGATGTCCGCTACCCCCTTGGAAGTCTGTAATGAAACCTTCCCTTGTTTGCTGACTTTAGCAGGTGGCATGTGGCTCCCCCACAATCCTATTTTCTTATCCCGACCCAAGTGCCATAAGTTCTTTTTCATTTCTCTCACTTGTACCTTCCCTTCTTTTTTGAATAACATCTTTCTTTAAGCAACAGCACACCAAATAGTTTATTATCCTTTATACATGGGTAATGTAGCTTTAATGCTAAGGCACTGGAAGTTGCATGTAACACTGCTCACTTCCCTTCTCAGTTTGACTCTGACAGCAATTTGAATATCCATCTCAGGGAAGCTGCAGTGCATATACTTTGTCTCTGTCTTATCTGATCATTAGCTAAAAACTCAGTGTTGAGAATAAGAGAAATACCCGCAATAACGAGAGAAATATATCTGCAGAAATTAATAAATATATTGGCTGTGCACTTGGGGATGTACATTTGATTAGATGAGTTGAGAGGGCTGCTTCATCCAGAAAAGACTAAATGCAGATTTTCTTATATTTCAAATAGCTAAAATTGCCAACTAACATCCAGAGACAATGACGTTATGAATGGTGCCTATATTGAACAGCTCCATTCAATGTTACTGATGAGCTCCATCAGAAGCTAGCTATACAAACTGTATGGGAAGCACATTGGACAACATCGCTACTAAGCCTAAATCCAAGAAGGCTGATGGAGAGAGAAAACACACCCTGGAGTTTTCCATACATGAAAGCTTTCTAGCCTCCCATATTACAAACCTACAAGAGGAACAGGAGGACATCATTCAACTCAAGACTACAGGAGAGGAAACAAAGTCTGAAGTAGTGGCAATACAGAAAAGAATAACATTAAAAACTCCATGATCAAAAGGACACCATAAATGTATACCCCAGCATCAACAAGATGCCCTAATGGAGAGGCACCGAAACCTGTAACTTAAGGCAGATGATACTAAAAATTGTTCCTGTAGGAATACTCTAAGAATTATCATCTTAACAGATGACATTGAGGGAGATGATCCAGTGACTTCATATGATTAGAGGTGGCCAAGCTCCTGAAGGGATGCAGTGCCACAGAGATGGAGTGAGTACAACATGTGAGTAACAAGGGTCCATTTAATCTTCCCCTTTGCTTCTTAAACTAGATAGAGCAGTCATCCTCTGAGCAGTGAGTGATCTTGGATCCAATCTGTCATACAGGAGAATGGCTGTGGACTACACTCCACATTTCAGTGCTGTCCTGTTTAGTAAATGTAAAACCTTTATCACAGCCTGCAAAAGATTTAGGGAACAAGACTTTTAGGTTCAACTTTGTTCCATGCTGTCTTGTGTGTCCATAAGGATGCTATGAAGATGATGTTTAATTTTTCCCTTGGAAGCAAAGGTGTATCTTAATAGGAGACAGCTTAGAACTCCAGGAAGAACCACATCCACCAAATCTAGTATGGACAGTAAAATAAAGCTTGTACAATTTTCAGAGGCATCAAGCAAGTCCCCGGGCAAAAAGAAAACAAGAATGCAGTAATGGAAGTAGCAATGGAAGCAAAGTGCCAAAGTTCCAACAGGCATCAGGTTGTATACCTTGTGAAGCAGACCAGCTGCTACCTTCCATTGGCAAAGTTATCAGATGCAGAGGAGGAACCCATGATATACTTGTCTGACCAGATCCCTCACTAAAGCACCTAGGCACCATAGCAAAAGCATAGACTGGGCTGCCTTAGCTCAAGGGGTTGCAATGGTGACTGCTGGATCATCATCATCTTGAAAGGAGTGTACATAGGGCCTTATGGATCTAAGATGCTTATGATGAAAACTGTAAATATAATAATTATTTGCTAGTTTCTGAACTTCTATTCCTTTGTTCTGGCTGTTCGGATGTCTGATGGATCTTTTTGTATTCTTGGTATTTGAGATGGAAGTCTTGTGATGTCCTACATTTTTTACTCAGTGACTAGCTTGTGTACCTTTCTGTAAGGGATAAAAGCAGGGGTGCTTTGTCTTATAAGAGGGAGGGATGCCAGAGGGCCAGTGGAAAAGGTAAGGCTTTCAGTGTCTTCCCTGTTTTATACTCAATATATAAGATGATACAGTCCTCCTCTCTCCAGCTTTGTGTGAGAAGTTGTACAGTGTTTATTCTCTGCATTAACATATAAACTCAGACTGCTTAGGAAGAAGCCTTTCAGATTGAAAGGCAACATACATGAGAGAAGAGTCCCATATATGAATGATCTTAAGGATTGGTACTAGGTCTTGATATGACATTCAATAACAGAAGGTACAGCTTTTATTCTATAAGACACTGGGTCTGAGTGAAGTATGGAGGTTGGATTAAGTTGTATTTTTGTCCCATGGTGTTATTAAGTTGTAACACTTGATTACCATTATATTTAATATTTATCTGTTATGTTTTAATCTTTTGTGGTTAGCTTTGTTCTTATAACTTGAATTTGATGTTGTCATATATGTTACTAATGTTTGTACAGGATAAATTTCAGCTTTCCCTAAGCAGTGTAAAGTTTTGTTTTGGAATGTCAGTGGGTCAAACTGTAAAACTATGCTACACTATGTATTGCAAACACTCATCCTTTCACATTACCATGCTGACTTTCTCCAAAAAGGAGAAATTAAAAAGATTGAAAGTTAAGCAGATGTTTCAGTCATGGAAGGGATGGTACATGACATCTTGTGGTGGAAACACTATACGAGAAGGTACTTTGCTTAACAGTGTTACCCTTATCTGGACTAAGGATGAATTTAGTGTAGATGGCAGAAAGAGGTGGTTGGTAGCCCAAGTTAGAATGAAACAGGGATGAGTTTTGTTGGTGAGCTTTCATGGACCAAACAAAGAGAACCTGGATCCTTTCCTGGCTTTATACAATGCACTGACCAGTTTGGGAGGATACTACCTTCCTATTATATTGGGGAGACTTTAATGTGCTCCTGAATCATACAAGGGACATAATTCCAGCACACAAAATAAGGCTAGGGAAACATAATGTTCACCTGCTAAGCTGGATGAGGGAATTTGGTTTGTTCAATATCTGATGAGTACAAAACTCTAAACAAATGAAAATGTGCATACTTTGCTATATCAACTGGAAACACAAGCAGAATTTAGTTTTTTTATCAACCAGTGTCTGATCGACGGGATGGTGAAGGTAGAAATACCTCCTGATGACTTATTAGATCATAGTAGGATAGTGTCTCCTGGAATCAGGGCTCTAGGCCTAGAACATCATATATTAATAGATTGGACCCATTGGTATTTAAGAACCATAAAGGTGTTAGGAAACAGCAACACTAGATTGGTCAGTTTTGGCAGGAGTTTGAGCCTGCTTCAGGAACATACTAGCTAATTTCGGGAACATTCAAGTTCAATTACTGGATAACACCAGACACATAACAAACAGGAGTATGAGAAACCTCTAATCTACATTAAAAATAGCAGAAAACACTTGTCACACAACTGACATCACATTATGTGAGGTCAAAATGTGGAAGCAGGGGCACTCAAGAGTTGATAAGGATAAAGAAGAAGGAAATTAAAGCCATATAGTATACCCTTCAACAACAAAAACTGAAGGTAAATAAAACTCCATACTGGGAAAAACAGACACTGTCCCCAAGACTCATATCTCTGCATCTAAAGAAAAGTAGGGGTATGCAAGCCATTTGGGTATTAGGAGATGAGAATGGTGTTGAGGATTACTAGTCTCAGGTGATAAACTCATTATTGAGGGCCTCATATAAAACCTTGTATAACAGATCTATTAATGTCATGGAAGGGGTGTGGGCATCCTTTTTTTAGGGGATTATGTGTTCTAAAATAACAGAGCAGCAATAAAAATACTTTACCTAACATCTGAGTCCTAGCTAGATAGTGTAAGCAATTCAGAGCCTGAAAATGGACAAAGCCCCCAGACTACATTCAATAGCAATCGACTGCTACAAAGCCCAAAGAATTAGGACCAATACATCTTGCATTGTTTAAATTTTTCAGTAGGAGCCTAGCTCTTAAATTAGTCCAGAGTAACAAATACTCAACCTTCCCCAAGGAAGGAAGGAGCAGATTTGCTAAACCTCTCTAAATTATAGGCCCATTTCATTGATGTAAGTGGAAACCAAAATTCTAGCCACATTATTGATGGCAAGATTGGAAATTTTCCTAGGACACTTGGTTGGGGATAGGTAGCAAGATTGTTTTGTATATTGATAGGATATTCCAAGTTGTATGACACTTCTGTTTAATGTGCCACAAGCTAGCCAACTTTCAAAACTCCACCATTTTTAAAAAGCATTTAAATCTCTTAATTGGGTTTTTGTGGGGTGCATCATCTGCCTTTGCCGTCCTAGGGTCTTTCCTGTAATTCTGTAAATGCTTCTAGACAGAACCCAAGGATGAGGCCGTTGTCAGCATTACCTACTCTGATACATTTTAACTTTGTAAGAGAACAAGGCAGGGATGCACCTTGTCACTGGAACTTTTTGTTTTGTTTTTTGAGGCACTAAGCCTACACCTTTAATGGAGCTTTCCCCATTGGGGAATTTCTGTTGTAAACAAAGTCACCTTAGCTGACATGCTGATTCAGAAATGACTGCAAACTGTGGCTGAAACATCTACAAACCCACCTTACTGAGGTGTTACAGATGTTTCAGAGCTTTAGTCAGATACTGTGCCTAAAAGTAAATTGGAAAAAATATATATACATATATTATTCCCATTAAATCCCAAATAGATTTGCATGAGGATTTTGTTCCAGCATCTGGATATCCACATGAGCCTAACAAATGTATTTTAGGCATTAAAGTACTGCAAATCATTAATAATCGTGTCATGGATAACATCAGACCCCGTCTAACCCATAGTCAAGAGAAAAGAAAATATTGATCTGGTCTAGGATTGCCTTTTCCATTCAAGATTTTGACAGATCACTTGACTTTAGTTTCTAGCAAAATGCATTCCACGACTAGACACTCACCCTCATATTAAAAAGCTGTAAAAGTCATTCTTCAACTTTATTTTTAATATGAAGTACCCAACATTAGCCAGGAGGAAGTTAATGGCCAAAAAAGTTTTGCAGACCTAACCAGATATGTCTTAGAGACATACTTGACACAATTTCTGCAAACCAGAACACATCTTAGGCCTAACTTGATAATATCTGAGACTCACTTTATTCATGTCCTAGGCCAGCAATTCACCCCATGAGAATGTAAGGAATTATGGAACTTAAGAGAAGCAGAGGACAAGATTCGTAAAGGCTGACCTAGACATGACTGACAGACACTCCCTCATGTTCTTAGAACAGACTCTGGGCCAGCGATAAGGTCACCATAGATAGAAAACCTATTTTCTGGGAACCCTGAATCTCTAGGGGGTATCCTTTCTTGACTAGATCAATGCCCTGGTAAAATGAAGCACCCATTATCCTTGCAGAACATAGGCAGAGGTCTCACAGTCTGGGTACTCAGTGGTGACAATACTTGCAAGTAACAAACATGGTCTGGAATCTTGCTGGAGCTGAGTCAGTAATACAGGATATATTTAGGGTAATGATTAACTAGAAGTGCAACATTGGAGTGGCATCCCATCTCCTATCCCTAGCATACCATGCATTAGATGATTACAGTCCAGATATTTTTGAACACGATAGGGAAAAGTGGTCCTGTTTTAAGCCATGCAGCTACCCATCTTATCAAGACTACATCAATAACTAGTTGTTCTAATTTATTTATCATAGTTTTGTGTATAACCCTGTCAAATACTGAAGTTAAATCTATATAAACTATAACACAGCCCAATTTTTCATTCATGGCTCTTATATTATTTTAAAACATCATGTAACAGGTGGTAATAGATCTATTTTCAATATGTGTGCAAAACAAGTACAATTATTAATGGATAGCTGAAAGAACTATTGGACATTAAGGATGAATATAAAATAAAATGTGAAACAATGATTCAGCATGAGTAACACAGAGGATTTGTTATAACAATAGATGATATTTAAAAGAAATGCCTTCAGAAAATGTGCTGTAACAAGCAATGGATCACAGTTGGAGGGCAGAAAAACTCTTGTGTTGCTTTAGTTAAAGATTGCAGTCAATATGGCTATAAGTTGTGTGAAGTATGTAATCAGTCCTATAGACTCTGCAGTAAAAAAAGCACTTTGCAAAGGCATGCTAAATCAGAAATTTGTGTTTCTAAACAATGTGCATGCTTTTGAATAAAAATCTAAAAATGTGTTATGTGTGAAATGATAAAAATATTCAGTATAATGGGTTTCACAAAGAATAAAACATGAATGCACAACAGACTATTAGCAACAAATACTGGAAACACATGAGCAGAATATAGAATATAAAGTAGGCACAGATACAGAATTTAATATCTTGTCAGAAAGTACTTTAAAACAAACTGAATAAAAAACATTGAAGAGAGATCAATATGCTCAGTGTTAACCTATTCTAGTCACTAGGTGTCACAAATGGGTTAGAAACAGCTGAAGACAGCATCATAAAAAAAGTGTTTTGTTTTAATTATTGTAGTTAAACAAGACAATTCTAATAAGATGGAAAAATTGTCTTGTGAAATGCTAAAAATGATAATGTTAATATGCAGTGTGAAAGCAAAAGTACATGTGAAGTTTTATGAAGTTGTGGAGACATTTCAAACATTGTACAAAGCTATAGCAGTGATAGCTAGCAAGTTCATGCTAATTTGTTAGTTAGTACTCCTAGGGAACTTGTCAGTGGAGTATCACAAGCAAATCCTCATTCAGTTCCAGTGGCTCATGCTTTTAGAAAATGGTAAATCTAGGTATCCATCCTAGCACTCATTCTTTTCAACACCATAAATGATATGCACAAAGAAACAAAACTTGTATCTAAGGACTCAGCCTTAGACAAGGCCGAAATATGCATATCCACAGCTAGTGGGATTTGGCTTCATCGCCCTGAAATTGTCCAGTAAAACGGCAAAACAAGTCATGGGCATTCCGAAATGCCAATTAGCTGAAACAAGATCATAAGGATCATTTGCATATATCCCATGTGCCTCTGATACAAGAGGTTTGGGAGGTCACTCAGTGGAAGTTCTAGCTTTGCTGGAGTTTTCATTTTGTTTTTAATAATATCTGTAATAGAAAAATATGGCAGCCGGCTAACACCTCCTCTCCAGCCCTCTATACAGCAGAACAGCATTCATCAACCTCCAACCTTCTACCTGGCTCAGCCTTGAACTGTGTTACTACAAAGTTAGTAAATTTGCATGTAACCTTCCAAACTGAGGCTATCACTGCGTATCCTTAGAAACATTTAACTGGCTCAAGCTCTCTCATCAGATACTACATACCCAGTTACTTAGAGCACACAATGAACTTTACCAACCCTCCAAGACTCCCTCTCTGTCTAACCTTATTCACTGGTACTCACCAAATAGAAATCTATGGTCCAAAAAACTAGTTCCTTCTGTCTTCTATTTAAGCACAAGTCATATTTTATTTCTTAAGAGACAACTAAATTGTTTCCTATCCTCGTACATCTTTAAATGATTGTAATACCACTATTTGATTATATAAAAGTGACTATCACTCAGTTTTGTAAAGATGATTACTTTCAGCTCTGTAACAAATAACAATATAATATATAGGCAACTATTTTCAACACTATGATTAATGTAAATATGACCTACTCATCTCCATGTATGTATAGGTATGTATAAGTTTTGTCAGCATTATCACTGTTTATATTGGCATGTACAGGTTTTGTCAATGTTATTGCTGTCAATGATGTCTGGAGCTTTTCTCCCCAGGCCCCCACATAAAATAGGCTGGTAATCCCAGTCATATTTTTCTGGTAAACAAAAGCAAATAAGTAAATAAATACGATAAATAAGAAGCAATGTTGAACAGGATTAGAAAGGACAATATGTCTTATTAAGAAACAATTTCAGTCAATAAAATCAATGATTTGCTTGACAATTTTTAGTAAAAAAAGACACAATTTGAATTTGTATAGATCTACTAGATTGAATAAAGTATTTACTGAGATCATTGAATTTAGCTCACTGTCAAATTAGTGGTTTTGAGAATATCATACCCTAAGCTCTATGCAATACCAGATAAAAACAAAGGTTTTCTGCTGATAATGTTCGATGAAGCAAGTTCAAAATTAGTTCTTAGATTCCCATTTGTTTTTTAATTGGAACCATAAACATTCCAAAAAGCTGGTGTTCAGGCAATTGAATGCTTGATAAGTGTGGAAAACCTAATTGCTTGTTCAAGTACTGTGAGACCAGTCTCAAGAACAATACTACACAAGTCTGATACAGTTGCTAAACAGACCAAAAGAGGATTTCAAGTTAGATAAGAGAAAATGTGAAACAAAGTGAGAGGTCCTGAACATGTGGGCCATACTCCATACTTAGAAGATCTGGAAATTGACCTCAGGAAAAGCTGAACAATTGTGCAAATGCCAAAGCCAGAAGATAAACAATATTACATAAACTTATAAGAATGATGCATTAGCCTGCACAATTTGTACTTAATATATTTCAGATAACTAGCCTCTAAGAATCATCTTCAGATTAATGTTTCTGTTTTGCTCCTAGTGAGAGTAGTAGCAGAGGGATATTATTTCCTAGAATTCCTAAAGACTACCAGTCACTGAAAAATCTGATATCTGCTTCTTAAGAACCAGTTTTGGATTAATGTTACTGTTTTGCTAATTGAGAGGGAAAGAGCAGAGGGTCATTGTTATCTGTCTGCCTCTTGAAAGTGTGAGTGGTACTTTCCTGATCGGTTTGTTTGTCATTTTGATGGAAACTGATTCAGTTTTAATTTTGCATTATTGTGTAGCATGTTTTGCTGTTGTGCTGTCTTTCTGAATGTGTTAGCAAGGGAGTCTACCAGGCGAAGGCTACAACAAGTCTATAGACCACTTCAACATTTAGGACAAGATTGGTGATCACTAAGGAGTCTGCAACCCACTTCTCATGAGCCAGGTTGAGAGTAGTGATACTGTCTACTTCTTGTGAGAGATAGAGCAAAGAAATGTTGATCCCTAGCTGAAGTGAGACCAGCACTATTAATATCCAGGGATACTGATAAGCAAATTCTGTCTGTTCACAAAGTACTGATAGATTATCTACCCTCCAAAATATGTTTGGAGTACAGCCCTAAATACTTCATCCAGAAATCATATGGGTCTATAGCCATCTCTCTCTAACTCCTGACTATTACACACGCACCAGTCCTCCACCCTCAGCAACATAGCTCAGCAGTTTGTTCTCATGTCATATGTGGCCAATCTAATTGCATTAGGTCTTGTAAGGCAGTGTACCAACTGCCTTATGCTTACTGAATATTTGTTCCTGCTACCAATTTATGGTATAACCTGAGAGAAGTATAATAGGCAAACTTTTCATATCAGTACACTGTTTTTAAGCATCATACCTCAACAACATGACATCAGTCACAACACACTACTAGACCCATAAGATATTCTGAGGCTGTAAAGAAAAAAATTGACAAAACCGCTGAGAACACACTCTAAAATATCCCAGCCTCTGGCATACAAGGTAACACCTGCTGCTTCTGAACTCAAACATACTGCAACTCCATATTATATACAGCTCAACCAAGAGTCATTAGAAAACGAGGCATAAGTCCACAAGGACCACTTAATCGGATTCCACACATGGAAATATTTTCATTATAAGTGATTCTCTACTTAGACATACAAACTACACACTCATCAGGCTGGAAAGGAACAGGGTGACTGTATGTTGGTTATTAAGTTAAAGGATCTGTGATGTCACAAGGGCCCTATATACCCTTAAATCAGCCAAATATGACTATCGCCTAGTGGCGGTCTATGTGGGAGTCAATAACTTGAGGTACTCTACTCAGTAGGGAAAGCAGGGAGACATGACAGAACTTAATATGAATGTATTAGAGGCAGGAATGACACTGGTCTCAGTAGTATCTTGCCTTCATCAAGAATGATACCTAGATGGTAAGACAAGATAATTGGATACATAATTGGTATGCGCATTAGTCAGGGATGAGATGGTAAATAAGATTTCCAGTTTTACTAAGGGATTGCTTATATCTCTCAAATCAGAGTTTCCTCATACTGGCTAAAGCCTTTGCTGTCCCCATAGTGCCCTTTTTAGGCAGAGTCTCTCTACTGCACATTCCTACATACAGACTCAGTCTCGAATTCAGCAACATTATAGAGGTGCCACCCAATGTTAGGAGTCTAAATAGAAAGAAGCTAGAACTTGAGACTCTTCTGTAACTTGAGCACATTCATATTTGTTTAGTTACTGAGATATGGTTTCAGTACGACAGCACTCACTCTATACCAGGGTGGCATCTTGTGGTCCAGAGTTTGATTCTATCAGCTTCCATTTATCAACTGTATGACCTTGAATAAGTCACTTAACCAAACAGTCTGTATATGAATAGATGAAAGTATTCACTCTATGCGGAATGACACAGTGGGTTTTGAATTTTTTCTTGTTTTCATTTTGCCCTTTTTAAAGTCTGGCGCTAGAGTTTTTTTCTACTCTATTTTTAATTATACAGTTAAGCACATGCTTATTAGGAACAGTTGTCTTTCTCAAGGAAAAAGCTAAGGTACTGGATAATAGGAGAGAAATGCACAATACCATTCCTGTGCAGATTAACCTTAAGTATTGGATCAATTAAATACTAAATATTTTATTTCTCAGACTTTCAGAGATTATCATTTGCCTATAAAAGCTGAGATCAGTAAACATCCTTAGGGTTTCAGACATAATATCAGACCTCAGTCTGGCTGAGTAAATATCATGTCTGGCATGCTAGGACCCCATATTAGTCCCCTGATTTTAAAAAGAGGGAAATGTGCTCCATCAGTAGTACTATTCTTCTGTACTCTTTCAATTCCACGCAGAGGACAGTGCCGGTTCTCTCAATTCAGAATATAACATGCCACTGTCCGTGGCACTCACTATAATATCCCCAAACCTTTTTTCCCTATCTTCACCAGCAGGCATGAACCTTGAATTTACCATCCGATCCATCTCCTACAGCACCGAGGAAAGAAGTTAGAATGGTGCTAGTTGTATGCATGTTTGAGAAGTGATAGGTTTGACCGGGGTAAGCTTTATGATTTGTAACAGGTTGAAATCACTCAAAATGGAGCATACCTATCTAGAGATATCTCAGCAGTGGCTAATTAGCTAGTGGTATTGTTCGGGTTGGTTGACATGCCATGCAATCTATCCACTAATCCATCAATCCACTAATTGAACTTCATCTATTTTACAATATGAATTTGCTGCATTTTTTTTTTTTTTTTTTTGCTGACAAGATTATAGCCATATCATCTCTCCCTCTTTCTGACTCCACTGGTTTAACAGTTGGTTCAAATTTGATATGTTTTCCCAATTGGACAATAATCATAATTATGAAGACCTCCTGCATGTGATTTCAGGTTTGTGCCCTAAAACTTCATCTTTTCATCCTTGTCTATCAACGTTGTTTTTGTCCAGCTTTAATGTCCTTGTTCTGTTCCTTTATCATGCCTTAGTTTCTTTAGTGAGTACCAGGATTTTCTCTTTGCCTTGAAGAAGGCCATTATGACCTCCTACTTTTGATAAATAAAATAAATTAAAATTCTTGATAATCCTTGATAATTACCATCCTATGTCTAACCTCCACTTCCTTAGTAAAGTTACTGAGAAAACTCACACTTTTACTCATACTTCTCTGACCATACTTAGCAAGTATGGTTTGGGTACTTAAACCTATTTCTCTTCACATCTTGACTGTAGACTACAGCTGGTCTTTTTTGATCATAATGCCCATGTTTCTTTTAGTAGAGCTTATGAAATGTGGTGGGAATTAACATGCCATTGCTATGATTCTGACATGTAGCTTTACCTCTCCTTTCCTCCAAAAGATATGGGGGTGTACATATCTTGTTGTAGATCCAGAGGCCATCTACTCATGGCAAACCTGTCATTTGTTGAAGATAATTCCAAAACTGTGGCGATCTCTGTTTATGCTTCATGCTATCAACTGTGGCAATAATCTTGAATTTATAAATAAGGTATGTAATATAGAATGATCTATGGTTGTCATTTGGTGCTTTTGGACAAGTGTCTCTTGTTGTCAAGGTTTTTATGTCCGTATTAAGAACATTTCCAGGATCAATCCTTTAATGGTAGTTGTTCATGCCTAGTCTCTTCCAATTTTGACAACTACTGGACATCTTTATACTGCGGATGTCTGCCTATAGTTGGTACAGAGCACCATCACTGGGATACTCACTGGTGACTCTAGATTCCATCATATTATGCCTGCCCTGCATAGCTTTCACTGGGCTTTCAGTTTAGTGTTGAATTGCATTTAAGTTATTCATGTTAGTTTGACAGTTCAAACATAACGTGATTCCCCATTACTTGAAAGAGCATGTTGCACCATAATGCCTCTGGAAGATTTTGTGCTCATTTATTCTGAACTTACTGGTGGTTTATAAGGTGCATTTAGAAATATCTGGCACTCACTCTTTTGCCTACCAAGCACATACCTGTAGAACCTACTGTCTCTGTGTCTTTACGAGTGCCCTACTTTGGCATCTTTGTTCAGGTTCCTTAAAACCCATTTGTTTAAGCTTACCATTGATAATGAAAGAGGATTTTTGACATTTTTATCTTAGCTGATTTTAACGTAAAACTGGTTTTTACATGAGGCCACCATTTCTCCTTGAATAATTTTATTAATTTTGTTTATATTTATTTATAGTTGAACTTGGTATTTTTAAAGATTCATTTCTCTTTTTTATACATTAAACGTACTTGGCTAATTTCATCAAATTCACCTAGTAAATTTCTTTAAAATCTATTTAAACAGCCATATAATCTGATTATTATTAGTGATCTGGTCATAATCGTCTACATTTTTATCTGTGGTTTGTACTGCATTGTTGTTTGCTCTTGACTTTTCCATTTACAATAGATGTTTATCCAGCTTCTGCACTATACTCCATACTTTTCTCACCTCACTCATGTATAATGTATTGGCTTCCTACTACACTTTCATCATCAGATATTAGTGGTCCAACCATATAACCTGTGCATGCATTCTTGTAAAAATATAGTGTTGTTTTTAGTAAAGTCTGTGCATGCTGTATTGGATGGTGAGCTTTTGGGAACTCTTCTCACTTGTAAATTTTCCACTGTTTCTCTTTTTTTCCAGGCAGCAACCTATCCCACATGATGCATACAAATGATTCAGTTTTGTGAGATACCTAAATGATCTCCATTAATTAGTGACATACAAAAGATGGCTAGAATCACTTAGCTTCTTTTATCCAGTGTGTGAAAACGATAACTAGTCACAACCTTTTTTCTCACAGTTTATTATAAAGTGAAATAAATTTGAAAGCATGCACTGCTATTGTCCCTGTCCTTCTAGGCTACCATTTACATTATAACAAACATATAGGTCAGTCAGTCCACAACAGCAGACTTGGACATATGCTTCATGATTCTACTCACATAAACAGTTCACTATTTTTTATATCATTATGGATTTTCAGAAGAACTCTTTGCAGTGATTAATACATGGACATTTTTGTTTCAGTATTCATAGCAACCAAGTGGGTAATAGCTAGTATCTGAAACCAATCTGATTATTCCAACTTTCCTTTACAGAAAGACAGTATGTTGGTTGTTTTTTGTTGACCTTATTTTGAAAATATTGATGATTTTTGTAACATCTTTTTCTTTTTTTTTTTCAAAACAGGTTTATTGTTTTAACATATAAGAGAAATATCATAACAATTTTATACAAGTAATTAAAACTAGGTATTATTATAATATTCAACAAAACAACTAAAGTATTTACAAAGACATCCACTACAATCAGATCAATTAATTAAACTAAAATACCATGCTATTGAAATTAAAAATTTTTTAACAAATTTTGTAAATTATCCCATACAATAAAATAAGATGTTTTCTGTTTGTTCTAGTCCTAATTGTGTTTATTTCCATATGGCACACTATATTCATAACATTTTTAAATTCATTGAACGAAGGAGGTGTATCTGAAATCCAATTTCTAGTTATTATTTTCCTAGCCACTGCTAGAATAGACCATAACAAGGGAAGCTTAACCTTTTAACACTTTGAGGTACCGTGTGTTGAATAATATAAGAGATTTAGAAATAATGAAATTATCTGTAAAAGAGCCTGCAAAAATTCATTAATTGACTTCCAGTATTCTTTCAATTTTATACAGTCATAAAACATATGAGCCCAGTCAGCATTAATTTCTACATTACATCTCTTACATAGATTATCTTTATTATTTATTTTATTCATCATCAAAGGTGTATAAAAGATCTATGTAAAAATTTCCATCTATAAAGTCTCCAGACAATGGAAGACGTAGTTCTATAAGCAGATTCCAATATATATTGTTTATCTTGTTGATTTGGTGGGTCCCCATTAATAGAAGTGAAATAATTCCAGTATGAATCTACACTGTAAAAAGTTTCTTGTCTGATAACTTTATGTATGTATGAAAGTTTACCTTTATCAGAAACTTTATGTTGTAAATTTAATATCAAGTAATCAATCAGTGTTGGAATAGATTCTTTAACAGTTATAGACATTAAATCTACTTTATTAATGAGATGTTGTCTAAAGGTCTGAACCTCTAACCAGCAAGTTTCTCTTAGATCAAATTCTTGTTTTAAGAAATCTAGATTTTTAACTTTATTATCAGATATCAACTGATACCAGTACTTTAGATCATTATCTATAGCTAAATGAGTTCCTTCAGAAGTAGATGACAAAAGCATACCCTGAGTATACATTATAGGAAATACAATAAAATTCCATTCCCTATACTTAGGGTGCATGAATATAAAGTTACGATAACTAATAATAATATTTAATGGGTAACAAACCATATGTTTAGGTGTAATAGGTGAAGTACAAAATTCCTTTAGTAACCATAACATGGAGTTATTTACAATCATATTTTTATGTGTTAAGGAGATTTTCATGAAGTGTATACTAATTAGCTCCCAATAATCTTTCCATTTTGTGACATATGACTGATCTATTAATAAAGTAATAACTTTTACAATAGAAGAGATAGTATATAAATTAAAGTCTGGAAAAGAAATACCCCTTGAGACCAGCTATTAGTATGTTTCTTTAATGCAATCCTAGGTCTATTAGGTGCCCATAAGAAATTTAACATTAGTGTGTTCAGTTTCTTGATAATTATTTTTGTAGGTGGAAGTATTATTGATTGTATTAAGTATAAAATCTTGGGGAATATTATCATTTTAATAATTGTAAGTCTCTCCTCCATAGTAAAAAATATATTATTCCAGGTATTAAAAGATTTTGTATATTAAGAAAACAGGTATTATAATTATTATATATAATAGATTTAATATCTTTAGATAGTATTATACCTAAATAAGTTATCTGACCTGAATTGGGTACATATTTAGTAAAATCACTAATGAGAATATTTTTTCGTGTATATATAGGTAGTATTTTAGTTTTTTCTTCATTGAATATTAAACCAGAAATACTTTTAAAATTCATCATGTTATCAAATAGAGACTGTATAGAAGAATTAGATCCTGCTGATGTAATTAGAACATCATCTGCAAAAAGTTGAATTTTGGATGTTGTATTTTCATCTATTTCAAAACCCTCTATGTCAGTACTGTTTCTGATCAAATTAGCCCAAGGCTCCATTACTAAAATGAATAATAGTGCAGAAAGTGGACATCCTTGTTTTGTACCTTTAAGAATGGGTATTTTTTTGAAACATATGTTCCCACCTTAATATAAGCCAATGTTCCTTTGTATAAATGTTCAATTAGATTTACAAATGCATCCGAGAAGTTTGGGCACTTCATTAAGGTAAACAGATAGTCCCAACCTACTGAATTAAATGCTGAACTTATATCAAGACTAATAAGTGTTAAATCTTTCTTTTTCCTATTTGCAAAATCTATTAATGTTAAAGTTCTTCTTATATTATCAAAAGTATTTCTATTTACAATGAAGCCTGTCTGATCTATATCTATAATTCCGGGAATGATTGTCTTCAATCTATCAGCAAAGATATTCATAAACATTTTATAATCAACATTAAGTAATGAGATGGGCCGATATGAAGAACATCTAGTTGGATCTTTATTAGGTTTTAAAATTGGTGAAATAAATGTATATTGCCAAGATGGGGGGGTTATTAACTCAGTTTGGGCCAAAATAAAAACCTTATGTATTAATGAATATGTATTTTTAGAAAAGATTTTATATATCTCTGGTATAATACCATCATTACCCGGTGCTTTGTTTGATTTAAGCTTATTTATTTGCGTAATAACTTCTGTATATGAAATACTCTTGTCCAATAGTTTAATCTGTTGTTTATTAAGCTTTTTATTCATATTTGTGGTTATAAACTCCTTTATTTTATCTTTAGGTTCCATGTTAATATTATTATGGTTAATTTTGTGAAAGTGATTTCTAAATTCATCTAGTATTTCTGGTATACTAGAAACATTCTTCTTTTCCTTAGAGAAAAGATTTCTTTGATATGGTTTTGTTTATTCAACCTTTTGTTTTATTTTTAAGTCTATGTAAGTATTTGGGGCTTATTGAATAAGACAAAAACTTGTATTTCTCTAAAGTTATTTTAACTTTATGAGTTAAAATTTCTTTGTATTTCTCATTTAGTTTGTTTATTTCTTCAATAACTTTCTTGTCCATAATATTTTCTTTATTATTATGTTTATAAGAGTCTAATTTACTTTGAATATCTAACAATTCCTTATCCCAAGATTTCCTTTTATTATTATACCATCTGATACTTTGTCCATATAGATATGATTTTAAGGCATCCCAAACATAAACAATGGAGACTTCAGGAGTGTTATTTATGTTTTACTTCTGAAAGTATATATTCTTTATAGTCTTTTAGTTGAGTTAAGTATGCTGGTATCCTTTTGATCTGAACATTATGAGTATTTTTATCATGAATTCAAAAACAATTGAATTATGATCAGATATAGGACATGAAATGATTTTGGAATTAATTAAATCTGTTACCATCTGGTTAGAAATAAAGACCCTATCTATTTTTGAATATGTTTTGTATCTGTTAGAAAAAAAGGTGTATGGTAATGATTTTGAATCTATCTGATTATTAATATCATTCAAATGATAAGAATTAGCAAAATCCTTTAAATGGTTTGCATTAGATGTAATTCTTCTCTTTCCTATAGTGGTAGTATCACTTTCATGTAGTATACAATTAAAGTCACCAGCTAAAATAATATCTCCTATAGAGAATGATATGATCTTATCAAGATGATGTTTCACTGTATTAATACCAATTCCAGGTATCCAATATACATTAATTAAAGTGTAACTCTTCCCATTAATTTGTATTGTAACCATACAATACATTCCTTTGTCATCCTGATAAGACTTAATGGTTTTAGGAATGGGCATACTTTTATTCCATAAAATAGCCACTCCTCTTTTTTCTGAGTGTGCTCTGAACTAACCAATACTGTATATTTGTTTGTGGCTAGTTTATCAATATCTTTTTTCAAGAGATGGGTTTCTTGTAGGAAGACTAAGTTGGCCTTATGTAAATTAATGTATCTTATTAGGCTTGCCCTTTTACATGGATTATTCAATCCATTAATGTTTAAAGAAATTCCTTTTAAAGATGTCATTTGGCATTTTTAAAACTTAAGAATCTTATGATCAAAATAACAAATAACAAGATAAGTAATGTTACATCTCCTCCTTTAGGTGTACCTTTAAATATAGCTGTATTTATTGAATCTCTTATGGGATTTCGCATAGGATTCAATTTTGTTTGTAGTGACAATGAATGTACAAAATATATTGTGGATGTCAAAACTATATACAAATAACAATGAACAAGTGAAAATAATGTAAGGATTAAACCTTGCATCCAGCCTGGAGTTGTAAACTCCAACTTAGAGTAGTATTTACCACTCAAGTTAAGGCCCTACCCTAAGCAGCAGTACGTCAGCTACCACCTTATCAATTTAATACTAGTTATATTTAACTGAAGTTAACAGTTTTCAATTCAATTATCTAGCAAGACAAGACTACACATTTGGTAAAACAGCATCATATAAACTAAAATAAACCTTTTTTTTTTTTTTTTTTTTTTTTAAAACTGTTCATACTACTATATACATCCATGTAATATAAAACACTTGTATGCAAATAGCATTCAAATAATCTTGATGTTAGAAATCAAGAGGAGAGAAAAATAAGTTCTAACATTCATTTAAATCAAAAACTTTGGCTAATATGATTCAGACATTACATATATTAGGATGCATCTATTTTCTGTCATGTAAATACAGTTAACAGCTTCCAAAAAAAACCTTGAATTGCTTGTATATGAGCATTTACTCAAACTCATTATTGCCAATAGAATAAAATATTGTATTCATATAAATTGTTATAAATCATACTTCATAGTTAAGCATATTCTCAGAAACATTTATATACATATCTACATACACACACATACACACACACACACACACACACACACACACACACACACACACACATATATATATATACATACATACATACATACACACACATATACATATATATATATATATATATATATATATATATATATATATATATATATACACATGCATACACACACACACATACAGACACACACACACACACACACACACACACACACACATACACACATATACACACACACACACACACACACACACACACACACACATACACACAAACACACACACACACATACACACACACATACACACACACACACATACATATATATATATATATATATATATATATCTGATCTCACTGAGTTGTGTCTTTACTGAGCACCATCTTACATTGCTGTCCCTTCAATAAATCTGTCTGCTTTATACAAAATAATGCACAGCAAACACATTTTAGTAACCAGATTTTACAAACATGCTATACTACTGCTTTAAAATATATCACATGACAATTTCTTCCAGTATAGAGTTATAAAATTATTTATGCTTGTCAATCAGATGAATTAAATGAGTTATAGTAATGTATATGTTTGGGACATAGGTTTTTAACACATATTATTAATCTGCTATTCCTGTATCTGTGATGTGTCAGTGTGATATCTAGGTCAACGGGGAGACCAGCTGCTTTCAGCTTCTCTGTGAGAATCTGAGAGTTGAAGCTTTTGAAGTAGCTCATGGACACTGTGCATGAGACAGCCCACATCCCAGATTGTCTCTCTTAACATTTTGGCGGGAAACTTATTAAAAACTAGTGACAAACATTCATTTAGCAGTGTAAATGCATCTAAACATGACAAAACCTTCACAATGCATTCTACAGGTTATTGCAGACTCTATGTAAGTGAAATCAAGCCCAAAATTATTAATAAGTAACAAAACTCAACATTTTTGTCCCAACTCAACTCCTATGCGAATCTTATTATTTACTGTGTCTATATGATCAAAAGTATTTCTATATATTAATAAAGAAAAGAAAAGAGAGTAGAAAGTAAAAGGGTGTAAGGCAGAAATAAAAAAAAATGTAAGAGAAAGCTATAAGAAGTATATACAATAGAATATTACTTACTGTTTATATTAATAGAGTTAAAAATAAAACATATTATTTACTATTATTTAGTTCTAATTATTATTAGTTAAAGCATGACAGATTATTTACAAACAAGCATAAGCAGTGTAATCAAGAAAGTATAATTAGGTAGTGTCATTCCTGTATCTGTGATGTGTCAGTGTGATATCTAGGTCAAAGGTGAGACTAGCTGCTTTCAGCTTCTCTGTGAGAATTTTGAGAGTTGAAGCTTTTGAAGTAGCTCATGGACACTGTGCATGAGACAGCCCACATCCCAGATTGTCTCTCTTAACATTTTGGCGGGAAACTTATTAAAAACTAGTGACAAACATTCATTTAGCAGTGTAAATGCATCTAAACATGACAAAACCTTCACAATGCATTCTACAGGTTATTACAGACTCTATGTAAGTGAAATAAAGCCCAAAATTATTAATAAGTAACAAAACTCAACATTTTTGTCCCAACTCAACTCCTATGCAAATCTTATTATTTACTGTGTCTATATGATCAAAAGCATTTCTATATATTAATAAAGAAAAGAAAAGAGAGTAGAAAGTAAAAGGGTGTAAGGCAGAAATAAAAAAAAATGTAAGAGAAAGCTATAAGAAGTATATACAATAGAATGTTACTTACTGTTTATATTAATAGAGTTAAAAATAAAACATATTATTTACTATTATTTAGTTCTAATTATTATTGGTTAAAGCATGACAGATTATTTACAAACAAGCATAAGCAGTGTAATCAAGAAAGTATAATTAGGAATAGCATTTGAAGAACATATAAACTTTTAAAGGAAAAAAAAATGTATCAAATTACTGACCTTATTTTTCCTCTTCAGAAAGAGAAACAAGTTAAATCACAGCTTGCCATTAAATCTCCAGATATTTTGACTAGTTATGAAACAAAACATTTCTTTGCACACAGAGAATAACTTTGATTAAATCTTTTTCAAAATATTTGTTGCTTCTTGGAAATGCAGGAACTATATTTAAAAAGATTAATAATAAAATAAAATGATGAGAGAGGAAAAAAAACATAGTACAAATCATTTGTTTTTTAGTCTCTTCTTCTTCTCTGAAGTCTTTCACGAAGTTTCAGTTGTCAGTCTCTTTAACGAAGGACTAGCCCATTCCATTTCTTCTATTTTTCCAAAATCTTATTTTTTGATAAACAGTAAAGCAGAGTCTAAGTCATCGAAAATTTTAGGACCATCAGGAAGGAAGATTTTAAGCTTGGCAGGAAACAGAAGGTATGTTTTAAACTGTGCTTTTTAAGCTCCCTTATTAGTGGCAGAAAAACTTTTCTTTTAGCTAATACCATGGAAGAATAGTCATTGTCAAAACGCACAGTTGTTTCATTAATCTTAACAGGAGCTTTAGCCCAAGCAGATTTAAGAACCATCTCTTTATCAAAGATGATAGAAATCTAACTATAACTGATCTAGGATAGTTTTGTTAGAGTTAGTATTAGCTATAGATCTATGTGCTCTTCGATACCAAAAGAGAATGCTTCTGGTAAATCTAAAGTTTTAGGGAGCCATGTTGTTAAAAAGAAGTAATATTGTTACCTTCAATATTTTCTGGCAGTCCAAAAATCCTAATGTTATTGCGCCTAGATCTATTTTCCAGGTCATCCAGCTTTGTTTGTAAATGTGTATTTTGTTTCAGCAGAAACTCAATGTTGATTTCCTCTTCTTGTATTATATTTTCCATGTCATTCACAGCTTCTTCTATGCCTGTCATCTGGATCTTCTGTTGTTGCAGGTCCATATGTAACAAGTCTATTTGTTTTGTAGTTTTTTCTATGAAAGTGTTTATTTTAGTATCCATTTTATCCATCTTAGCAGTAAGTTGCTGGACTATAATTATCAGAGACTGAAGTTCTTTCTTGATGCTGGAGTCTTGAGAATTTGTCTTACTGGAACTCATTTCAGACTGATAAACTGACAGGAAAATTTCCAAAGTAATTTCTGACAGGAATATTATTAAGATTTCCTTTCTTTTTTAGATATAGTTCAAGAACTATATAAAACAAACATATTTAGAAAGAAAATTACTTCAAGAATTAATTTTTTAAGTAATTAATTCCTGTCAATGTAATGAAATTGGTGGAGCTGAAGAAATCTGCTGCTATCCTGTGTTCATCCTTGGCCACGCCCAATAACATCTTTTTCTTAAACCTAGTTATTAAAAGAGGGCAACAAGTAATAGGCTGCAGGCCATTTGATTCCTGCTTTAATTTTTATTTTTTGTTTTTTTTTTCTTGCCATTCTTAAATATGTTATTACTGTATACTTTTATATTTTTAAGTGCAAGCTATTTCAGTTTTATGACAAAAAGTGTTTAACTATTTTGTTTGAGCCACCAGAGTCCAGTTTTTTGACTCTTTAGTATGGACTTATAATTTGCTGCCAGCATGGTGAAGTAGCTTTAATTGATCCATTTCAGACTTCATAGTTACCCACTCAACTGTGTTCCTTATAAATAACTCTCTGCTGACTACCTTAACAGCAGAATACTTAATCAGTGTTACACCAGTAGCATCTGGCAGTTAGTGCACACAATTAAGGCACCAGTCTTATAATGAGTGGCTTCCTCTAACCACTGGGTACCTGATTTGCTTCCTTCCATTGCTTATATTGAAAAGGAATTCTTGCACCCAGTGGGCAGAACCAGTTAACCAATTCATGTATATATATACACACACACACACACACACACACACACACACACACACACACACACACACACACACACACACACGTGACTGTTTATACTAATAGAATGAGCTTTTCTTAATGAAATGTAGTGCTATCCTTCATAATCTAGCAGGATCTAGATTCCCTGCAATTCTCTCAGACAGTATTTATTCAACCCTGTTCAACTGTACCTTCTATTTCAGGTATGTAAGTATTCCACTCAAGCATCTGACACAAAGTTCTGACTGATTTTATAATGAAAAGCCTTATCTAATAACCAGTATTGGTCATAAAATCATTTTAACTATTGCCCTTACGCCTTACCCATTTTGGTTATAAGCATTAGAATAAACAGTCAGTAGCATAAGTACTCAGGCACTGTGAGGCACAGTATCCAAATAACTGTCATATCTTAAAATAAACTGCTTGTTTTAGAACATACTATAAAACTACTACATAAACGAATGAAAAAATACAGCAATGTTATAACTACCATGGGCAAACAAGTGCAAACCTCATCCATGCCACTATCATTTTCAAGTAAACCTACTCAAAATATTTCTTTAAAAAGAGTCTGCATCTTTATCTTGCTTTCTTTAACCTCATATGGGGTATGCAGAATCAAATCCAAACCCTACTCTTACCAATACTCCCTTACCTTTCATACAACACTGTTTTATTCACTACCAACAGGGAGATTAAAGAAAACGTCCATGATCATATCCCTTTGCCTCATTCAAGAGTTTACTGATGAAAAACTTTTTAATTTATCCAAAAAGCAAAAAAAAAACTGATTCTTCCCTTTGTTCATTAAACAGTTTTTGTTCATGCAAAAATATCTTAATTTGCCTGAAAACTAAGAAAGCACCGATTGCCTTTCATTTACCCTTCTCTAATAATAGACAACATAAATCATTATACCACCACATTACTACAAGTAAAATCCCACATCACTTAACTCAGGAATATGTCTCAGTTTACGTGACATATGCAAGTATATAATCCACATTATAGTTTACAAAGTTAATGGATTTTTACCAGACAAAGTATGGGTAGCAATAGATGATTGAGTGGGACAGCCGGGGAAATAAGGTGACTTAACGCATTAAGAATGCACTGCTGGGGAAGTGAGAGATGAAACAATGAATTACAATCAGAAGGTTTAAAAACAAGTTATACCTTCTGATTAAAAGTTTATGTTTACCACAAAAAGCACTTGAACATTTCAGTCTTGGCATAATATAGTTAGTCAGTAAAAAAAAAGCACAGAAAGATCATCTCTAGAGATAGTTTAAGCAGTCACCAAATCACACCAATATAATTAAACACTGACATTTACTTTAAAAGATTATGTTGTGAATACTATTGCAGTTTTGTATGAAATTGCAATTGGTTCTCAGTGAAAGCTAAAGACACAACACTATGGAAAATCTTCACATACAAACTGCATAATGGCAGATATTGTCCATAATATTTTTCCAAAAGCAGCAAGTTTACACTCTCAAAAGTATTGACGAAGTCCAGCTGGTTATACCACCCTTCAAATTAGCAACAACCGAAACAGCCTTAACCAAGATGACCCTTTTCCACTAGAATGACACACCAGAAGACATAAAAAATAGCAAGGACCTATCAACCTTCGAGAAAAACCTTAAGTCACACCTTACTAATGCTAGTAAATGTTCCTCCTTGAGAGGTATAGGTTATAATATATCTTAATGCTACTAATTCCACTGTTTCCATTAATCCATTCTTACCGTCTTTTTCTCTACTTATAGTCGTTTGACACTTTGCAGTATATGCCACCTGATAAATTTCCTACTTACAATTATTTAATAGCATTATTTGGTGTGATTCTAGTCATCATATGGAATCCATTTGGAAAGAGGATCTAAAAATTAATTTTAATTATCCGCCATTCTTATTTTGTTAGTTATAGCTATTTGTTAATTTAACAGTTCGTTCTTTTATTTGCCTTTTTTACATTGCATTTGTTTGCAATACTGATTCTTTTTGTCTCTCAAAGATGAAACACAGACTAACATCAAGGCTAGTGATAGACTATCAATGCCATTATTTATAAAGTTTGTCATTATCTGTTGCATATCTCTCAACCTCTTAAAGCAAGAAATCTGGATAAAGCTGAAACTGATGGGGGGATAATGACCCAAACATAGGGACAGAATTGAAATATTGTTTTTATAAACTTAGAAAGTTGCTAGAACAACAAGCTTTGTGTTAGCATACATTTTCTGAAAGATATAAACTCTGAAATTCAAATATATGTCATTATTTGGTGACTTCATTCCTCAGTGATTTGTCAGAAAACCACACATTTTATGAGGAACAGATCGAAAATATGAGGCAAAAATCTGTGCATCCTGTAAAAATCTGGACAGCCGAAAGGCATGTTTTTTGCTTTTATATCTAATACTTAACATGTTCTACTTCATTATATGCTTCTTTTACTTCTATTGCCAGACAGTCTTTTGGCCTCACAGGTTCTGACTCTTTGCAATACCTGGCCTGTTCTCACTGACATATAAAGGTTACCATTTAGTACATGATTTTCCCACAATATAAGGCATGTTCTATAATACCTACCTGCTTGTCTGCACAGATGTTCAGTGGTTTTGATGTTCTACATATTGTTTTAATGTTTTTCGTACAATATTGTATTTTTGTGCTTGTATGTGCCTTTCTGCCAAAGTGCTCAATGCATCTAATGCTCTACAAAATTTATATTTTTATGTAACCTTGAATTTGTGTGTTTCTGTTTGCCTTTTGGCCCAGGACATTAATGTAAAGGATCCTTGGACTAATTCACTTACTTGGTTATCTGAAATAAATATATATATATATATATATATATATATATATATATATATATATATATATATATATATATATATATATATATATATATATATATATATATATATATAAACAGATAAATAAATACATAAATAAAATAAGTTCTATCATATTATAGGGGAAAATAATATATTGTGATATAAAAAAGGATGGTGTGAAGATAAAAAATCAGTTAAGCAGCCATATCAGTATATATCACATAAAACAAGTTAAAATATTAAACTCTCAGAATGATTTAGAGGTATAATACTGCATAATAGACCAGATGTAATAAAGAATGTATTTTGCAGTTTTGTGTGGAATTGTATTTTAAACTGTTGCTTCTAAGCCAGAGCTATTGGTAATAAGGGGAAGCTAATTTCTAAGCATTCCTGTGCAGTCTAAATCCCTGCCTACTAACACTTTTATATACATATACAGAAGAAGCAGAAGGAGTCAAGGAACTGGCAGAGTCACTGTGCTGGTTATTGACTTCCTTACATTAAGACCCAAACACAGTAAATGTCCAAAACTGCAGGAAGGTAATATATCACTCACGGTAAAGAGGAACGAGCAAACACTAAACATTGCTTGTGACTTCCTGAAATAAAGATTCATTGTACCTTCGCTAAAGATGATATTGGATGGCTCAGTAAAGTACCATTATTTCTTGGACAGAATACCTTGCCTTTCAGTTTATTCATATTATGGGACTCTAATACTCCTTAAATGACTTCTTCTGCCAGGGGCATCATTAGTGATGTCATTTTTAGACTGCCACCACCAGCGAATCAGATAACATTTAAATATTGGAAATATGTCACTATATATATATATATATATATATATATATATATATATATATATATATATATATATATATAAAATTTACTTGGAGTGAAAATATTAAAGTGGGGAGTTGCAGGGGGGCTTTTTTTACCACACTTTAGCGAAAGTGCTTTTTCGGTGAAAGCACTTTCGCTAAAGTGTGTTCGGTGATAGTGGATTCGGACTGTTGAAATTTCGTTCAACAGTCTTAGATCCATATATATATATATATATATATATATACACACACACCCACACACACACACACACACACACACACACACACACACACACACACACGCATACATACACATACATATAATGTTGATGTAGTTGTCACTAATGTCTGAAGCTTAAAGAACTTCCCTGAAAAGTCTGTTAGTAGGGAATTAATGCAGTCAACTGGTTTCTTCAAAAATGAGTATTGAAAACTGATGAAGATTATTGTTACTTTGCCAAACTACTACTGCCTCTTAAATAAACATGTTCATAAGAGAGAGAGAGAGAGAGAGAAAGAGAGAGAGAGGCATTGGTTAATGCATATGTGTCTCTCTTGACAAGATAAATTGTATGCACAGAATGGCCAAAAAAGACCATGGAAGTTATATGAATGTATGAAGTCAGAGTTCATACAGATGCCTACTAATATATGTCAGTAGCAGTCCTGTGTTGTAAAACCGATTGACTGACTGTTCCACATTATAAAAGGATGCCCATGACTATGAATGCAAATTACTGATGGATTTTAATGAGCTACTAAGAAGGAACTGTAGATGCATCACTGATATTTCCTCTCCTGTACCTGTACATCATCCCTCTGCATGTGTGTGTGTGTGTGTGTGTGTGTGTGTGTGTGTGTGGGGTGGGGGGGTCCATCAACTGACCCAAGGAACTACAGACTCTTAAGCTTGACCAGTCTTATATGCAAGGCCATGGATATAATTATCATGGGCCTGATCAATAACAACACAGGAGCTCTCCAAACACTGGGCCAGACCCAATTTGGCTTTGTCAAAGGGAAGTCTTGCCTGCTCAGTCTGGTGGACTTCTTTGAGAAAGTCACTAGGGCCATGGATGAGCGTAAAATGGTACACACTGGTTAACTAGGCCAAGCTAAAGCTTTTGACACAATCTCCCACTCAGGAATCATAAATAAACTTACTGAGTTAGGCATAAACCCTACATCATCAGATGGATAGCAAACTGGCTCACTGCAAGGGGACATGTCATTCAGATAGGTGAATCCACCTCTGATAAGAAACCTGTTGCTAGCAGTGTCCCACAAGGCTCAATGTTGGGACCTCTCCTGTTTGGTATATACTTCTCTCAAGTGAAGGCCAATGTTTAGAACCTCTGGCTTACCAGGTTTGCTGACGTCTGTAAGCTGAGAGCAATCAGTGGATCCCCAAACAATGTTGACATCTTACAAACAGTCTCAAGAATGACCAACAACTGGTGTCAAAACTATGGTCTGAGACTAAATTATAACAAATGTGTAATAATACCCTTAGGTAAATCTGATATCCCTGCAAATTATAATATTGATAGCACACCCCTAAAAATGGACTCAATGGTGAGGGACCTAGGAACACAGATAGATACTAAGTGAAACTTTGACCACTAGGTAGCACTGTGGCACAACTTATAAGTAAAGGCATGGCAACAAGATCAAAGGAAGTCATAGTGCCATTGTACTCAGCCTTCATCAGGCCCGTAATCAAGTACAGTGCTTCCTTCAACATGTACCTAACCAGACACTTACACCAACTGGAGAGGCCCCAGAGGTTTCTCACTAAAAAAATACAAAGCATAAGAGAACATAAGAGATATGTATTATACAGAACGACTAAAGGCCCTATCCCTTTACTCCATCTCATATCATTTATTGAGAGGGAACTTATGCCTAATCTACAAGGCATTTTCTGATCAAGCCCTGATGAAAATGTTACATATTCACATGAAAAGTTATACAAGGGATACACGTTCCATGGACCTGAATCTTATTTGTGACTCTAATAGAACTTGGAGAGATCACAGAGGCTACCTCGTCTATGGAATAAATATCCTATCTTTGTAAAACAAAGCCCTTCCCTCAATCACTTCAAAAAGAATTTGGATAAATGGATGGGGAACCATAAATTCACTCCTGGGGTACAGAGGGCATTCTGTGACTCAAGGTTCCAAAATCCAAAGACTCACTACCCCGTCCCATATCTGGGGAATTAAGATATAAAGCTATAATATCTGGGTATTACTAGCTAAGCTTGTAAAGGCTCTTGTGCCATTAGCCTAGTAATAATCTATGAACCTATTAATGTAAAACAGCACAGGGAACAACTAATTACTTTAGATTTTACTACATCTCTCAACTGCTCTTAATTTCACAGGACATTTCTGATTTTGCCTCATACTTTTTTCTCTGTCTTTCATAATGTTTTGATTTCCTAATAGATTATTGGTGAGTATAGTCAGTCAGTAAAACCAGTCATTAGAGTTAAATACTTTTTGTCATGCAGAAAAATGCACGTCTGAGCAAACCCCATTGTTCTGTTAACTAATCAAGTGAATTAGAGTAATATTTACAAATTGTCCCTGTTTTAGCCCTTTACGCCTCCCCTGCATTGTTTTTTGACTCTTATCAGAACTTTTTGAACAAATAAGTCGAGGTATGGATCTTACATTCAAGATATTAAGACACTGACTATTAAAGTATGACATCTTCAAAGAAACAAAGCTGTAAAAATGTACAAGTGGGGATTGACACAATTTTGTAAATCAGAAGACATCACTCATTATATTCAAACATGTACTTCTGATGGTAAAAAGTCAAATAACTACATCATGTGATATTCTCATGCTTGGATTCACTAAACATTTTACTGTATACTTTTATTTTCCAGAAACCAAACATATTAAAAGTAGTTAATAGGATGGAAGAACGTGTGCATTTATTTTAAGCAAAGTATCATAATTATCAGATTGAAGGATGGAGATATTTCCAGTTTGGAAAATTGCAAGTTAATTGGCATTCTAACTTATCTCACCAAAGTGCAGGAGAAATTTTAATATTCCCAGAAGCAATTAGTACAGCATTCCAGGGCTTTAACCACAGCCGTGGTACTGACACTGCGATAGCCAACTTGATGGAGACTATTGCAGACAGCTCAACAGAAATGGGAGTGTGGGAGCTATATAATTAGAGATTATTTTTAAGCCCTGTATATACTCCATAATGCCCTATGTTATGTCCAGCTAAATGAAATTAGTATTTGCTTAATTGTACTGGTTGGTTTAATACCTATATGACCGCACAAATGGTGCTTGACAAAAGTGCTGTTCATAGTCTGATATAAAAACATTTGATGTACCCCATAGTGCAATTCTTTGCCTGTTTTGTTTTACTTTTTTCATTAAAATAATTAAGAAATGCACCTGAGATGTTCTTTTGTTTAAGATATTCAGATAACTAAATACTTCTGAAGTGTGTTTATGAAAGATACTGATTTAGGACTCCAGAATGGATTTTACTGTTTAATGGTCTTCATGAATAAGAGCAGGCTGGATTCAGATTGGCTTCTTTTTTTGGAACAAGACTATTGAGGAAACTCAGGTGTATGGGATTTTTATGAATGGCCATTTAGATGTCTTAGCAACTAACTAATGGACAGAACCTTTACTGCTGTTTGAGGTAAGTGTATCTTAGATTTTGGCCACATTAAGTCAAATGTTCCATTGAAGTCTATGTCACAGATTAGTTTTTTTTTTTACTTGACATTAATAATTAGTACTTTTGATGTGACAACCTCACCCCAGCACAAAATGGAAAAGGGGGTTGACGCCAATGCCGATTTTGTCCAAATGTAATTTTATATGTAAATGACTTGCTTCTATTTGAAAGTGCCATAATATACAATGAGGTACAAAGAAACATTCAAAATGAATCTAATACACTATGAAAAAAGAAACAATCTTTGGGACTCCCAGAGAGAGAGAGAGAGAGAGAGTTATATGGATTATCTTAATATTACTGATCCTTTGAATAAATGAATAGGTATGGTTATGCAATACAGACAGCTTAAGGAATGAGCGAGCTCCACATACTATTTTCAATATCATGTTAAAAACTATAACAATGGTGTGCTGAAATAGTTAAAACAAAACTTAGGACTCATTGCAATCAGCGAAGGACATGGAATAAACCTAGTTATACCAACACTAGAGGATACTCTGTGATCATCACACTTAATTAATCACATAATACCATTTTGTTTCAAAGCATGCTGATCAGACTTGTAGATTTGTCACATGTTCTGATGCCCATGAGCAGCATCAGCTTCCCTAGATAAAATCGAGTGGCTCTGAGCATTCTTCATGCCACTGATGTTTGCTTTACTTAACTTCAAATGACTTCACTTAGTTTATTGGTTAGCTTTTGTCTTAGTGTAAGTTGCCTTGCCAAACAAAACATTTGACACTCCCCTCCAATCAAGCACTTTCATAATGGATCTAATTTATTGACTATTTTATCTTCATAGTAGTTTAGAAATCATTTTCTCTGGCTCAACTCATTTTCAATATGATCTTCTATAGTTCTATATAGGTTTTAATTCTCCTTTACTCAACTGTCACCCTCCACATTATTGAGCACAATGGCTCTTTTGGCAGATATTTTGTATAAACATATCACTCAACTTAAAACACCTCAGAAATTCCTAACCAAAACAACTGATGGCCTCAGGGCCATCATTGTCTGGACATTATGTCAACATTCTTGCTATCTTTGGTCACATCTGTGCCTCTTGATATTCTATTCCACTGAAGATCAAAAACATATTTAAGGCACTTAATCCCTCATCAGTAGATAAATAAGAAATGACGGTGAGATAGAGTAATATCACAGCATTTCCACCACCTGCAGAACAAGCTTGCTCTACATATCAAGCAGGGTAATGCTCCTGCTGCCCTCAAACTAAACCTAGATTACTAGATAGGCAGTCTCAGATTCTCCACTGGTCTGTTTTATGTTGTCTTCTTTTAGGTTACAGGGTCTTCTGAATATGACATATTGACAGAGCTTGTATTGGTCTGTAAACTGCTTGCTGCTTACCTATGAGCCTATGAAATTACACAGTTATGTATTTATTTAGATTTGTTAACTGAAGTAATGCAATGATTAAGCTATACTATGTTGTCTTGCTAAAAATGACATCAAAGAAAAAAAAAACAAATACATAAATGGCTATGCAATACAAATAAAAGTTAGTCATAAAGAACATATTCTGATATGGGGTAAAGAATAACACTAAAGAGGTATTCTGCACCATGTCATTACAAATGGCAACATAGGGGAATAAAACTATATAATTTACAAATGGTAAATTAGCCGGAAGTTAGATATATTCTTGTGTCATACCAATATGGCAATCAAGATCAAAACAGTCATGAAATAATGTATAAATAATTGCAAACAAAAGATAACAAACTATCACAGTAGCAATATACAAAGGATGGTAAGGCAGAACAATAAAAAGACTCCTTAACATGTTATTGTTATATGTTACAATAGTTACAGTAGGAAAGTTAGATTGACAGTTGGTGCAGAGGTTAAGATTGTGTGCATTAGTTCACATTGTATGGGGTTTAAAGACGTAAACATTGAGCAACTGGTAAAGGAAGGGCTGTGATATGGAATGATAATGCAAGGGGTCCAGCAATTCTATATAGAAGAAAGAATTAACAGTTGCTTTTTCCATGCAGGTATGTTTTCATTTTTTTGTAGAATAGTGAAAATGAATGAAAGGATTTTTGATTTGATATGAATTATTCCCAAGGATTTTGATACTCGGGATTTTGCAATTTCAAAATTGCAAAGTGGACCCATATATATATATATATATATATATATATATATATATATATATATGTGTGTGTGTGTGTGTGTGTGTGTGTGTGTAAAGCAGAAGTTATGATCTGTGAGGCAGTCTGTCGTAAGAGGTGCTTAAGGAAGTGAAACTAGGAGAAGGGATTGATTTGGTAGTTTGAGGTTCTGAGTGTGCGTTAGCTGGGAAGGAATGGAATGTTTCTTAAGACAGAATTCTCAAAATGAACCCAGCAAAAGATATACTCTTTGTTCTACTGCTAACCATTCACATTGCAAAGTGTAAGGCAATGATGTTTCCTAAGGGGGGAAATAATGAATCTACACATTTGATTAGAAATTTTAAAGCTGATAGTTTTCATAGAGGTGGCAGCAATTACAGGCAAACTGTATTATGATATGACAAGTAGAACTCACTCCAGAATTGCATTTCTTCATTCTGGAGATAGAACATATGGGATAGTTTGGCCCAGAATAGGTGCTTGTTAATTTGCCCTTGTCTCGAGCAAATGATTTTAGAGATTTAGTTGGATGCTAGGCTAGGGGCCTAGATAGCAGAAGGTATCAGCTACTGCAGCTGCATTAAGCCTTAAATGCTAACATTAAAGAACTATAGATAGCTTTTACTGAAGGGCAAAAATGCTGGCTTTCGGTTTTGCTCATGCTGAGAAGTAGGGTCATTTGTTACAGCCAGTTCAGGACTTAGTTAATATCCTTTGAAATGGTTTTGGACAGTGGAATGGAAGAGAAAAAACATGGATGTTATCATATCATCTGCATGTATGATGGCTAGCTGAGACAGTTTTCTGGGTAGTTGGTTGATAAAGCATGGGAATAAAAGTCGACATGTTGTGAAACCTTGTGAGAAACCTTTAGAGGGTTTAACTAAAAAAAATAAGTGTCAGCCTAATTTAACTATGAAACACTAGATGGAAAGGAAGTTATTAAACCTGCTGAAGGAGTTTTGACTAATTTCGATATCTGCGATTGAGTTGAGGAGTACTGGTTTCATTATTGGATTGCAGTTCTGCTTTTAGATCGAGTGTTCTTTGTTCTAAGTGTGGATCTAATTTAATTACATTAAGCTTAGTCTTTATGTGAGTAATAAAGTAGCTGAAAATTAAGGATGAGTGGTCAGAAGATGGCAGCTCGCATAGATGCTGCAGCTTTGTGCTTCCCTAGCAGGTGCTTTGTTTTGTTGTTAGCGTTATTGTTGCTGGTCATTGTTATAGTACAGACCAGAGAGAATGTATGTTTTACTCAACAGGAACCTTTGTAGATTGGTTTGGGAGTTTCATATGTCTGCATAATTTGAGCAGTATGAGTGGTTATGGTGCTGAAACAATACTGGAGAGTTTTAGATCATCAGAGTTTGTACTAACTTTCACTCCTAGCGGAAGACATTGCAAATGGTGCAAGGAGAGGAAGTAAAAGAGGGATAAGCATGTGGGTTTTTTGGCCAGATTGAGAGCTGCTCCGCATAGGACCTCTTTCTAGCACCCTTCTTGCCAACACTAGGGCCTTAATAAATAATTTGGATGACCTCAAGCTGGATAATAGGACACACAAGTTTTTAAGAGACTGTTGTCTCTTTGGGGAATTCAGTAAAGCCTACATGCTTTTTTTTATATATACATTGCACCATGATGCATACATGAGTGCAAACTTTTAGATTCAGTAATTGTCGCTTAACAGTGCTCAAGCATGCGCCAACAGGGAAACTTCTGTGGAGTGCAAATTTCCTCATAAACAGGTGAATCTTATGCAAATGAGCCACGTGGAGTGATCCACCAAGCAGAAAGGCATCTGTGTAGATTTGTGTCAGTGTCCATAGTGTACAGGGAATTTCTCTGAGTGCATGCGTCTACATGGACAGAAGGGCATGTAAAATTCCACAAATATAGACACAACTCCCCTGAAAATGTTAAATATCATAAATATATATGCAAAAGGTAAATTGGGGATGTCTGAAAAAGGCAGGAAATATGGAAAATTAATATATTTTTTTAGTAATTTCAGCATGTTTGCACTATGCAGCGCAGAGAGCAAACATGCTTAACTGAAATTAAAATAAATAAATAGCAGTTTTAATATGGTTTTCACAAATGTACACCTTGCGTCTGGCCCGTACAATGGTGCATACGTGCTGTTACCCAGCTCACAGGGCTATGAGCTGTGTAGTTTTTAAGCTATCAGCACAGATATGTATGCAAATGAGGTGGAGTTCTTGAATTGCTAAATAGAGCAACCATGTCCGCATATCCACTTTGTGCAGGCTCCTACACATTGATATTTCCACTGGATGTAGATGACATTGGGGGGGTGTCTTACTATTTTTAGGATTTTTTTCCCAGCCCACGTGTTTGCATGGTGCACTGCATAGCTTACTGTGCTCATGTGGACAGACCACCCAGGACACAGTGATGACATAGGCAGCAAGTAATCAAAACCAGATATATTCAATGAATAATTATTACCTTTGTATAAGCTATGCTGAGTGGTGCAGCACATAGCTTAGTGTGTTTGCGTGAGTAGACTACCCACATGACAGTGATGATGTAGGGAGCAATCAATTAAAATGGATATATTATTAAATGAATATTTATGACTTTTGTATAAACTCTGCTACACGCCATAGTGCATAGTGCCAAGTCACGCACTAAAGTAGTACCTTTCTATTATGCCACTCCACAAAGGAGGTGCCACCACAGACCCTAGTAACTGCCACCCCATTAGCCTGATGAGCCTGGTCTACAAGGCCATGGAACGTATCATCTTGGAGCTTATAAACAAAGACATAGGTAACCTCCAAACCCTGGACCCCACTCAGTTTGGGTTTGTAAAAGATAGATCATGTCTGCTAATCCTGACTGACTTCTTTGAAACAGTCGCTAGAGCCATAGACGAGGGCAAGGTAGTGCACACAGCCTATCTTGACCTCACCAAGGCTTTTGATACCCTCTGCCACTCTGGAATTGTAGATAAACTCACTAAACTAGGCATAAATCCCTATGTCATAAGATTGGTGGCCAACTGGTTCACTGACAGAACCCACACAGTAAAAGTAACCGACTCCATGTCCGACTTCAGACCAGTGACGAGTGGAGTACCACAGGGTTCGGTCCTGGGTCCTCTCCTGTTCAGCAGCTACTTCTCTGAAGTGCAGGCCAACACAGAAGGTCTTTGGCTAACAAAGTTCACAGATGACTGCAAACTGGGAGCCATAATAGAATCACTTAATGATGTACATATTCTACAAAACGGCCTCACAGAGACATATGCTTGGTGTCAAAATTATGGCCTCGAGCTCAAAGCCAAGAAGTACATTGTCATCCCCTTTGGGAAAAACTCTGTACCCCTGAACTACCACATGGGCGGTAGCTCACTAAACACTGAAAGTATAATAAGAAACCTTGGGACACAGGTGGACAGTAGTCCCTCCTTAACGACATCGCCACAGTAGTCAGGAAATCCTTTTATGTGGCACACCTCATCACAAAAGGGTTCTCCTCTAGAAAAAAGGAGGTCATTGTTCCTCTCTACTCATCCCTCATCAGACCCATTACAGAGTACACTGCCCCGCATGGCATGTATCTCACAAGACACCTACAATAATTGGAAAGGCCACAGAAATACCTCACTAAGAGGATTACTGGCCTCAAACAGATACCATACGCAGACTGTCTCAAAAAACTCCAGCTCTACTCCATCACATATCACCTACTCAGAGGTGATATCGGCCTAACATGCAAAGCTATGTCAAACTCAGAGATGTTGGACATGCTACACTTAAAGAAATCCCAGTCTCTCTGAACCACACACTCCAAGGACCTAAACCTTGTCACCACAATAAACAGAACATGCTGGAGGGATAGATTCCTGGCCCAGTGACTTGCCAAACTCTGGAACAAACTACACATTCATGTCAAGCAAAGCTCCTCATTGGCCCTCTTTAAGAAAGATCGTGACATCTGGATGGGAAATAGAAAATTCACCCCGAGAATCACTTCTGTGGCACTGCTTGACAGGGGCACAGGAAAACAATTTTCTTGGGTGGCAAAAGCCAGGGAACCTTTTTGGCTAGGCTTATATAGACCCCAGGGCCAATAGCCTAGTACTTACCTATGAACCTATATCCTGGGCAGGTGAACTGCATCATAATTATCCAATCCCACATGGTGAACCTAAAGCAGAACTGTATAAAGTATGCACACACCCTCAGTTTTGATTTTCTCTCAATACTCTGGATCATTGGTGTAGAGACTTCAGAATTTTAACTGGGATAATGGTAGTGACTGCTGCAGCTATGCTACATCTATATGTGTTAGATGCTGAAGTCAATGCTGCTGGTGTTTCTGACATTAGGCATAGGCCGAGAAAGAGAAGAGTGCTCAGGTCCAGGGTAACCTTCCAGGAGCTACATGACCTGGAGATTGTAGAGCGCAACAGGGTAGACAGGTACATATTACAAGAACTCACTGAGCTTTGCTGCCTTCAACTCAGATCCAGAGTTAACAGAAGAGAACCCATCCCAGTGGAAACAAAGCTATGTGTGGCCCTTAAGATACTAGCTACAGGTACTTTTCAAAGACCAACTGGGGATATACTAGGGTTGTCACAGGCATCTGCATCTAGGATAATCCACCAATTCCTGGAAGGTATGCTTCCACATGCCAGTTGGCATATATATATATTTTCTCCTTTCACCTGTGGTGAGGGCCATGAATATGCAACAATGCTACTGTGTAGCACACTACCCTGAATTACTGGGTGCCATAGACTGTACACATGTGCACATCAAGATACCACCTGGTGAGCAGGGTACAATCTATGTTAACTGCAAGGGGTTCCACTCTATCAACTGCCAGGTCATGTGCAATACCCAGAGGATTATCCTGAAATTGTGTTCTGGCTGCCCTGGAAGCTATCATGACTCCCACATCTGGCATTCCTCATGGCTGCATCAGTGGTTTGCCAGGGGGGGCATCCAATACGGCCATTTAGTGGGGGATGCTGGCTATGCACCAGAGCCATGGATGAAGACACCCATCAGAAATGCACACACACCCATACAAGAACACCATAATGAGGCATGCATACAAACCAGGATCATTATGGAGCATATGTTTGGGATGCTCCCATCATGGTTCCACTGCCTTGACATATCCGGTGGAGCCTTGCAGTACTCTCCAGCCACATGTGCACACATGGTCATAGTATGTGCCATGCTACACAATATGATCCTGCGGAAACAGCTGCAGAAGGAACAAAATGGGGAAGGGCCACGCAGCCTCCCACCATTGTCAAGGCCTCCACAGGCACAGAGTGACTCAGAGAAGGAACATCCTGAGCCTGCCCCTGTAGACAGACAGAGGCGTGTCCAGTATGCCCTGGTCTTGGCAAAGAGGCAATGCATAGCACATATACTGACACTGTAGGGCCCCAGGGACTGATCTCACTCTCTCTCTGACTCGCACATACAGTAAAATGGATGCCAAATATCACACCACCTATACCTAACCATGTACAGGCAGGGTATTGTGTGCATCTGACATAGTCAGCCCTCAAGCACCACCCTCACAACAGCTGCAGGCACAAGGTAAGCCAGTCTCTGTAACAAATTAAAATAATGGGGTGGACTTTTCTGATAGCATATCTTTAGTATTGATCAAGCATGTAAGGGAATGGGGTAGCTAACTGGGATAGCAGCAGACAACTGACAGCTCTGTGGGACAGCAGGATGTGTATCCCTAGTACTGCCCTAGCCACACCATGCAGTACCACCCTAGTTGACAAATACCACTGCATGTGTATATGTGGTGAGCCAAATAACGGGGGGGGGGTCAAAGGTCACATGCATGGATGTCAAAGTGGGGGTCCCATACCCACCACCTTCCCTGTACAGCAGATTAGCTATAGGCAACCATACAGAAATTCCTGGCAAAGTCCCCCACATGGTGACACCCATGAAATCCCCACCCACAGACTTTTACACAGTGATATCATAGCAGGTCTGGCATTGGCAGTATGGCTTTGAAAGGTAAGAAGTCTGAAACTACAAATGTCTATGCCAGAACAATCTGACCTGTGGTTAATACTGTTATGCCTGTAGTCTGAAAGACAGGGCACACTACCATGCTACATGAGACCAAAATGTTAAATAAATATCAGCACAGTCTGTGCAGATGTGTAACCTGTACAGTCATGTCACCCCCTCATAGTCCCATAGAAATGCAGTAACATGTTCCTAGATTAAGCAGCATCTAGCTGTCACCCAGAGTGATGGTGCAATAGCAACAGAAAGCAATTGTCAATAATACCCACAATCAACTTACTGGTGCCATTCCAGGAGTGTCTCCCGCCGGCATCCTGGGAACATATGATCATCAGAATGCACTGCCTTACTATAGATGGCCTGCATCTGTCACACCTGGCCTACAGGCCTCTGGCAAATGCCTATGCCTCACCCACATTCCCCTTTAGGGAGTGTCATGGGGTCCACAACACCAACATAACACAGTCCACAAAATGCAAAGAAAGGCCATGCTGACAACTGCTAGGAACAAACCTGTCAACCCCAGGGAGCCAGAAATCAGGACAAAGCCATGAATAATGGGGTGATGAAGATCCAAAGAGAAGGACACATGAAATACTACTCTAATAATGTTATAAAGTTGATGGAATGATTTATAGTAACATGGAATGTCTGATGGGTACAAAATCTGAAACTGCGATGTCAACTGTCTGTAATATCTGACCTCAACCCTGAGTGACTTGCAAAACACTTTTGCTGGAAAACCACACTTGTTTGGGTAACCAACAAGATATATGAGTCATGGACGTGGACATTCTGTGATATTCTGTACAGTCAACAGGCAGGTCTAGGAGTTTAAACATGGGAATGCACCCACTGCAGGCAGGCCTAACCCTGGAAGATGGTGGCATGTCTGCACCCACAGAACCTTGGGCCACAGCCATGGGGAGTAACACACCCCTCCCTGATCACTCACCTCATGCAACATCCTGATCCCAACATGTGGCCATCCAAGCAAAATGAGGTGGACCATACTTATATGTGTGAAACACACACCTCCAGGCTGGTCAAACAGTCTGAGACACACAAGACCCTCCAAGTGCAGTCAACCATTGAGGAGAGCCCAAAGCAAAGTAATGGTAGCTATAGCCAAACATATCTGCCCAGGGAACACACCTCAGACATATCCTGTCTCCTACAAATATATCTGGAGTCTGCCTTTTACCCTGATCCTGTCTGATTTATATTACCCAATTGTGGACTGGAAATCGGACCAGGCCAGAACATAAATGCACAGAGATTCCATCATTGTAATATATCACCAATGTGCTGGACCATTTCCACAGCACCAGCAGTCAATTGCTTGTAGACACACCCCTCAACAGGCTGGATAGTGCAAGAATGTATAGCATTTGGCCCATAAACCTTGTGTGTGCATTATCCATCCTGTATTCCTCTGGTAAATCACTGTGATGGTCTGAAGAGGTATGTCACCAGGTACTGAAATAGTACATGACAGTGTCAAATGGCATATATGACAGATGTCTGCTAAAACCAGCCTTGTAACCCTTGCAACCCATATATTACTGACATAAATTGTCACAATCATTGTATGACCCATTATCCCCACATTTTGATATGCTATCTCCCGATATCCTTCACCAACATGTGTGTGTGTGTGTGTGTGTGTGTGTGTGTGTGTGTGTGTGTGTGTGTGTGTGTGTGTGTGTGTGTGTGTGTGTGTGTGGTGTGCATTCACAACTAAACACTTTTGGGTCCATTCAAACCCAGTACAACTCTCCTTTCCCCACTTTAGCAGTCCTGCAGATATTAGTCATCTTAGATGTGCCTTCTGTCAGGCCTCACCCCTGTAAGCTCTGTGGTGCATGCAATAACTGCATAACACGATAGTACAAATAATAGTTAGGTAGGAGTTCTAATCTCAGTCCTGGCAAATGTAGAAGTGTGTGTGACAGGTGTGTTTGCAAGACTGAGGGAGCTATGTATTTGTTTATAGGTGAAAGAGTTTTATGCCATTCCCACCACGACACTTCACAGTGCCCCACCTTATCAGTCCAGATGATGTTGGCCCGTTATCAGCAACCTTGGCCAGCTGTCAGCCCTGTTAGCTTAGTAGTGCATGTGATAAAGGCTTAACACTATAGTACAAATTACTAGTTTGGCAGGGGTTCTACTCTTCCGGCAAATGTGTGTGTGGGTATGTATGCTTGTAAATAGAAGGTTTTTGATATGTTTACCACCCACTGCTCTACTTTATCAGTCCTGCTGATGTCATTCCCCATATCAGCACCTTCGGCCAACTCTCAACCCAGTAAGCTCTGTAGCATGTGTGGTAATTGCGTAACACTATGATACAAATCAGTAGTTAGGTAGGGATTCTATTCTCACATCTGGCAAGTATGTGTGTGTGTTTGTTTGAAGGACAAAGTATTTTGATAGGTTAAACACCCACTGCACTACTATTCAGTCCTGCTGATGTCATTCCCTTTATAGGTTCACAAGTGTGTAGTGGTAATGGCCCAGGAGCCTTAACAAGCCTAGCGCATAGAAGGCCCCTGCCATTGTGCCACCCAATGCTATGTCCCAGTGCCTGTATCAAGTATATCTAGTGCAGTGATTCTTGGGTTGAACTGTCTATTACCCATCCACTCATCAAGATATCTCTGGAACAGGGTCAGCTAGGTGTTCTGCATGACATGTATGGGAAGTGTATTCCAGAGCATGCACAGTCTCTTGGTGAGGGATCTGTCCCACCAGAATGTTGTGGTGATTGTGGTACTGAGGTAGAGGTCTCTACAGTGTACGTGGTGTCAATGGATTTATATGTAACATTTCTAAACCAGCTGGGTCACACATGGCTTTGTAAGTCAAGCACAGATAGCTGCTAATTAGGTGATATGACACAGAGAATAGCTTGGGTCTGCTGAGTCTGTCTGTGTAGGATGTGTGTTTAATGCCTAGGAACCCTTTTGTGAGGTGCTTCTGTGGCTTCCCCAGCTGTAGCAGGTGTCTAGTGAGGTACATGGCAAATGGGCCATAATACCTCAAGAGTAGTCTAATGAGGGAATAGTAGACATAGATCATTACCTCTGTCTTCCTGGATGCAAAACCCTTGGTGATGCAATGTGCCATACAGAAGGATTTTCTGGCCACAGTGGCAATATGGTGCTTGAAGGAATAGTTGCTGCCAACCTATGTCTATTATAATGCATACAGTGTTCCCATTGATGTGGTACTTATTGGGAACTAAGTGTTTTACCAAGGGGGATGATGATGCATATTGTGGTGTTAAGCTTCTGGGCATGGTTTCTACACCACTCAGTGGTCTCAGTGAGGCCTTTCTATGGGATGTGTGCATCACTTGTGGAGTTAATGATAGTTCCCAGCTTGCAGTGCTCTGTGAACATGGTCAGCCAGATTTCCTTTGTGTTGGGCTGGACTCCTGAGAAGTAGATACTGGACAGGACACTACCCAGTACTGATCCCTGTGTGACTCCACTTGTGACTGCTTGCCAGTCTAACCTGGAGTTTACCACTTCATACTTGTGTGTTCTGTGAACCAGTTTGAAAAACAAACAATGATTTATGGGTTGATGCCTAGTTTGTGGGGTTTATCAATAATCCTCACTGAGGGATGGTATCACAAGCTTAGGACAGATTGTTGTAGGCTGTATGCGGTGCCTTATTGTCATACACAGCCCTGGTGACTCAGTCAATGACACCAGCCAGGTTGAGCAGGCATGATCTGCCATTCACAAAGCCAAACTGTTTGGGTCCAGTGTTAGGAGATCACCTTAATCTTAGTCAATCAGGACCCTGATGATGTGGTCCATACCCCTACATAGTAGACTTGTCAGGCTAAGGGGCCAATAATCCCCAGGGTCTGTAGATGCTACCCCTTTATGGAAAGGGATAACTGTAGCAGTGTGCCATGTTTGAGGGACAAAGCCTGAGGTGAGGCAGTGACTGACCAGGGCACACAGATTTGGTCCAAGGTCACTTTGTATGTCATGTAGACCACAGCCATGGATATCATGGTGTCCCATGGAAGCTGTATTCTTGCTTGTGGACAATGCATGTCTAACCTGGCCTGCAGTACTGCTGGGTGCCTGCCATTCATCTGCAGTTGTGATTGTACACTTGTGGGGGGGAGGCAGGGGTAAAGCTGGCACTGAATGTGTTGCTAAGACTGTGGCCAATATCTGTTGTCTCAGGATAGGAATTAGTATTGTGCAGTAACTCATAGCACTTGTGTTTAATGCTGTGGAGGTTGTTGATGCAACTATCAAAGCCTTTTGTGACTGTCGTCAGTGTCTGCTGCATTTCTGCCTTCATAGATGCCTGTAGGGGATTCCATGATGGATCCCAAGTTGTGTTTGAGGCTAATAAGGGGTTTCAATAGTCATGGGACACCACCTTTCTCTGCAACAGTGTTCTCCTTCTGTTATACACTTAAGTAATACCAGGGGACCATCACATTGTCTTCCAGTGTTTGGAGGACAGTGTCTGTGTTCTGTTGGCTATGGCTAGTACCATGCGTTCATGTACCTGCTTGTACAGTGCATATGTGTATGATTCAACAGTCATGCAACTATTTCCCATTGCCATGGGTGCAGTGAAGTAATCCACCCCTTTTTCATGGCTGCAAAGTCAGCTTTGGAGACATTTTGCAAGGTGGTTACATTTGTGGGGGGTGTGGCTGACATGTTGAGTTCCATGTTGATTATAGCCTGTGTGGATCTCACCAGGTAGAGATTGACAACTTTGGATGAGCAACAGTCCCATATTTAAGTAGTCAACACAGGTCAAGGTTGTTGCATCCTATACCCGGATTCAGTATAAGCCAGTCCAGAGCACTGGAAATGATGAATTCCAGGAAGTGTTGGGCCACTGTATTGGTGCTTGGCTACCTTCCCCAGGTGATGGAGGGGTAGTTGAAGTCTCCTACTATGTTAGTGTTATGTTGGATCTTCATAGATGGCAGGGTGTTGAGGAATGTGAATTTTAACGTCTAGGGACATAGATGTGGATCCATAGCAGGCTATGGTCTGTATTGCACTATTACCCCAAGACAGTTGTACTGGAAGTATCTCCAGTGCATTATAAAGGGATACTAGTCTGGAGGTGTTCCTATCCATAATGAATATGGAGACAACACCATCTGTGGAGGAGTGTTGTGGTCCATGTTTGGGGACTGACAGCTGTGGAATGTATTATAGCCTATTACTGCAGGGCTGTTGTCTGCTGCTGTGAACCACCTCCCCATTACAGCAGAAATGTTAATGTCCTCCACTCCGAGGAGTGCTTTGAGTGACTGCATCTTGACAGATGTCTACTATTGAGCGGCATGACCTTCAGATTGCATACATATCTAGCTGTTATGGTGGTAATTACATTTGGAACACTGCCTAATAAGGCATTATAGGGGTGGAAATGCACTTAGTCAGTACCTGGAAACCCAGGGCTGACAGACGTAAGACATCTCTGGCAAGTCATTGAGGCCTGTCAATCATGTTATCCCAAGCAGTGAGATACTGGCTCCCCTGAGAATGACACAAAATACGTAAGCCAATGTTGTCATCTGTTGATAGTACTACATCATTCCGGGTGATGGCAGTATACTGCTCAGGGCTACTGGCACACTTGCATGGCCCACATAATCAGAGAGTTCAACCACGTATCTTGTCATGTAATCCAGCGAGGTGTGTCCCAGGTCGTTCACACCCACATAGATACAGAATGATACCTGTAATTGTCGTGGAGTGCCATGACTGGCTGTGTCATGTGTTGGATGCTGGCATGTGATAGATATTTGGCTATTACCTGCTCCATTTTCAACATAGATACGTGTGTGCCTCAGTATTGAGTTACACATGATCACTGCATTGTGCAAAGTGGTTAGCCTTAGGAGCTTAAGTTGAGGAGTAGACTGTGTAGGTGAAATATGTGTCCCTTGGCATGTGCCATGTCATGGTGTCTAGGTGGGTGTCTGTCTTGCTGCTCTGTGCTGTTTGGATAAATGTCCAGTGAGTGCCCTGTGAAGGTGGGTGTGTGATTTTTCACTGTATGTCATGGCTGTCAAAGTGGGTGTCATGGTGAGCTATGTGTTCCACATGGTGTGGTGCAGGTGTGGATCTTATCCTCTTGACCTGCTAGTCCAGTCTATGCTGGAGAGTGCATATGTCTACATTGGGTGATATACAGGTAACTCCCACAGGTCTGAGTGTTTGGAGTTTATAGTGGAGGGTAGTCGGTGTACATGAGGCAGTTTCAACAGTGCCTCAAAATGGACAAGTGCACCAGTTTAATGGGTGAAAGCACAGAAAACTGCACTTCAATCATGCCAGGAGGGGTGGACATAACTAGTAAGTACTGGGGCTACTTCTGTGATGAACGAGTACTGATGATGGCTCCCAGGTGGGCCACTCTTATTGATACAATAACCTGGTGAAGTGCCAAGCTGTAATGCTATTTGAAGTGCAAGAAAGAAAGAACTAGCATGATGTAAGGGTGAAACTGAAGGCAGACATATGTTACTGTAATACTTTACCTCAGCTGTGCAGTTATCAGCAGCTTTGGCCATTTGAACATTCAGTAAGCTCTGTAGCTTGTGCTGTATCTGTGTAACACTATAGTAGACATAACTAGATAGGCAGAAGTCCTAATCCCAATACTGGCAAGTGAGTGTGCGCATGTGTTTGTGAGAATCATATACTGTCTGGCTTATACCATTTTTGACTTGTGTACTAACCTTCACACTTGCCATCAGCCCAATTTAGTAGTCCTGTTAATGTCATCCACCTTAGAAGTACCTTTGGAGTAGATGAAAATGTGTAAGATCTGTGGCATGTCTGATAAATGCATATCACTATAGTAGAAATAACTAGATAGGCAGGAGTTCTAACCTCACTACTGGCAACTGTATGGATGTGAGTGTGTGTTTGTGTGAGAATCATGCAGTGCATGGGTTATACCATTTTTGACTTCGGTACCACCTGTTACATTTCCCTTCTCCCCAATTTAGTAGCCCTGTTGATGTCATCCCCCTTAGAAGTACCTTTGGACTAGGTAAAAATGTATAAGTGCTGTGGCATGTCTGATAACTGTGTAGTACTATAGTAGAAATAACTAGATAGGCAGGAGTTCTAATCCCAATACTTACACCTGTTTGCGTGTGTGAGTCATGATCAGATCTTGTGTGGCTTATGCCATTTTGATGTGTGTACCATACACGGCTGGTGACCACCTCCCACTGCCATTACTTTATGTAGTGTGGTAACAGCATCTGTCTCACATGCAGCAAGTTAAACCATTGCACAGTCCTCTGTACAGATGTGTCTGGAATATCCAGATGTTTGCAACCTATATGTGGTCAGAGGTGGTCTGTGTGCCTTAACAATGTCCATTTATGTGATATTGTAGCCAAATAGGCCACAGTGAGTGTACTGATACATATACCAGCATCAGGTATTATATCTGACTGAAACATCATGCTGATATGACACCTGCCGCCCTCTCAGTTGGCCAGCCTTGTAGGTGCAATACATGAGTCCAGATGCTTGGTTTACAAGTGAACTGTTCATGTTATCGGTCACATTATAGGTTAGAAGAGGTGTGGACTGACATTTTGTGGTCCCAATTTGTATGTATCAGAAACACCTTGCATCTTAACAGGGGTGTGTACACAACTTATACACACTGCATACCAGTAATGTGTCACACATGTCCCTACCTTAGATCGTTTATACAGCCCATTTTGCTGGTCTCTGTCCAGACGTCTTGCACTGACAAGTTGTGAGGTATGCTACAGTAATGTTGAATTCACCTCAGATAGGCCCTAGTGGTGACCACTGTGATGCAATGCAGTTAACCCCACCACAAGTGAACATGCACATAAAGCAATATAGCTATTACTGATAGTTGTGTACATGGTAAATTGCATGCACTTCACATGCCTGGTATATTGCCAGGCCATGACAGAACAATGCCATACTCACCAGCTTCAGACTGCTGTCCCATATGCAGACCATAGGGTCCTAGGTAGTTGTGATAAGGAGGTATTGTCAGCAGACTCAGATGTGGCATTCATACAGGATGGATGCAGCATGTCTGCATATTTACAGTACAAGCCCAATAATACAGTTTTCTGTCCTCACCAAAGATGTGCACCTCTGTGAATTAGAAAACTCCATCCACAACTGCAATCAGACCTGACACATGGATGTTGATACAATATAGCTACATGTATGTCTGATACATTAGTGTACTAATCCCCACTGGGCCCTTACCTGCATGCTCCCATTCCATTCTGTGGGTGCCCTGGTGTTGTTCTGGGGTGTGTGCCCTAAGGTTGGCGGGGACTCATATGCTACACAGCTTGGTCGTGTGATGGATGGCAAAGAGAAATGTGAAGTCATTTGTATGATGTGGTGATGACTGTACCCAAAGGTGACAGAGTCGTCATTGCAGCAGATGTCAATGGACATGTTGGTGAAGGGAACAGAGGGTCTGTGGAAGTGATGAGTATGCATGGTGTTAAAAGGAATGCAGATGGTGATAGGGTAGTGGAGTTTGCAAAACAGATGGACATGGTTCTGGTGAATATGTACTATAACACGAGGGAGGAGCATAGGGTGAGTTACAAGACTGTAGTAAGATGCACACAGGTGGAATATATCCTATGTAGGAGGGACAGTTTGAAGGAGATTGGAGACTGTAAAGTGGTGAAAGGGAAAGTGGATTTAGGTAGCATAGAATGTTGGTCTGTAGAATTATGTTGGTGATCAAGAAGAGGGGGAGTCTGAGTTCAGCAGCAAGGATCACATGGTGTGAATTGGAAAAGGGTGATCGTAAGGTGGAGTTCAAGGAAGAGTTAAGACAGACAGTGGGTGGCACTGTCAATTTATCACATATCTGGTTAAGTACTGTAGAGCTACTAAGGGAGATGGCTAGAAAGGTGCGTCGTGTGACATGTGGATGGAGGAAGTAGTACAAAGAGACCTGGTGGTGGACTGAGAAAGTACAAGAGTGTATACAGAGAAAGAGGATGGGGAAGAAGGAGTGAGACTGTCAGAGATGAGGAAAGCAGACAGGACTGAAAGGGGATGAGGTGCATGGCAAAGAGAGATGTGGCAAAGGCTAAGGATGAGGCATATGAAGAGTTGTATGACAGTTTGTGAATTACTGGCTGGTTGTATTTCTCTTTGATATTTTCAGTCATTTTAGTTGTTTTGCTAAGATGTTGTTGTATGTCTGGCCATTGTGTATGGCATATCATGATTTTGTTGCAGTGTACTGTTCACTTATTTCTATGGATTGTGGGGGGAAGATGTGAGTGTCATGGGTCCTTTTGTATCCAACTGTGCATACCACCCCAGTTATGGGTGGTGTATCAGCAGTATATGTTTGTATGGGAATTTTGAGACATGTATGCATATATATATTTTGAGACATGAATGCATATACACACATATATATATATATATATATATATATATATATATATATATATATATATATATATATATACACACACAGACACAAACACACCTCAGTATTATTGGCAATATATCTATATATTGTTATACACATATATGTATCTCCATACATATCTGTCTCTCTCTATGTATATGTTTCTTTTCAGATATATATATCTTTGTAGATGCCAATCCCTCCTAATTACACAGTGTCACTTCCCTATGGTAAACTGACTGTAAAGTAGGGTATGTATGAGAAAACATCCTAACACCATACATCTCAGATGGTGTACTGGTAAATTGCTGTGACTATGGTGTGCAGGCTCCTGGGTTCAAGACCTATAAGGTTTGTTTATTTTGTTGCTTGGCAGAACAGGGACTGTCGTATACAGCATGATTAAGGCAGTATTGAGCAGCTTTGAGCATGTTTGCACAACGGTAAGTGTATGTTTAAATGAACAGGTACTTACTCCATGTAGGTTTCGCTTACCAGTGCGCAAATCTGCTTAGCATTTACATTTATGCAATTCGGAAACCTGCTAAGCAGAGCTCAGCCCTAGTAATCATTGATTACATTCCAGTCAGATAAAATAGCAGGGTAATGACATCTGGCACCTCCAACTGTTGTCAGAACACTGGCCTTAGTCTCAATGGCAAGAAATGTGTCACAATTCCCTGTTGAATCAATGTGTTGTCCACAAATGACCACATCAGTGGTAGTCCAATGGACACAGATGTCCTTATAGGAGGTCTGTGAACACAGCTTGAAAGCAACCTCTCTACTGACCACCACATTGCCACTGTGGACAGAACGTCCTTCCATGTGGCACATTGCATAACTAAGGGTGTGTCATCTAGGAATGAAGGTCAATGTCTCCCTCCACTCCCCACTCATTAGGCCAATCAGCAGTTACAATGGCCCATTTGCCATGTAACTCACTAGACACCTTCAACAACTGGGTAGTCTGCAAGAGTACCTCACATGTAGGACCCGAGGCATGAAACAACTGTCTGATATGGTAAGAGGCCAAAACCTCCAAGTGTTCCCAGTCACAATTAGGCTACTTGCAGGCAATGCCTGCTTGGCTGACTATGCCATGTCTGCCCAGCTGTGTTACAAATGCCACAGCCAGGAAACCCCAATCTGTATGCACCACATGCCATGGATACCTCAACCACATTACTACATTCAACAGAACATGCTTGGGGGCAGGTCCATAACCTAGATACTGGCCACGTTATGAGATATATGTTGCATACACGTCAAAGCACCTCATTGGTCCTCTTCAATAGAAATTCAGATGAGTGGATGGTGAATGTAATGCTCACCCTGGGGATCACTCACATGACAGTATTTGATAGATACACTGCTGACAAATCTAAGGTGGCATGATGCCAGGGTACTCCCATGGGCTAGGCTTGTAATGATTCCATGGCCATTAGTGTGGTACACACATATGAACAAATGGACCCATGATATTCAGTACTGGCAAATACCTGTGTGTGTGTGCATTACTGTGTATGCAACTGTTTGTGAGCATGTAAACCAGTAGGTGACATTACTTTGTGGAACTTCCACCCACTCCACCTCCCATTGCCATACTTTGCAGTACTGGTGATGTAATTCACTGTAAGGGTACCTTGTGGCACTCTTAACCTTATAGACTCCATGGAGCATGTGGTAACCGCATTACACAATACTAACGATGACTATGTAGATAGGGGTCCCACCCTGAGTCCTGAGAAATGTATGTGTGTGTGAGTCCCTGAAAGTGAGCATATTTGTATGAAAAAGCATTTTGAGGGTTTAGTCTCCACATATGCTGCACATTGCCATACTGTACAAGGGTTGGTGATGTTGGCCACAGTACAGGAGCCATGGAACAGTCATCACATTACAGTCTGTGTTGCATGCAGTAAATGCATGTCACTGTAGAGCAACAGCTACATAGCCAGGGGTTCTAATCTGAGGAAGCCCAAATCTGTGAACATTTGTGTGCCAGTACAGTATTCTGTGTTTGAGTGAGTACTATGTCCATTTGGAGGGTGGCTCTCACATTTTAGACAGTGGTACTCTCACTACATGTCCCAAGGTCCACTGTATGTGGTCTGCTCTTTCCATCAACCTTACAATTATCTGACAACAATCTTCAGCCCAATAAGGCCTGTGCTGTGTGTATGAACTATGTAACAGTATGGCCTGATTGACAAGATAGTCAGGGCTGCTAAATCCAGGTGTGTCAAATGTGTCTATAACTGTATGTGTTTGTCAATGTGTATATGTCAGTATGTTATAGCATGTTGTGTCCATTCAGACCCAGTACATCACCCATTGCCATACTGTACAAGGCCTTTTGATGTTGTTCATTTTACAGGAACCTTGGAACACACCTCACCCTACAAGCTCTGTGGTGTGTGCAATTAAGGCAGAATGCATTAGTATCAATAACTACATAGGTAGGGGTTCTAATCTCAGTGTTGCCAAGTGTGTGTGAGCTTGTGTGTGTGTGTGTGTGTGTGTGTGTGTGTGTGTGTGTGTGTGTGTGTGTGTGTGTGTGTGTGTGTGTGTGTGTGTGAAGGGATCTACTTCAGTTTGCAGAAACACCATTTCCCAGGAGTTCATTTGACTGAGACCAAATTGGCAAAAGCTAAAATTGCAAATTAATCATCTTGTGGAAATTCATTTCACCAAAACTAGTAGTGGCAGTGTAAATGCCTTTTTCCCCACTGTACAGCTGTGCAGCGATACTGGAGTTAGTATATATAGTTGGTAGTGGTCGTTGGAGGCACAGCCCCCACATTGGTGCTAGTGTTGTGCATATCCCCACGCATAGTGTGCTGATATACCGTTGAGTCTATGTTAAGAGGGTAAGTAGTTGTTAATCTTAGTAGGTGTGGGTCTACTCCACCCCACTCTCTCCAATTGAGGAGGCTGTGCCCCCCACACCACCACAACTATTTATACCAACTCCAGGATTGAACTACAGTGGGGAAAAGGACATATACCTTGCCACTACTATTTTCAGTGAAATGAAATTTGGTGGACCGATTATTTAGTGATTTGAGGTTTTGGCAATTTGGTCTTAGTGGAATTACATTTGCAAAAATTAGTCCTCTGCAAAGTGAAGTACATCCATGTGAACAGTACTCTCTATGTGTTGCATTGACTCAAAAGCCTCTGTGCATGTGTTATTCACAAACGTTTGGTGTGTGCCACCCAGTACACTTCCACTGTACAAGAGCTGCTTACATCAGCCACCGTGTACTTACCTGTATACTCCCCTCAGACCTATCAGCCATGTGGCAGATGCAATAACTGTTATACAGACCTGTTATTTGCATTCAGTTGTACCCTGCATATGACACAGTCAATGTTTTACCACACTGCCACACTCCATATATGAAAGGACATCAGGGCAACATCCAGCTGACACATAGACACCTAAAACACAAACAGAATACATTATGGAGACCATATTCGGTCAGTGTTAATAATAGCAAGAATGCATCATGACTGGACAGCTACACACCCTGATGTGCAAGCATTAAACATGCCACTGACAACATTTTAAACAGAATTACATTGCTGAACTGTAGTACATTCAGTCTGTGCATCAGAACCATATTAGCATATCCCTGCATCGATGGTATGGATGACAGGGATGTGGCACAGGTATCATCATCTGTACAGGGTATGGTGTGGGTTTGCCAGAGGCCTAGGCTGAGCCATTTTGTTGACATCATGTGTGTGGGTTAGGGAGTTGCATGCAGAAGTGGTGTGCATGGTGATGGTTGTGTGTGTATGGATGCACACAGGTCTGCCATGTGGCAGCCCTATACAGGGGTATATTGGACAGCTGTGGACCGTGCATGGCAGAGTGTACAGTTCACTGCTTTTGGCAACAGATATGGGAACTGGGCCTGCCAGGGGTTGCATGGGCACCACCAGGCAGAAGCCAAGATATGGTACTCTCCCCTGATGATGACAATTGTCTGCTGGATCTGCATCCCTGTTGGGATGGGCCAAGACCATGTGCCCCTGGCCTACTGCATCATGGTGTGGACAGCACCCCCCCCCCTGCAGTGGAGCAGCTGGTACTGCAACTACAGGTGTGGGAGTGAGATGTTGCATGGCCACATAGACCTTCAGCTGTTCGTGGTGCTGTCCTACGTCCACATGGCCAATGCCCTACTCCCACCACATGCTCTAGCACAGACATCCCTCTGTCGAGGATTGCCACCATCTCTCCCAACCATATATCCATTACCTCCGCATAATAATGGAGGGCATCAGCAAGATCACGGATGTAGTTACGTACAGCAGGAAGATTAGCCCTCTGGAGCCTCAGACCATCTCTGGTGTAATGTTCAATACATGCCTGTGCCTCTATGATTTATTTATTATTTATTTTTATTTTACATTTGTTTACCGGGATAGTGGGGGACCTTTGTAGGGTAGAGAGACCAAATAATGCCAAGTCAAGATGTGCCATGCTAGTATATCCCTTCCCAGGAGTAATGACTGCTGTCACAATGCCATGATGGTATGAAACATGCGTCTGGTGACACCTACTGTGGCACTTGTGGCAGGGGCATGACAGACAACAGTCCTCCTATAAGTGCCCCATCCATCTGCCTGTGTGGGACCTTGCCTGTTATGCAGCTATGGCTGGTGTCTACAGACACAATTGTCATAGTCACCACACTTTCACATCCCATGCCATCACAAGCCAGCTGTCCCTCATCTATGGCCACTGGTGGTGGGGTATGTGTGAGCATTGTGACTGTGTGCGGGGATGGGGTGGAAAAAAGTGGGACGCTAACCAATGGCACAGATTCACCCCCTGACAACCCTGCCTGTACCTCACTATATCTATCATCATTGTCAGAGTCTGCAGAGACACTGACATCTGTTTCCCCTCGGGAGGAACCCGACCCACATCGCCACCCTTGAGGGGAAGACAATATATGTAAATTAATACATGTACATTATGGTTTACCTACACACACACAAACACACACACACACACACACACACACACACACACACACACACACACACACACACACACACACTTACAGGTGAGGTGGCACAAAGATATTACACAGGCCTCACATTACCCAACAGTTGACATGCATGACACATGACACTCAACATCATGCATTGTAGCAATTTTTAATCCCTGTTACTTACAATATACATCTCTGGGATGCATGAGTTGTGTTAGTAGGTGATGTCCCTTCCCCTGGAACACACCGCACCCATGTGCGCATTATTGCTGTGCACCTGTATATCACACTGGCATCTGCTGTAGACCATAGCACACAACTGTACAAATCATTGCTGAATGTGTAGATGTCTGGCAGTTATGTTTGCTCTGTTCCTCACAACTGCTATGTATTTGTCTGACACATAACTGGGATGATATGAGGACTGATGTCACTAACTAATATCTGACATTTGATTTGCAGATCTCATCATCAGCAGTGCATGTATGTGCAATAAAATCTGGTTACACCAATGACCTTCAAAGCTTAATGTGCATATGAGGAGAGTACACACACCTGTTGACATGCCAGCCTCTTCTACGATAGGAAATGGGGCCACACTATTGTATTTGAAAACATTACACACACCTGATATGTGACATATGACCTGTGCAATCCAATCAAGAATCAAACAAATGTGCTAGTCGTGAAGATACTGAATGAGATGCCTACAATATGGGGGTTGCATAATTGTGAACACCCTTAAACCAATGGTTTGTTGAAGCATCTGTTAAATGAACTACAGCAGTTGCTATTCCTGGGAAAGGATATGCTAGCATGGCACATCTTGACTTGGCATTATTTGGTCTGTCTACCCTACAAAGGTCCCCCAATTCTGCCAGATTGAAAGGCCAGCTCATGTGCACAGCCCTTGGAGGTCACACAGGGGCTTTACTATTGCTGTTGAGTCTGGGTTATGTCTGGACCAATTCATAACCTTGAATGTGTTCAGATACAGCCATTCTTCACTAGCTTTGGATGCATGCTTCAGTTCACTGTTGTGTTTGAAGCTGAAACCCCTTCCCACCCTCAGCCTTATTGCAGATGCTTGGCAACTGTGGGCCACACGTGAGTGTTATTTTTCAGTGTTCCAAATTCCCTCCATCATGTCTACAGGCCTAGTTCCAGCTAATGAACAGCAACCCTAAAGGTGTACACTGGAACCAGCAAGCTTCAAGTTGGGGATGGTGGCCCCGAGGTGAAGTGAGGTGCTGCTTGTGCACCACACATATCTTTATGAGTACTGTCTGTAGGTCTGAACCTTGGTCTCATGACACCATTACACATTGCAACACATGCCTTTGGGAGACTTGATGTTATGCTTTTGCTACCTGTGCACAGCCCTGGATAGGTGTTTCTTGTAGGTAACATCTTCTGTCTACTTATCCTACCCCATAGGCCACACTTATGCATCATCCAGTTGATTGTTGCCACAGGTACTACACAGGCAGTACTTGCTAGACATTCATGCAACTCCTTCAGTGTTGCTGCATGTCTCCTGGCAGCCTCCCTGACCAGTTTTCTACATGTTTTACATTCTTGTTTCAGATGGGCATCTGGTTCTTTTCAATATCACTGTTGTCCCATATTTAATACACCTCTAGATCACTGTTTTCCATGGTATATGCAATGGTGAGGTAATTTTTTTTCCTACTTCTGACTGCTACATTTCAGATATGGGATCCCTTTGATGCTTTGTATGATGTGTGCAAGCCATGGCTGCTTCTGTTGCAAGCAGCTGAGGAAATGTCATGAACATACTTCTTGGGCAGCAGCCCATTACTCGGTGTGACATCGAGGGCCTGTACTTGATGGCAGATGTGTACTCAAATAGAGTGAATGCTGTCAGTACATCACAAGCTAACTCCACAATATGCTATTTCGAGTGTGTGCACACATATGGATCCAGTGTTTTGTAAGGTTTGTATACCCCATATTTGTTGCCCTAACATATAATTCTATTTTACATGTTAATTGTTGATGTTAGGATCACATTACAGGTTGTAAAAGATGTAGAATGTATTATTGTGGTCTGTAGTTATATATATCAGGAACAGTTGCCATCTTAATAGGTGTGTGCACACTGTTGTATCCACTGTATAAGTGTAATGTTTCATGCATGTCCCTACTGTAGCCCATTTGTCCCACCATTTTGTTTGTCTCTGTCCCCACATCTTACACAGGTTGTGAGGTATGCTGCAGGAATCTTATATACCCTTCAGATATGACACCATGGTGACCACAGTGATGCAGTGCAGTTAACACCAACAAAACTGAACATGTACATCATGCATTATGGGCAGGTGTGATAAATGTGTGCATGACAAATAGCATGGCTGGTGTATTGGCAAATGTCAACAAAATAATTCCATACTCACAAGCTACAGGCTGCTTTCCCAGTTGTATACCAGAGGGTCCTAAATAGTTGTAGGAGAGAGGTAATGTCAGTAGCCACTCATGTGGCCTTGGTAAAGGGTGGAAGCAACATTTCAGCACATTAACAGTACAACCCCTAATACTACAAAATATGCTGGTCATCACCATAGATGTGCACGTCTGTGCATTACTAAACACCAGCAAGACCTACTATCTCATCTGATGTATGCATGTAGATACTATACAGATAAAAATGGATAAGCAACAGTGTTCTAGCAATGTGCACCGGGGCCTTACCTGTACACTCCTTATCCTTTGTGTGGATGCAACCCACCTCCACAATTCTTTCTTCAGCTTCATGGTTTGTGTGTTGGGTGAGTGCCCTATGGTTGGCAAGGAGCTCCTTGGTGGGTGTCAGTGGGGCTGGATGGCTGGGCCCCCACCTGTGGCTAGCTGGTCCCTCGCTACAACAGCAGCCCATTGATGGGCATGACGGATGAGGTCGCTGGCCCGATGCCGCACCTGCTCTTAAGTTCTGCTGTGCAGGCCAACATCATTTACTCTCTGGACCAAATCGTTTCACAGGGCAGTCCTCTCCCGCACATATTGTGTTCTCTGGCCAAATAATAGCACATAATGTACTATCACAAATTGGGTGATTATGTCATTTTCACCAACAAAGAATGCTGGGAGGCGAGGCTTCTAAATTTTACCTGGAAGACATAAACAGGAGAAAAGGTCACAGGACCTCATATGGTTGTCAAATTGCACATCGACAGTGGATATTACTTGCAAATAATCTAATCTATACCATAACCCTTGAATCTATCATGGCTATAGAAACTTGCATTACACTCCTGGCCCTATCTTATTCCCCCAATGTTGGACACTTAATTGCATAATCCTCTATTCTCCATTCATTTCTTTGTAGATGACAGTGACCATCTTCCATGTGGATGGTGGCAAGTCTGTGTTTGACTGTAGTCTATGATGGAGCTGTGAGCACATACCTGAGTTCATGTAGGAGGCAGAAAATGATGTTATTATGCCCCATGGAGACTTGCTGTTGTTGCCATCAGTAGGTAATATGTACATGTTCACCATTGCTGAGGGGAGGAGTGTGGTTGATGTGCATATCCCCCTGTACAAATGGGGTGGACATGGTGGTGATGTTCCCACCTAACCTGTCTGATGCAGGTTGCCTATATCCATGGCATGTGTGTGTATGAGGTGTGTGTTACCCCCAGTACAGGGTGAATTGTGTTGTTGCCTCTGAGACTGACAACATATGTGGAGACACTATTGCAATTTTCCTTGGTCATGTGGATATGTCTGATTTGTAGTCATAGTCAGCCTTACAGCAAGTCACTTGTGAACTTACATGCTTGCTCAGATAGAGGTGGACTTGCTTTCAAGTTGTTGTCTGCACCTATGTGTCCCTGTACAGCCAAAATAGCAACCTATTATGTTGTTTGTGTATTACTGCTGTCCATCAAAGGGGATTATTCTACCTTGGTAGAGACTGGTTATACAGGTCCGGTACTGCTGAGTCTATATAGCTACAGTAGATATAAAGTGTACAAACCCCTGTTACAATGCCTGGTATTTGTGCAATTGAAACATGACACCACAATAACTCATTTCAAAACAATTCCCACCTTTAATGTGAGCTATAGCCTGTACAATTCAATTGAAAACATAAAAATCTGGACTGTAAAAACATGGAAATAATAATCAGTACAATAAGCCAGTTGAATGAGTGTGCACACCCTTAAAGTGATATGTTGTGTAAGCACCTGTTGAGATGGTTACAGCATTCATTTGTCTTGGTTTGGACTCTAACATCATGGCACATCTTCACTTGGTAATAGTTGCTCACCTTCCTTGAAACAGCTTTGTTTGTTTTTCAATAGAGTTCTACAGGTTAAGGGTCACATTCAAAATGAGAAACATTTTGAAATGATTTTCTGTGGTCTCATTGTCATAGACTACACAAACCTGGCATTTCAACAGGGGTGTGTACACTTTTGATATCCACTGTATATAGGTGTTGATATAGCTGTTAGTTGTAGGCATGGACAGGGGGTCATAACACAGTTGGACACTTCTCCAATTACTACCTGAAAATCATGCCTACTCTAATACCCATATCAGTGTCAGGACAATGCAACAACCAGTAACTGTACACATTTCTGTCTGTTGTATGCACTGACGCTAATATTACACACGTGCAACATGCACAACCTATTTACCTGACTGCTTGAAACCCATGTTATTAGTTTTCTGCCTTCCAGCTGAACATACATATCCATACATGTGCTCAGGGGATACCTGGTTTACATTTCTGTTTTGTGTTAGTATGGTACACTGTATATGCAGTCTTGCTGCTCAATCATACTTCTTAACCTGTTATAGCAGGACGTCTGGACAATGGCACACATAAACGGGTGACAAAAGGGACATCAATATTGATACTGTATTAATATAGCTGCACCATACATTAGTAAGCTGATTGCACAGTAGGCTTTGACATCAATGTGATAACCTGAAAATAGTCCAGTAGTCATAAGTATTATGTTACGCTGTCATTGCTCACAGACTTGCCAGTGGTTTGGCTGACGTAACACAAGTATATGTGTACGTGACTACAGATATCAGTCACAAATGTGCTTATTGTCCAGCAGAAAGCTTTACAGTTGAATATTATTAATTCAGTATATCACATGAGGTTAAACACACGTCACATGAGGTTAAACATATGTCGGGGTCCAGGGAACTAAATATTGTGGGAAGAAATATCCAGGGAATTGTTATGGCTAGGCTTGTATAGGCCCTAGGGCCAATAGCCTAGTACCAACCTATGAACCTATGAACCCATGCAACAGTACTTTACTATGTCCATGCCCTATACAGGTCTCTTAGATTTACAAGACAAACATGTATCATACTCATATTCACAGATATATGGATATGGACAACATCCCATTAAGTGGCCTAGCAGTGGCACAGTCACAACTGTTTGGCAGACACCCCAGTGGTTGTCATATGTGAGCTGTCCTTTCCCAGGGTGAGTCAGGCTCCTGAGCTGTGATCCTACCTCGCAACCTCTTAGAGCATCACATCTGGACAAAGCCTAAAATGATGGGGGATTAATAGGGACAGATTTTAAATATTCCTGTTACAAACTTAGGAAGTTTATAGAATAATACATTTTGCATTACCGTGAATACTCTTAAGGATGTGGAGTCTTAAACTCAAGTGCTTGTCATTACTTGATGACAATCTGCAGCTATTTGCCAGAAAAGTACATATTTCAGGAGGAACAGACAAAAAACTATGATGGGAAAATCTGGACATTCTTTGAAGATCTGTACAGTTGAGAGGTATGGCTGTGATCTCTCCCAGTGCAGAGAGGGCCAGATGCTATGGCCATAGCAGCTGTTCAGCAGGACATTAGTACAGCAAGTCTTGTTGGGACATATTTTCTTCCATATCATAATTCCCATTATTACAGACCAAGTACTGCATTCAATTACATACCTACATGTTTCACATACCTTTTTTTTCTTCTCTTTGATTTTTTCTGGTTTTTGTTTTTATTTGTTCTCTCTCTCTCTCTATCCCTCTCTCTCTCTCTCTGCACTGCAGGGATAGTGCTGGCTTGAATAGGTGGCAGAATGGCTTTTGTAGGTGATGCTCATGACCAGGTGATGGCCTGTGCACCAATTGGTGTTCCCCATTTGGTAAATGCATGCAGAGCAGTTATGTAGTTCTTCCAATAGCTAATGTCATGGCAACACACTCCTATAATTGAGTACTCCATGTGGGTGCGGACCCTTTCCCTTTCCAGTGAGGAGGACATCCTTGAGGTGTGTGAGCTAATATCACTTACAACAAGACTAGTGTAGAAAAGCCAAATAAATGGTGGAGAAGGTTCAAGACTTAGGGACAGAATGTGAGTGTTGCTGTTATATGTTTGGAATACTGCTAGTTTAAATGGTTCCTCTGAACATGCTACTTCTGCATGTGTTTCAGTCTGACAAAGTTCCGTCTCTGCATAGCTCTCAACTGTAGGACTATCCACATAATGGCCAGAGGCTAGCCTGTTATGTTTTGTCTGTTCCCCAGAGAGGTGTTGTCCTTGGTAAATCAGTAGCATACTCTGGTGTTTGCAATCAGTGAATTCTAACATACATTTGCTTTTCTGACTTTATATCCCTCAGAAAAGATATGCTACAACAAACCCTGTAACACCAGCAACTTTCTCAGTGTATAACAGCAATATTTCAAGTTTGGCCATGTATTTCAGCCTCTGTCCACCAATTATGTCAAGCTTTGTCCAGATGTCATACAGTAGGAGGTTGATAGATATAATGGTCTATTAATATTTAGTGCTGTCATTCCTGCTGAGGGGAAAGGCTGGAAAACATGTTGAAGTCTTTACATTCAAGAGGTTGGTGTATAGAGAATGCTCTTAGATGTCCTTGTAACATATTTTATGTAGGGAAGAGTAACATGTGTTTTAAAACCAGGCTGTTGGAACATGTGAGACATATTACTGATAAGAAAGAAGACAGCTGTATAGCTGTACATTTGAATAAATCTCACCATGGGGACAGTAGTGGGTTCCAAAATACTGTTTTGAAAAAAGTCTGTTCCTCAGTTTGATGAAACATTCATAAAAGAACAATTGTTATGTACAGAATCAATGTATTATTATTAAATGTGATACTTTATCCCCTAGGGGGTTAAATGAGAAGTGTAATTGGACGCTGTGTATTTAATTATGTAATTAAGTGTTAATTCCTTCTTGTGATTAAGGCAAGTATTTCATGCAATGCTTTACTCCTTGAAAGCTTTGGCCAAGACATCAGAGTATAATAAACATTTGTGAATTACTGGCTTTTTGCATTTCTCCTTGCTGTGTTAAGTAATGTTAGTGTTTTTCTAAGAGGTTGCTGTATGTCTGGCCATTGTGTATGGCCTGTCATGAGCAGAGTACTGTTCAATTATTTATTTGGACTGGGGGGGCAGATGCGAGTGTCATGGGTTCTTTTGTATCCAGCTGTGTATGCTGCCCCAGTTATGGGTGGTCTATCAGCAGCATATGTTTGTATGGGCATTTTGAGACATGTCTATATACATGTATATATATATATATATATATATATATATATATATATATATATATATATATATATATATATATATATATATATATATATATATATATATATATATATATATATATATATATATATATATATATATACACACTTCAGTATTTATTGGTAATATATCTATATATTGTTATACACATATATGTAACTCCATACATATCTGTCTCTTTCTCTATGTATATGTTTCTTTTCATATATATATATATATATATATATATATATATATATATATATATATATTTGTAGATACCAATCCTTCATAATTGCACAGTGTCTCTTCCCTATTGTAAACTGGCTGTAAAGTAGGGTATGTTTGAGAAAACATCCTAACCCCATGCATCTCAGTTCACATACTGGTAAATTGTTGTGACTATGATGTGCAGAGTCCTGGTTTTAATACCTGCAAAGGCTGTTCATTTTTTTGCTAGGCATAACAAGGACTGTTGGATACAGAGTGATTAAGGCAGTTTTGAACAGCTTTAAGTGTGTTTGTGTGGGTTTGAATGACATTACAACATGCTAATGTACAGTTAAATGAGTAGGTACTTACACCATGTAGGCTTCACTTAGCAGTGCGCAAATCTGCTTAGCAGTTACATTTAAGCAATGCTTAAACCTGCTAAGCATTGCTCAGCCCTGGTAACCATTGATCACATTCCAGTCTGATAAATTAGCAGGGTAACGGCATCTTTAATAAGTGTATTTAATTTCCTGTACATAGCATGCTTCTATGTGCTATCATTACAGTAGCAAAGGGTGTGACTATACTGTATAGGACACTTGGGTACACATAGGTAGTACCACAATCTTTCTTTTTATTTGTTTAATATATTGGCAGTATTACATGTTATAGGCAGTCACACTTGCATGTTACACCAGCTACAGTGCACTGGTTGACAAAAATAGTTTAACACATATTGTATTAAGTTAGTACTTTTAACAGTGCTTTTCCAAGTAAAATTAGATTGAAACTTGTAGTACTTGAACCATAAATCCCTGCATGCAAAGCTGGGACTCTGAGTACTATCTTGTTCTTGGTGTTTGAGCTGTATGTTTTTATGTATTGCATGTTGGATATTGATATGATATTAACTGTAGACTACTATGTTTTTTGGACATGTCATTGAGGACTGCTGTTATGTAGTAATGGCATATCTTTCAGTTTCAGACTTTTATCCTTCAAAACATTTATCTTAATGCATAACCTGTTGGCTATCAACTTGCTGTCTGTCCTTTGTACAGATGTGCAGATGTCAAGTATTGTTAAGACTATACGACTATGTAGGTACCCACATTGCATTATGCTGTGGGCCTGGACACTGATGCTAGTTCCAATATATGGGACATTCCTTAATGTGGGCCTTGCCCCTTTTCCTTGCCTGTGTAAGGGACACTACAGAGGTGGTTGGATACAGATTCACATACAGTAGGTGGCAATATGTCACAAGACAGGACATGTGGAGACAGCCCAAAAACATGGGGGACATATCTCCAGAATTGTGAACAGATTCTATGTCATCAGAGCTGTTATACACATGGTGGATTGATAGACTGACAGGGTTTTTGTGGACATGCATGGCTGACAGTGATATGTCTCTGACATACCTCTCCACTGGCATGCTGCCCACAGACTGGCCACATGTTTGCCTGTTATGTTTTGTCTGTTCCCCAAACAGTTGGTGTCCTTGGTAAATCAGTCGTGGACTCTGGGGAATGCAGTCAGTAAATACTCACATCTATTGGTAATACTCACTTCATATTATTCATAAAGGATATGCTGCAACAAACCCAGTAACATCTGCAACTGTATCAATGTATGACAGCAATATGTCCAATCTACCCCCGTGTTTGTGCCTCTGTCCACAAATGATGTCAGGCTTTGTCCAGATGTCAATGAGGCGCAGACATAGTTAGTATCATTGTTTCTTGCCTTCACTCTTGCTACCATCCCAGTGATGTAGTAGACCCCTGGACATGTCAGGGAAGAGGCCACAGATATGAGTTCTGAGCCTGTACATTCTGAGGAGAACTGTACATGTGAGAGGCCTGTGTATGTCTGGTCATTGTTAACAGACTGTCAGGACTGTGTACACATGTCATGTGTACATGTTATTTGTGCTGTGTATGGAGGAGGGTGGATGCAAGTGTTATGGCTCCTTCTTTATCTGACTGTTCATGCTGCACCAGTTTCTGCTGATGTATTGGCTGTATGTGTTTGTAGGGGCAGACTGATACATGTCCTGTACCAAGGTCAGGATTCAGACTACACTGAGAATTGGGACTGTATATGTAGGGCTAATGTGTGAGTGGCAAACAACAATGTATTTGTTCACACAGTCCGTACACTCTACTATTCACTTGACTTACTGGTATGTGACTGTGGTGATATTGGTTGTGGGTATGCACTTTCACACTGGTGTCTGTTTATCAGTGCTGTTACATCCCTGTAGGGCCTGATATATTTGCAAATACATGTGTAATTACCCATAGCAGATTTCCTATTTCAATTACTTGTGCTATTTCACTAAATATATGTTAGAGCACACAGGAGAGTGTTAAAACAACAACTATGTTAGCTTATCTATGCCAGTTCTTCAGATACGTCCCCATTTTCATGGCTTCTATGCTCCACTTTGTCAGCCTTGGTCCAGATTCATTGCAGAAAGGGGTTCTAAGCATACCTCTCAACTGGCTGGATTGTTTCAGGATGTCCAGGTTTATTGCTCATATGTCTGGTCTGTTTTACAGATTATTCTCATTTTTCTGGTAAATAACTGTGATGATATGATTGCTGTCAGAAAATGAGGACATACATTTCATTTACCTACCTCAGATCCATCAGAATATGTATGCTGAAACAAACTTTGTCACTCTTTCAAGAAAAGTGCAGGGGGACAATGACCTCTTCTTTCCTGGATGCTAATGTGTTAGTACTGGGATGTACCGCATAGAAGGACTTTGTGACCACAGTGGCAATGTGGTGGTTAAAAGAGACATTGCTGTCAACCTGTGTACCCAAATCTCTTATAACACCTTCCTTGTTCAGGGGACTACCATTGATGTTGTAATTCATGGGAAAAGGGTTTTTTCCCAAAGGGGATGACAACACATTTTCTGACATTGAGCTTAAGGCCATGGCTCTGACACCAGTCATTGGTCTCAGGAAGGCCTTTCTGTAGAATGCTATGATCACTTGAGTAGTCAATAATAGCTCACAACTTGCAATTGTCTGCAAACTTTGTCAGCCAGAGTCCCTTCATGTTGGCATGCACTTCAGAGAAGTAGAAACCAAACATGAGAGGACCCAGGAAAGGACCCTGTTGGAATCCACTTATGACTGCTCAGCAGTCTGACTTGGAGTCAGCTATTTTCACACTGTGAGTTCTATCTGTGACCCAGTTTGCAACCCACCTAGTGATATAGGGGTTGATGCCTAGCTTAGTGAGTTTTTGCATGATTCCTGAGTTGAAAATTTTATTAAATGCATTGGACAGATCAAGGTAGGTTGTATGTGCCACCTTGCCTTCATCCACAGCTCAGGTGACTGACTCCTAGACGTTGACCAGGTTGATTGAGCAGGTAGGACCTAACCTTGACAAAACTAAACTGTGTGGGATCCTGAGTCTGTGGATTCTCATATCCCTGTTTATTAGGTGCATGATGATGCATTCCATAGCTTTGCATAACGGACTTGTCAGGCTATTGAGTGGTATTTCTCAGGGTCTGTTGTTGCTCCTCCTTTGTGGAGAGGGGTGACTGTAGCAGTGCACAATTCAGTTGGGACAAAGCCTGAGGTGAGGCTGTGATTGATCAGGTGAGGTGCCAGGTCACTATGTAGTGCATGTAGAACACAGCCAGAGATATTGTCAGATCCCATAGAAGCTGTATTCTTGGCCTTGGACAGTGGTGTTTTAACCTGTGCAGCAGTAAGTAATACTGGGTGCCTGGCAGTGTACTGGTATTGTCCTTTGGTGGGAGGAGACAGAGGTAAAGTTTGCACTCAATATTACAGCCAGTATATTGGCAATATCTGTTGGCTCAGTCTAGTAGGTACCATTGTCCAGTAGCTCAGAGCAAATCCTGGTATTTCCATAGAGATTCTTTACATAACTGTATGCGGCCTTGTGGTTGTCTTTACTATGTGCTACAATTCTGTTTCCACAGCTCGCTTTGTAATATTTGATGAGGGATCGCAACTTTTAATTGAGGCTGATAAGGGTTTTTTTCCAGTCTTGGGACTTCACCTTATTGCATATCAGTTTCCTCCTTCTTTTGTACAGTTTCTTTATGAATGGGGACCACCAGATTGGCTTTCTTTTTTTGGAGGTGAGGGTCTTGGTTCTATTGGTTATGGTGGTATCCATGCATTTGTGTACGTGTTAATAGTGTATTGTTGTTTGAGTCAGCAGTCATACAACTAGTCTCTGTTTACATGGCTGCCGTGAGGTTAGTCACCTCTGTTTTAAGGAGGCCAAAGTTAGCTTTGGAAAGGCTTTTCATTGTGGTTACCTCTGTGGGAGGGCTGTGGATTTCCAAAGGTGATTACTTTGTGGTCACATCTAACAAGGGAGGAGTTGACTATTGGTGTACAGCAACAGTTGCCCATGTTAGTGTGAAGGACAAGTGCATCGGTACATGAGTAGCTTTCACAGTTAATGGTGGAGTAGCTGAAGTCAACCAGTATGAGTGTGTTAGGTTGGACACTAATATACTCCAGGGTGTTTACGGACATGGAGTGTGAGTCTTGGGACATATTTGGGGACCTATAGCAGGCTACAACCTGAACCACTGTCTATCCCAATATTACCTACACCTGCAGTATCTGTGATGTGTAATGTTGGGCTACCACTCTGGAGGAGTGTGCATCCTTTATGGATATGGAAATACCACCACATTTAGAGCGTCATTCCAAGTTCCGCAGCCAAACAGTGTGGAATGTGTTATAGGCTGGTAGTGCAGGGGTGCTTCCTGCTGCCTTTAACCAGGTCTCTGTTACAGCACAGATGTCATTGTTCCCCATTTTAAGGAATACTTCCAGTAACTGCATTTTCAGATTTAGACTTCTAGAGTGCAGCAGCATGACCCTCAGATTGCATGTGTTTGTAGCTGTTATATATTTATGTATACATATATATATATATATATATATACATATATATATGTATATGTATGTATATATATATATATATATATATATATATATATATATATATATATATATATATATTATATATATATATCTATATATATATCTATATATATATATATATATATATATATATATATATATATATATATATTTATTCATCTTTCTATATATATATATATGTGTGTATGCATATACGTAGATATAAATTTAGATGTATCTCTCTCTCTCTCTCTCTCTCTCTATATATATATATATATATATATATATATATATATATATAGATATTATGTATAGATTTGTCCACATATATGCATCTCCATACATATATACATTGATATATAGAGAACGTGACTGATTCTACAGACTCCTCTCCATACTGTTGAATGACTGTACTAACTGATATGTTTGGAAAATCATTACTATTTTGTAGAGCTCAGATGGTATAATGGTACATTGCTTTGATTGTAGTTTGCATAGCTCTGAGTTCAAGCCTTGGCAGGGCTTATTAGTTTGTCGCAAGGCAGAACATTTGCAGCTGGGGAGGGAGGAATAAGGGCAATATTTAAAAGAGTTCCTTAGTTTGGCCTATTGACCCCCATTTTGATAGCCTTTGGACAGATTTGTTGCAGTAAAAGGTTTAGAGTATGGATCTGCATTTTATATATATATATATATATATATATATATGTATATATATATATATATATATATATATATATATATATATATATATATATATATATATACATATTCATATAAGGTCTATATTACTAGAACGAATGCTTAAATGTTCGAATCTGTAAAGGATGACCTTTACAGATTGAACACTTAGACATTCAAAATAGTAAAAAAGTATATAAAAAGAAAAAACAAAAATGTAGAAAGGGTGGGGGGTGTAGGGGGCTTGGTTCCCTGTTTAAACCCTTTAGGTTTTTTTTCTATTGTGTATTTGTTTTTTAATTTTTGTAAAATTTTGATTGCTTAACTGTTTGATCTCTAAAGGTCGACCTTTAGAGATTCGAACATTTAAGTTGTCAAGCATCTAATATAGACCCTTTGTGTATATATATATATTTATATATATATATATATATATATATATATATATATATATATATATATATATATATATATATATATATATATATATATATATATTGCTTTAGGTACATACAGAGATGCTTTTATATTTATTTACTTTTCTATAGTTTCATGCTAGGAAAGAGCACTACAGATGCGATGTTTGCTCTGAGAGTGTTGATGGAGAAGTACAGAAAAGGTCAGAAGGAGTTGCATTGTGTCTTTGTGGATTTAGGGAAAGTATATGACAGGGTGCCTACAGAGGAATTGTGGTATTGTATGAGGAAGTTGGGAGTGTCAGAGAAGTTTGTAAGAGTGGTACAAGATATGTACGAGGGTAGTGTGACAGCGGTGAGGTCTGCAGTGGGAGTGATGGATGCGTTTAAAGTGGAGGTGGGATTACATCAAGGATCAGCTCTGAGCCCTTTCTTATTTGCAATGGTGATGGACAGGTTGACAGATGAGATCAGACTGGAGTCCCCGTGGCCTATGATGTTTGCAGATGACATTGTGATCTGTAGTGAGAGTAGGGAACACGTGGAGAAGACCCTGGAGAGGGGGAGATATGCTCTAGAGAGAAGAGGAATGAAGGTCAGCAGGACTAAGACAGAATATATGTGTGTGAATGAGAAGGAGGATGGAGGAATGGTGAGGATGCAGGGAGTAGAGGTGGTGAAGGTGGATGAGTTTAAGTACTTGGGATCAACAGTTCAGAGTAATGGTGAGTGTGGAAGAGAAGTGAAAAAGAGACTACAGGCAGGATGGAGTGGGTGGAGAAGAATATCAGGAGTGATTTGTGACAGATGAGTACCAGTAAGAGTGAAAGGGAAGGTCTACAAGAAGGTAGTGAGACTAGCTTTGTTATATGGGTTGGAGACAGTGGCACTGACAAAAAGGCAGGAGTCAGAGCTTGACGTAGCAGAGTTGAAGATGTTAAGATTTGCACTGGGTGAGGTGAGGATGGACAGGATTAGGAATAAGTATATTAGAGGGTCAGCCCAGGTTGAAAGGTTTAGAGACAAAGCCAGAGAGGCAAGATTAAGTTGGTTTGGACATGTGCTGAGGTGGGATGCAGAGTATATTGGGAAAAAGATGCTAAGGATGAAGCTGCCAGGTAACAGGAAAAGAGGAAGGCCTAAGATAAGGTTTATGGATGTGGTGAGAGAGGACATGCAGGTGGTTGGTGTGACAGAGCAAGATGCAGAGGATAGGAAGAAATGGAAACAGTTGATCTGCTGTTGCGACCCCTAACGGGAGCAGCCGAAAGAAGAAGAAGAAGACTTATATATATATATATATATATATATATATATATATATATATATATATATATATATATATATATATATCATATATGTGTATATGTTATATGTATATCTCTACCTATTTGACCGATTTTAACAAACCTTTTCCCTACTGTTGAATGACTCTACTGATTGATATGTTTGAAAATCATCAGGCACATCTGAGGCTCAGACGGCATAGTGGCAAATTGCTGTGACTATGTGATGCAGGGTCCTGGGATCAAGACTTGCAACAGCTGTTTATGTTGTTGCTGGGAAGTACAAGGGCTGTTGGATACAGAGGGATTAAGACACTTTTATGCAGTTGTAAACAGGTTTGCTCGGGTTTACATGGTGGTAAGCAATGCTAACTTTCGGTTAACTATGCTTTTACAGTTAGCCCTAAAGGTGCTTAATCTCTGTAGGTATCGCTTAGCAGTGCACAAACAGGCTTAATCCTGCTTACTCCTGCTTACCCCTGTGCTAATTTCTTTAAAAGAAAAGAAAAAAGGGTAATAGGAAAGTGGTAGAAAAGGGGACACGGAGAGGGAAAAACAATATGAAAGATATCTAGGGATGTGCAGGATGGGTGTAGGGAAGTTCCATAGCTGTCCATTTCTTCTACAGCAATAGCTGTGCACATATACTGAATTTGGAGGTACATTTGGACACTCAAACCCTTGATAGGGGGGTGAGGAGAACAATAATGTGTTGTGAAGCCAATTAGACCAGATTACATGTGTCCAATGGACATGTGTGTGAAATGGACAGCTATGTATGGGGTGACATTTTTTTTGGGAACAGATGGCCCTTTGTTTTTTTAAGGTGAGAGTGGGATGTTGTGGAAGGATAGTAGGTATATTTGGGGAGGTAGGCTGGGTAGGAAGACAGACAAGACAGACAAGACAGCACATAGGGGCAGTCTATGACACATGTGGGGGTAAACTCCTTGGACAGGGAGGGGTGTTTGGTAATCAGAAGCCCATGAGCCTCAAAATGGATACAGTGGGACTGAGGTCCTCAACCATGGGCAGTCACCACTGCACCTTCATTACCCCAAAGGTGGCTGTGATGGGGGCAGAGCAGAATGAGCAAGCTGACCCTCTAAATGCGCCATGTGGCCCTCAAGCTGGTATAGCATATCTCTCAATTCTGTGTGGAGCTCCCTAAACACCAGACACCAGACCTGGCTTCAGGTGACAGGATCCTGTCTGAGCCTGTGCCTGGGGGGGTGAGCCCCATCTCCTGAGGTGATTCCATCCGAAGGTGGTGCAAGACCAGCAGACGAGGAGGTCCTGGGGTGGGTTCCAGATGTGCTGGGGCCTGGTGCCATGGCCAGATGAGGCGGGAGAGGTGGAGCCACTGTTGCAGTTTTAGAACATGTTGGTTAGTCATGAAAAACACATTCCAGGATTAGTTATAAAAGCATGCATGAGTATTCTCATTAACCCAAAACAACTGATTTGGAAGATTTGCATAGCAAACAGAACACATGTATATATGGGAACACATTGGGCATTACAGTGGCATGCAGCTTATATTGATTGCAACAGGCCACCAATGATAGTATTTGAGCAGGGAACATTAATTGAAAAACATTTCAATATTTGTAGAACAATAGGACACATGTCCCAGTGGTAGGTTTGTTGAAAAACATACCCATTCATTTATGTGTTTAGATTATTGGTGAAGATAAGGTGGAGGAGAGAGAGAGAGAGAGAGAGAGAGATGTCAATTAACAAATGGAGATTCTTGCAGTGATCACAGCTTTAATGATCAATGCTCTAATCATTACTCTACAGGTATTATTACAACAACCTATGGCCTTGGGTTGGGCAGTGGTATGTTTGTACACAATATATAATTACAGCCTTCTTATAGCTACTTTATACCTTTTCTTACCTGGTAGACCTGTGGAGGCAATTTCTGTTAACACTACCTGACTGTTTCTACCCATATTCTCATAGGCAGGGTTACATATGTGGGGGTTACATATGTGCACTCATAGTGTGTGTGTGTGTGTGTGTGTGTGTGTGTGTGTGTGTGTGTGTGTGTGTGTGTGTGTGGGGGTACTCTGCCTTGATTTCTATTGGTCACCCTGGCTGTTGGCAGCAGGGACAAGTAGCTGTGACAGCATGACACTTGAACATTTCTTGGGGGAAACTACTTGGTGTATGTACTTATCTTGCTGTCATTTGCAGCCTTGGGGTTGGACAGTGGGTGTTGGACACAGCATAACTACAGCCTTCTTATAGCTACTTTATACCTTTTCTTACCTGGAAAACCTGTGGAGGAAATTTCTGTTAACACTACCTGACTGTTTCTACACATATTCACAAAATCCTAGGTGAAATTATGCATACAGCTTACTACCTCTCCCGGGATTCCAACCATGCCTGTTTGTGCATAAAATACAACAAATGTTTTTGTGTTTCATCAGAACAAGCTAATGATAAACGTCTGTCTCTTCCTTGAATGTTTTCTGTCTAATACTCTCTTGGTTGTACAATCTGACCTTGTAATTATGACATTCTTATACATACATTCCTATACATACCTTTTGACATAGCACAGTGTGGAAAGCAATGTTTAACAGAACATTACTAGTCAGATATCAGATCTTGGTGCATGAAACATTTCATATTAGTTAATCTCATGTCTTACATAGGCACTAACTTTGTCAGATGAGACTTGATTGTTTAATGCTTTCAGAGCTATATTTGCTGTGCATAACCTGTACACATTTCAATTCATACAATACCAAAGTAAACACAATCAGTCCATGGATATGAATTTTACTGATAGGCAGTTTCAGTTTTATTTACATATAACCTATATGAGACTATTACTTTAATATTGTCTGGTTTATACAAACCATACTCATTTTTAATACTGCAACGTGACATTCTACTTCTTTATATTTATTTGGTATGAATACTACAAGCTAGAGTGTTACTCACCAGCCTCGTGATATAACCTTAGCAGCCTGCTTGCATGGGCTTCCTGGCTCATAGCCCACTCAGGTGGAGCTGTAAAGAAGATAGAGAAACATTTATGCATACCTGTCCATCACATACATAGGCTGGAGTTTGGTAAACAGTTATTGATATTAATACTTACTCACGCCTGGGGCATCCCTCTCCCATGCATCTTGGACCCACTGGTCCAAGAGCTCCCTCTTCCTCCTCTTCAAGTCGGCAAAATGGTGATGGACCTGCTCACCAGTCCGAGGGATGCCAGTGGCATTGTTGAGATCATGGGCGAGACTTTCCCAGGCCTCCACTCCTGCAGCAGTCTCATATCATGTTTTTTACAAGGAGGCTGACCATGACCCTGGACTCCTGTATACCCCAGCACTGCACCCGAAAGCGCACACCCTCTCCAACACCAGCAATAGTGCCTACAGTGCGGAGCTACAACCATTTATGAGCTGTATTCCTACCTGCAAGGTTTAAATATGGCCGATGTTCCACCCTTTGCCATGACTGGATGGTTTTGAATATGCTAAGCTAAGCTAAGCACTTGGCAAACCCGCTTAGCTGGTATATGCATTGCTTAAAGGGATAGATGCTAAGCACTGCTTACCAGTGTGCAAATCTGCTTAGCTAGGCTAATTCTTGCTAAGAATTTACATTTAAGCAATGTTTATACTGGCTAGGCATAGCTGAGTTAGCATTGTTTAGCTTTCCTTTTACAGACTATCAGCATTGTGGGGTTGATTCCTCATAAATTACATATTATAATATGCATGTCTACCTTCCATAACATCTCCCCATGTGCTTTCATTACAATACATTCATGTGTGGCTTGTGTTTCTATGGGGGTTTCACAACTGTACTACACTGACACTTTACATTTGGACCTGCTACACTACCCTGGTTAACAAATATATATATTATTCACTACCTGCCGATAACAAAATATATTTCCATGTATTTTTAACAGATAAAAATGAATGGATTGAGTGGGGACTCGAACCGTGAATGCCTGCTTGCTGAACAAAAGTTTTGTCACCACTACTCTATTTCACTTTACACTGCTTTGGTAGTGTATTTGTATTTAGCTCATTGGGATGTGTAAGCTAGGCTGTGCATAGCTGCACAATGAGCACTCCTGCTCAACTACACTTAAACTTTATTGCGGACAGAAAAAAAAAAAAAATATATATATATATATATATATATATATATATATATATATATATGTGTTTTATTTTTATTTACTGTAGGGAGTTGCACATTGCTTTCTGCACCATTATCTGTATATTGCTCTTACAAACTTAGAAAGTTGATAGGATAAACAGGTTTTGCATTAGCTTAATGTTTTGGTCCCGTGGAGTCAGGGAGGTACATATTTTTGGAGAAACACACCAAAATATATGAGTCAGCTATCTGTACACATTTCAAGAATAATTGAGAGGTAAGCTCCATGGACATACCTCTCAGCTGTACAGATTTTCGCAGAATGTCCAGATTTTTGCCTCATAATTTGGTGTGTTCCTCCTAAAATCTGTACTTTTCTGGCAAATAGCTGAGGATTGAAGTCATTATAATGACAAACATTTTGAGTTAAAGACTCCCATCCTTCAGAAAATTCATGCTAATGCAAAATCTATTATTCTATCAACTTTCTAAGTTTGTAAGACCAGAATTTGAAATCTGTCCCTATTTGTCTCCCCATCATTTTAGGCTTTGTCTCTAAGAGGTTGAGAGTTATGTCCACAGACACTAACAGATGTCTACGGACACTTTGCTTCTTTTTTATTGCCGTACAGCAACTCTGGAGTGCAAGGGGCATGTATATTGCAGGAGCACTGCTCTTGGACATGCCTCCTGTGCTCGTACAGAGACCAGTGTCCATGCAGGAATACAGCAGCGCACCTTCCTGCATATGCAAGGTGCACTGCTGTTCTATACGGTCATGGGACGCTCCATGTAAGAATAACTCTATTCTTACACGGAGCATTGCTGAATCCATTAAACTTATTTACATTTTGACAATTAAGCATGCTGGCATACAATACAAGTCAATCCAAGAATATGCACAAGTCTCCTGCCAGACATGCTAGCACAGATGACAGTATTTTCAGTTTCTTCACAGGCTAGTTGGACAGAAATGATATCCACATAGGAATATACATTCCACTAACATGTCTCCATTTCTATTCAGTAGTCCTCATGCATGGAATATTCATACAGTCCTACTGCAACAGATTACTGGTACATCATTCAAAGGAGATGTTAGACAGTGGGGTTAAATGATAGTCAGACTATTGTATATTCCAGCAGAAAGTGTGGTGTTGTTCCCCCCCCTCCCAACACTGCCGTATTCCCTTGTAACTGCCGAAACAGTAACTTATCAATGGTATATGGGCACTTCATTCAGTCTCAGGACTGTAATATAGAAGGTGATCTTACATTGTATGTCTTAGGTAACAGAGGAATAACAATGTACATATTTATGTAGGCGATTGTGTGATGAACGAGCCCTGCTTGTCAAGCAGCTTCTGTGGCTCAAAGGACAAAGGCAATTACCTTGTGTGATGGTGTTCATGATTCTAATCTGAAAGTGTCTACCTTTTTGGATGTGAGTTATTAATAAGTTGTGTTTTAAAGACTGTCAGTCTATGTGTGCTGTGCTATTATTAACCTCTTTTACATATTAATTTCATAAGACAACTTTAGAAAATCTTAGCCAATTTGAGTGAAGTGCAGCAGTGCAGAAACAGGGACAGATGGCATATTGTATAACGCACAGAATCCTGAACTGGAGTACAGCTAAGTGTAGACTGGAGTCGTATTATAACTAGCAATACCTCCCACTGGGGCATGGTCATACACTTAGTTAAGCAGAGTGCAAATCCATTGCTCCTCGCACAATGCCTTTTAAAATATATATTACACACACACACACACACACACACACACACACACACACACACACACATATATATATATATATATATATGGTTCTACCTGACATAGCCGAAACCACACAACACCGACAACCACATCACCGACACCACATATTCGACAGTCCATAAACACGAAACCACACATAACCGACAACGAAATAACCGACGGTACACAAACACGAAACCCCATACACTGCACACACCACAATAACAATTAAAAACAAAACACATCCCCATTCCACAAACCACACACACAACACAAGCACACCAAAATCCTTACAAGCCCACACTAAACCTTACCTAACCCTAAGGTCCGTCACTATCGCACACTTACCTACCCGCTCCCTAACCCTAACTCACTTAACCCGCCCTATCGCTCCCTAACCCTAACTCACTTAACCCACCCCTATCGCTCCCTAACCCTAACTCACTTAACCCACCCCTATCGCTCCCTAACCCTAACTCACTTAACCCACCCCTATCGCTCCCTAACCCTAACTCACTTAACCCACCCCTATCCCCACAGACCGTCAATCTCCACACTTACCTGCCTCGCACCCTAACGTCCGTCACTACCGCATACTCACACAGCCTTTCCCCATGTCGGCATCCTCGGCGTTGGTGTTGTCATCCGTCGTGTCGGTCTTCTGCATTGTCGATGTTCTGCCACTCGCGATTCGCGTCGGTCTTCTTCGTTTCGATCTTCTGGAGCTTCGAATTCCGCTGTCGGTCTTCTGCGCTGTCGACGAAGTCAGGTAGAACCATATATATATATATATATGTCTGTGTGTGTGTGTGTGTGTGTGTGTGTGTGTGTGTCTCTTACTCTGTCTCTCTCCCTATAAATATATATATATATATGTATATATATATATATATATATATATATATATATATATATATATATATATAGTTACATGTTAAAAGAACGAACGGTTGAAATATCAAACTGCATATGGTCGAGACCATATGCTCAATATTTCAAAAGACTGATCTTTTAACATGCCTAAAAAAAAAAGAAATTTAGTAGAAGAGTGTAATGCAGGGGGGCAAGCCCCCCTGCACCCCCCACACCCCCCTACTTAAATATACCAACTCCAAGATCGCACTACAGCAGGGAATAGGGAAACTTCCAATTCCACACTGAATTCTCAGTGTAGCATGATCTCGGAGTTGGTATATTTAAGTAGGGGGGTGTGGGGGGTGCAGGGGGGCTTGCCCCCTTGCATTACAGTCTTCTACTTAATTTATTTATTTTTTAGGCATGTTAAAAGATCGATCTTTTGAAATATCGAGCATATGGTCTCGACTATATGTAGTTTGATATTTCAACCGTTCAGTCTTTTAACCTGTAACTATATATATATATATATATATATATATATATATATATATATATATACATACACATACATCTCTGCTCTCCCCATATACCTAGATAACATATATATATATATATATATATATCTATATATATATATATATATATATATATATATAGCATACACACACACACACACACACACACACACACACACACACACACACACACACACACACACACACACACACACAAACACACACACATGTACTTATCTGGTAAGCTTCCACACATGTAGGTATGTGTGATGTGGGTTTTGGTGGTGTAGGAGGTGAGGTGTGCATGTTGTTAACCCACTCATTGTCATATGTATTGATTGGTGTGTGAGAGAGCATGGATTCAAGGTTTTTAATATAGTCACATCTCTCACAATTTGTGTTTGTTTGGGGTAGGAGTAGAGGCTCGGGGATGCTTTCTACATCTTGTCAGCAGTCAGTGATAATGCCATTAACAAACGATTCTTGCCTGTGTATACATAACAACAGGCCATAGTTAGTCAGTGACCTGACAGATGCTTAAATGTAACATTACCACCTTTATGTTGTCATCCTAATATAAAACAATACCTGACAGTGTGACATAACCTGGTAGATTGAGTATGATGTTTTGCCAGTCATATGGCACTTGCATCAACCATAATAGCATACCTACATATGTGACCATGTACAATTCCAGCAAAGTTAGGGTCATGCTGCTACACTCTTGTGGTTGACAGCCTCAAACACACTGTCTATATGCACTCTTTGCAGTGAAAATGTGGATGTCCATCCATGTACAGAACAGTTGTTCAACTTTGCAGTCATTACTTTGGCCTTGCAAGTCTACAATGGCTGTCAGGCAACCAGAAAGCAAATGGATGTTATGTGAAATAATGTGGGAACACAGAATTGTGTTCCAGTAACATAAATGTACAGTATAACATACCTAGGACGTGTGAGAGACAACACATTGGCCAAAGATGGCCACTCCTCTGCAGTAAGCCTCACATTTGTGTCACACAGATGTCCACCATTACGCTGCTGAAGGGCAGGCTGCATGAACTGATGTGAAATTGTCACCTAACATGAATCACTGCTGCTGTGGAGCTTGCTAGAGCAACCTTGTACATCTATGTCACCTGAAAGTGAACATTATATTGTGATGCAGCAGCTGTGCTTCTAATCACCATGAGGTCAGTACCCTAGCCAAATCCTATGAGGCTAAGATCACAGTGCACAGTACATGCAAAAGTCAGATGATTTCTCTGGTTGCTAATCAAGGCATCTACCTGGAAAAGGTTATGTCAAGCCTACAGATCCTTGCATCATGTGGGACAAGTGTGTGGATCAACAAACAGGCAGTGGACAGCTTCTGATCTTGAGCTTGGTACTAATGTTTTGCGTCTGATGATAGTAAAAGAATAAGAGCTTTGTATCCCAACAGAGTGTGGCTTTGGTGACACCATCGGTAATAGTAGCCAGGCACCAGCAAGTCAGGGCACTCCTCTCTTTTCAGCATTCTTCATAAGGTAATTGTTTGTTTTCAGTAAGCTCTGCTTGATTAGTGTCTAACTGCAGAATAACTGTGTAAATATTCCATCCTTACCTTTACAGGGTGTATGTATTAGCTTCCACTCCAGTGTTTTTCTGTGCTATGTACAGATTCATCTACCTTGGGTGATATTTTTTTGGAAACCATGATGGAATTAACTGCAATACCAAATTGCATACAGAACAGCCACCATGCAGTGACAAGCATTGTCCCCAGAAGTCTTAGTATTCTGATAGTTAAAGTCATGACAAAAATTATCATGGTGATGGTCAGTAAAGATTTAGTACAATTACAGACACTGGACCAAATCCAGTTTGGTTTTGTCAAGGGCAGATCATGCCTACCCTACATGATGGATCTCATTGAGTGGTAAACAAAGCAGTGGATGAAGGGAAAATGATTCCCTCCACCTACCATATCCTGACAAGGCATTTGTCACTAGTAAGCCATCAGGCATTGTTGACAAACTGTGGAGCTTAGTTACAAACTAGTATGTCAGCCACTGGATAACCAAGTGGCTGATAGACATTATTGTGGGTGATAGCACAGCGGGAGTTCATTGCTACAATGAGGCCAGTCACCAGTGGACTCCCTCACAAATCATTCCTGGGACTGCTCTTTCTAGGCATTTACTTCTCTGCAGTCATAGCCACTGTCAGTGGCCTCTGACTGACTTTATTTGCAGATGATTGCAAATGAGGAGCTGTCATTGAATTCCCATACTGACTCTACTGTCAATGAATTCCCACATTGACAGTTATCCAGGATGGGCTGACACAGACATTCAGTTGCTGTCAGAGCTATGGACTAACACTAAATGCCAAGGAATGAAAAATACTATCCCTTGGGAAGACATCTACCCTTGGTGACTTTCATATTGACCGCACACCTCTGACAGTTGACCCAGTAGTCAGGGACCTATGGACACATAGATAGTGATCTAGCTTTTGACTGTCATGGGTCGGTAATATTTGGAGATTCATTCTGTGTTGCCCAACCTATAAACAAAGGCATGACATGTAAATCCAAGAAAGTCATTGTTTCACTCTATTCAGCATTCATCACACCTATCATTGAATGCAATGCCACCTTGGTATGTAACTAACCAGGCATTTCCGACAACTGTAACATCCACAGATGTTCCCCAGTAAACCAAATGCACAGTGTACATAACATGTCCTATGCAGACTGGCTCAAGGCTGTAACTGTGTATTCTGTCTCCTACATGCTTTGGGGGGGAAATGTATGCCTGCCCTACAGGGAGGTGTCAGACCCCACTGTGTACCTCCTGCATATCTAAGAAAGGACTAGCACAAGAATTACCTGTCCTACAAACCTACACCTTGACTGTGGTGTAAATCGGACATGCTGGAGAGACAGGTATGTAGCCCAGAGATTACATCCTATATGTAACTGGCTACCCATCCATGTGAAGCAGAGTTCTGCCCTAATGCAAATCACATGCAAGTTACACAGTAGGATGGGGAACACGACAATCATAACTGATTTGAGACAAATGTCTGTAATGGACATGGGGAAACTTCAGATGGTTCATCTCCCATGCCTCGGCTTGTACATGTTCTCAACTCCCAAAACCATGCTTGCACTTGTCAAGGGTATCAGACCTTGTCAGAGTCTAAGGATGCATGGCTCGGCTGAAAGAAGCCCTTATTTTTGTTAGCCTACTATACACATATGAACCTATGGAGCCATGCACCTTTACTGTTTTACCTTTCTGATGACATTTTTCTTGTGTGCTGACATTCCATCCTGTGCTCTGATGTTGATGGGTTTATTGCGCATGTGTATCCATAGCTGTGTCCTACACAGTCCTAAAAGTGAAATGAAAATGGAAACAGCTCCATGAGACACCTTTCATTGTGTTACTACACAGCTATTACAACAGCATCCAACATAATGTACACAAAATAATGTGGTTTACTCATTACAAATGTCAGCATACAATATCTGTAACTGACTAGTACAAGTAGCATGTCAAGGGCAACAATGGATGAAACAAATACATATTAATTTAGATAGTCACCCTGGGCATCAGACACATAGCTTCATTTCCCTGCATTGATGAGAAGGATGACAGGGATGTGGCACAGGTATCATCACTTGCACAGGGTGGTATGTGAGGGTGCAGGAGACCTAGGCTGACCCAATAAGTTGTCATGCATGTGTGTGAGTCAGAAAGTGAAGTAGACAAGACAGACCATATAAATATGGCATGTGTGTCTGTAGGTGACCTGAATGTGACAGTGGTGAATGAGTGTCTGTGTGAACACAGCCAAGCTCAGTAATAGCCTTACATGTCTGTATGTTGGACACCTTTGAGCCATGCATGGCAGAGCTGACCATTCATCGTCTCCGCCCCTGAACTGGCTCTGCCAGGATTTGCACTGGTACCTCCATGCCCAAGATCAGATGCTGGGCTACTATCTGAGGGTGACTGCTGTCTGCTGGGGACCATGTCCTCCACAGGAATGCCCAGGACCTTGAGCCCATGGCCTGCCATGTCTTATTGTGGACAGCACACTCCCCACTGGAGCACTGGATGCACTGCCACTATGGGATAGTGATAATGCATGGCCACGTGGACTCTCATCAGATGTAGTTGCTGACCTACAACCACAAGACTAATGCTCAACTCCAACAACATGTTCCATCACAAATAATGTGCATTCCAAGACAGATAGCATGTGATCTGTCTCAGACCAATGTCTTTCCACTGAGTCAGTCAACTGATCCAGGGTATCAGCAACATGGTAGAGGCAGTCATGGATGTCAGACTATGCTGCATTCATAACCCTGAGCATATGTCTGGAGTTCCTTTCAGAATGTGCCTGTGCCTCCATGATGGCCCTAAATATACGCCAAGTGACAAGTGATGAGACACCTGCAACAGGTGGTGGAGGGACAGCAGGCCTCCTACAAGCACCCGTATCAATCCGTCTGTGTAGAACCTTGCCAACTTTTTGGCTATGGCCAATGTTAACAGTCATGTAGCCACAGTAGCCATATTTCCCTGTTCAATGCCCCCACCCTCTGACTGTCCAATATCTGTGGCCTCAGGGGACTTGGTATACTTAAGCATACTGACTGTGTACAGTCATAGTAAGGGGAGATGAGGGATGTAAACCAGCATAACAGATTCAGCCCCCGCAACCCTCAGATATACCTCACTTTAGCCACCATCATCATCATTGTCTGAAGAGACACTGACATCAGGTTGTGAATGGGACAAAGACCAACCTCCCAAGTCATCTGTTAATACCTGCATAACTATGCTCTGCAGTATTATGTTGCAATATATGTTAAGCTGTATACAGTGCCATTACTGTTATAGGCTTGAATAACCCACAATCTGATTTAGTAGGATATGAGGACATTATTTTCTAACCCAAATCTGTAAGTATTTGAATATAAGAGTTCTTTAAACTAGACTGTCATGAGCAAGACAAATGATGTACACTGTAGACATTCTGCAGAACTCTGCACAGTTTACAGGTATGGCCATGTGAAAAGTCCTGATAATACTTTAAAGTCAATCACTGTGGTCACACCTAAAAGGCATAAGTATGTACAGTCAGAAAATATCTGTCCACTTGTCAATCATGCAGCTAGTACATCAGTCCAACCAGCAGGCCTGGGATGACACTTTAGCTAATACCTTGAACTAAATCTACACCTTTGACAAAAATATTTTGTGCTTACTAGCAGCAGGAGCATGGCCTCTTCCCATTTCTGATGGTCCTGAAAAACATTTGAGGGAGAGGTAATGTAAACAGCACCATGTTAAAGTATAACATTGGTACTACATCCAAATATCTCCCATTTACAGTAGCTGCTATGTTAACAGGTATGCTGGTCACAAGCTCTGTATGAGCTTAAAACTGCAGCTAACCTCCTTACCCCCACGCCATAAAACACCTGACACCTATGTAAAACTATGTACACCCTGACATACTAAATGCTACAGTATTCCAATGCTGATCCAACTAAGCATACCTTGATGCTCCTCTTGAGTGGAAATGGTGACACCCACATCCATAACATATTGTGTGAAGGATGCCTGGGAGCTGTCCTGTGTTGCAAGGTTCATCACAAATTCTTCAGTGGCTGACAGAGGTTGTTCCACTGCAGGCCCACCTCTAGTGACCTGATGATCCATGGCCACAGCTGCTGCCCGTCTGCATGCAGAGTGGATCAAGTCCATGTCATGGTGTTGCACCTGTTCATATGTGCAATTCTGGTGGCCCACAGCTTCTATGTTATGCACCAGTTCATCCCATAAGGCTTGTCGCTCTTGCTTATTTGCCCTCCCTCTGGACAGCAGTACTTGGTAGTATTGTCTTAATGCCTCAATTATGTGGTCATTTTCTTCCTCAGTGAAAGGTGGCCAGCATCTGGTGTGCATGATATCACCTGAAATACAAAAAAATGAGAACACATGTACAGATACAGTGATTAAGGATTAGTATTCCCTGCTTGATTACACATTTCATATGCAACAGTATGGCAATCATGCAAAGAGTGTAGAACATACTAGGACAGTGGCAATAGTGACCTACTTCTGTTTGTGCCATGACAGATACTCACATATGATCACACATCCAATGCAGGAGTCCACTTGTAGTGTAGCCCATAGCAGGAGCCCCCCCCCATAACATATGTATAAAATACAATGCCAAACAAATAATTATGTAGCATTAAACTGCTAACAAAGGAAGTATCCAGGAGACCTGTGACCCTACTTAACAAACAGCATTATACCCTTGCTGTAGTCTACATCAATGGCATGTCAGCTGTACAGTTCTAGGAAAGGTTTACTGATATAATCCACATTCTTCCTAAGTATGTTCAAACATATGCATCTTGTTCGAAACAAAATGGTTGCATACCTGAAGGAGTACAATACTACTCTGTTGAGAGACTCTCATAACTCTCATACACAATGGTTTCCCTAGCTAGGAGTTTGCCTTTTTAAGATGGATGTCATTAGCAGATGATGGCCTCTGAACCAATCTGTGGTTCAGGAATGCTAATTGCAACATACACAGTTGATTTGCAGTATAATCAGCCAAGCCCATGCAACTATTCAACAAGATATAAGGCATCAATGTAGAATCTATCCTCTTTTTCATATGTTGGGGTGGAAATTACTGGGGTAAAGATATTACATTAGCACAGAGAGAATGTTTTTAGTAACTATTTATTGTATACAGATGTATTAGCACAGAGAGAATGTTTTTAGTAACTGTTTATTGTATACAGATGTGTGCGCTACAGGCTGCAGCTGTTGCTGCTGCAGGCAATAAGCATAGTGAGAGAGGCTGCAGAATAAGGAGGACAACAACACTTATGAGTAACGGTGTGAACTGTGGCAGCCTTGGTGTATAGCCAGAGTCTGATTGAGGGAACCCACCCCACAGGAAATTGAGGTATGTGTTTAAGGTAAGTGTATTAGCAAAAGGTATCATTAACAGAGTAAAAGGTAGCACGGTTGTTGTGTCCTATAACAATGTAGGGGGTAGGTTTACCATTATGTCAACCATTTGGACAACTGCCAAGTCATGTGTTATGTTATTGTAGTCATTTGGAATGTGTGTGCTGATAACTCTTGCTTCTAGTCAACCTCCATATGTGTATGTTACTTGTGCAGCTGTGGTTGTCTGTAATATCAGTAGCAAATCACTGTGCGCTGCAGTCTGATATTATTGGGCTTCATTTGAATTACATACTTCAATATCCACTTTGAATGCATAATAATGCATGACCTGACACACTATACACTTTCTAGGGCTGTAATAGGAATATATTAACTCACAAAATACCAGCCTTTCCACCACTTTCAATATTCACTCTAAAAATGGTACACTTATCACACTCGAATCTCACACAAAATTACTAGGCGTCACCATTGATAACAAGCTAAAGTTTGATATCCACATTAATCTAGCTATTAAAAACACTCACAGAAAGCTAGGTAGTCTTTACAAACACAAATCCTACTTGACCCATACTGCTAGGACCACAATTGCTCGCACTCACCTGCTCTCAACATTACTTTATGCATCTCAAATCCTAACAAATCTATCC